>NC_139705.1:30943554-31363083 GCF_964188405.1 Protomyctophum parallelum | reverse complement strand
GTTGAAAAGCTATGATTCTCTGATTTCATGTGACATGATGAAAAAATAATTTCAATGACTTATCCCTCAGCCAGAAACGGTCACATACTTTATACAAAATCAGCTTTTATTGTCACGTTCTAGTAAAAAGAAAAGTGGGGATGAATGTAGTCTTGGACCAAGAATCTGAATCATTGAATTATACAGAAATGGTAGACAATTAAAGGACCATTATGGTCAAGTAACATCCATGGCTGTAGGGTAAGAACTTTAAATATATTTTAATGTGTATAAAAAAGACTGTTTTATGTGTAATGTCTCTCTGAAAGATCGAAATAAACTATTCATTCATTCAAGTCTGGACATTAAACAACTGCAGTGGCTATTTAGGGAAGCCTGCTCATGAGATAGGCCTACGCAAAATGTCAGAGTCGATGAAAGAGAACTCCATCATGGCCGACGCTAATGTGACTGTCTGCAAGTCGGGCTCTAGTCACGCAGTTTAGGAAAACTTTAGTTTTTTTCAAGGTTCATGTTTTAGGTTGTTATTGGAGAAAGTAAAAGAGTGTTGAATAGACCCCAAGAAATTACATCTGGCCACAGAAGATCACAGGATCTACTGAATGTGAAGGAGGCCTACTGGGGGGATACCATTTGTGTGTCATAGGCTCAATATGTCAATTTGACACATTCAGTAGATCACGTGATCGTTTGTGGCCAGATGTAATTTCTTGGGGTCTAGTACTATAGTAAATGATTAAAAAAAGAAATCGCAATAACATTTTGGAAAATAAATACATATTTAGCCCCTTGTTCGAATGCCCCCGCCCCCCTGTCAAAAACAGCTAAAATCCCTAAAACGAAAGAAAGCAGCAAATTAACTTTCTCTAATAACAACCTAAAACATGAACCTTGGTCAGATAAGCCTAAGATAGTAGCAGGCAGTGGTGGAAAAAGTACTTTTTTTAAACTTAAGTATCAATAATGCACTCTATAACTACTATGTTAAAAGTAACTACAGTAGTAGGCTAACTAAAGTTTTCAAGTGGAGTAAAAGTACAATATTTGCCTCTGAGATGTAGTGGAGTAGAAATATTGAAAATTTGAAAGTACCTTAAAACTACAGGAACACAATTGGGACAAATAACAATGTGAACGCATAGTACACATGCTAACGACACGATATAAAAAATATGTATTCATTTTCGTGCCGTTTTTATAGTCAAAGTTGACGATGTCCCGTCCGCTTCCATTCTAAGCTGAAAATGGATTACAGGAGTCTGGGGGAGAAGCCAGGAAAGGAACAATGTGGATAAAAACACACTTCTGCACGTCTTTAAAGGACTTTAAGATGACAGCTAAAGGTAATAAAACCGTTTTAGGGCGAAACTCCCCTTTAAGTAGCTACAGTAAAGGCCTACTTAAGTAAATGTATTGGAACCATTCGTCATGTCTGCCCCATGTCCAACACCACGCAACGCCTGTGTGCCTCGGGTTCCTTCCCAGTGCTGTCTTTGCCTGCCTGCCTGCCTCGCATGTCAACAAGTGTGCCATCATCTGAGTTGGAACGGTCAAAAGGGAGATAGCTCCCTTTTGACCGTTCCACCATGACACCCCAACGGGTCCCTAGGCCATGGGATGGAATCCACCATGACACCCCAACGGGCCCCTAGGCCATGGGATGGAATCCACCATGACACCCCAACGGGTCCCTAGGCCATGGGATGGAATCCACCATGACACCCCAACGGGCCCCTAGGCCATGGGATGGAATCCACCATGACACCCCAACGGGCCCCTAGGCCATGGGATGGAATCCACCATGACACCCCAACGGGCCCCTAGGCCATGGGATGGAATCCACCATGACACCCCAACGGGTCCCTAGGCCATGGGATGGAATCCACCATGACACCCCAATGGGCCCCTAGGCCATGGGATGGAATCCACCATGACACCCCAACGGACCCCTAGGCCATGGGATGGAATCCACCATGACACCCCAACGGACCCCTAGGCCATGGGATGGAATCCACCATGACACCCCAACGGGCCCCTAGGCCATGGGATGGAATCCACCATGACACCCCAATGGGCCCCTAGGCCATGGGATGGAATCCACCATGACACCCCAATGGGCCCCTAGGCCATGGGATGGAATCCACCATGACACCCCAATGGGCCCCTAGGCCATGGGATGATGAGTAGTGAGCATGAAGAATGGATGGCCTAAATGTTCTGTCAGCCTTCTGTCCCTCTATAAAAAAATGGTGAAGCCACACAAAACATAAAAAAAAAAAATAATAATAATAATAATAATAATAATAATAATAATAATAATAATAATAATAATAATAATAATAATCTATTGGATCCTCAAACTGTCTGCTAAAACAGCAGAGATATATAAATGTATTCTCAAAATCTAATCGGGAATATACACACATTGTGCATTTCCTCATTTGCAGGGTAAAGGTGTCAATTATCTGCGAAAACATTCCTGTTCTGCACAATCAATAGAATATTATATTCGCACCAATTTTGGTAATGAAGCCCCCAGTGAGCTAGAAGTCATTTCACAGGAGTGACGGTCTGGATAAATGCTCCTAATATAAGACACTCAGCAAGCTCCCAAAAGCATGCCGTTAATGAATGCATGTGCCCCATGAGGGGATTCTTGCTTTTCCCAGAGCAAGATGATTTAATTTCACAAATACATGATTTCCCATGACGTTGGCAACCAAAAGTACGAGAACATGGAAATAACTCACTGTGTCCGCGGCCGCCTCCCTCCCGCTCAACGATAGTGTTGTGTGATTATGTAAATCGTGGCTAAAACGTGTAATTACAATAATACCACAAACTGGGCTTGGGACTGGGCGTGCTAATGGCCATCTGTTTGGGTGGTTCCTCCTGACAGGTATAGCAGCTGACATCTTACATGTACTACATGTCACAGTTATACATACACAGAGCAGCTTGCAGGGGACCATGGTGTGAAGATGTGCTGGAAAGTAACTAAGTACATTAACCCGAGTTTATTGATTTAGTCTTTGCCTGACGAACCTGAGTTTCCTGAGTTTTGTTTTATTGTCTCCACCAGCCAAAGGCATGGGGAGAGTATGTTTTATTGTCTCCACCAGCCAAAGGCATGGCCAATAATACTTTTGTACTTTTACTTCGAGTAGGCCTACATTTTGAATCCCGGACTCTTACTTGTATTACATTGCTGCTGTATTGATACTTTAACGTGCGCAGGGTGCATGGAGACAAATAGAGGACCACATCCATGCAGTCACTGCCTCAGAGAAGCAACACGCACTGCAATGTGGGGAGTTAATTTAGCTCTGAGTACAACTGGAACCAAATGGACCCTTACACAGGTACATTTTGGTTACATTATTACACTCTCAGACCCCTTTTCCACTGGTTGGTTCCCAATGGGAACCGGTTCAGTTATTTTTGGTTCTTACTAGCCCATGAGCCAGAGCTCCAAAATTGGAACGTTAAGTGGGCAAAACTATGCCTATATGGCTCATAGACGAAGAACCAAAAATAACTGAACCGGTTCCCATTGGGAACCAACCGGTGGAAAAGGGGTCTCAGTGTTACAAAGGGATACATTAACACCCACATGACTGCAGTAAGGCCATGGTACCATGCAAGTACCATTGTCTTTAAAATGGAACAATGGGCTGTCTGGAGGTGTGAAGTCCACTCCCGTGGGGGAGAAAGGATGACAGGGGTCAGTTTCACCCAAAACGAATGGGCAGAGATGCCTTAATTTACATTTACTTACGCCTATTACCCCTTCTGGGGTTTAGGCCGTCGACAAGAGTTCTCCAAGCATCCCGATCCTCAGCCAACACTTCCAGCTGTCCCCAAGTGTGGCCCATAGCTTTCGCATCTGCCTCCAAGTCTCTGCGCCAGGTGTTCCGTGGCCGACCTCTCTTTCTTTTCCCTTGGGGATTCCACTTGAGGGACTGCCTTGTGGTGTTTGAGGCTGGTTTTCGGAGAGTATGGCCTATCCATCTCCAGCGCCTTTTGAGGATCTCTTCCTCTGAAGGCATTTGGTTGGTGCGTTGCCACAGCTCCTTGTTGCTGATGGTGTTTGGCCAGCGGATCTGGAGGATTCGTCGCAGACAGGTGTTGATGAATGTTTGGATTTTGTTTGTGGTATTAACTGTTGTCCTCCATGTCTCTGCACCGTAGAGTAGGACTGATTTTACATTGCTGTTAAAGATTCTAATTTTTGTTGTGATGGCCAGGTATTTTGCGCTTCAGATGTTTTTCAAAAGGAGGTAGGCTACCCTGGCCTTGCCAATCCTGCCTTTCACATCGGCATCTGTTCCTCCCTTCTTGTTGACGATACTGCCTAGGTAGGTGAACTCGTCAACCTCCTCCAGTGCTTCGCCTTCCAGCATGATGGGTACAGTGCTGGCAGAGTTCACTCTCAAGACTTTGCTTTTCCCTCTGTGAATGTTAAGGCCTAGGCGAGCGGAGTTGGTTGCTATGGTGCTGGTCTTTTCCTGCATCTGCTGTTGGGTGTGGGATAGAAGGGCCAGGTCGTCCGCGAAATCTCTTGTCTGCTGTGGATTGCTTCATTGCCCAATCCATAGCCAGCAGGAACAAGAATGGCGATAGCAAGCACCCTTGCCTCACTCCCGTTCTTACTCCAAAGGCATCGGTGAGTTGGCCCTCATGGATCACCCTGCAGGTCATTCCCTCGTATGTGTTTTTGATTATGTTGGTTAGCTTCTCTGGTACCCCGTAGTGCCTTAGAAGCTTCCAGAGGGTCTCCCTGTCCACACTATCAAAAGCCTTTTCGTAGTCAATAAAGTTCATGAATAGCGGGGAGTTCCACTCAAGTGACTGCTCCAGTATGATGCGCAAAGTGGCAATCTGGTCTATGCAGGATCTGTTTTTGCGGAAGCCAGCCTGCTGGTCTCTAAGCTGGGGGTCTACCACGTCCTTCATCCTGTCCAGTAAGATCCTGTAGAAAACCTTTCCTGGGATGGATAGTAGTGTGATTCCCCTGTAATTAGCACAGTTGCTCAGGTCTCCTTTCTTCGGTATTTTTATGAGATATCCCTCCTTCCATTCGGATGGGATGTTTTCCTGTACCCACATCTTCTGGAAGAGAGGGTGGAGCATCTGTTCCGTGGTCTCTGTGTCGATCTTCAGCGCCTCTGCTGGAATGTTGTCAGGTCCTGCGGCCTTGCCGGTTCCAAGCTTTTTAATGGCTTTCCGAATTTCCTCCCTTGTTGGGGGACTGAGGTCCCTGTCTGCTTGTTGGATGTGTGGTGGGTCCTGTGGGGGTGGTCTGTTTAGCAGTTCTTCGAAATGTTGCAACCATCTTTTCTTCTGTCCTTCCTCCCCAATTATCGGCTTCCCCTCTTTGTCCTTTACCGGTCTTTGTGGTTTGCTGGTCCTTCCTGACAGCTTTTTGGTGGTGGCATACAGGTCCTTCAGATTCCCATGTCTAGCTGCATCTTCAGCCTCCGCTGCAAGCACCTCTACGTAGTTAATCTTGTCCCTTTTAATGCTTTTCTTCACTGACTTATTTGCTTCCCTGTACTGTGTTTGAGCCTTCAACTTCCCTGCTCTTGTACGGCTGTTGTTTAGAGCTGCCTTCTGTTCTTTCCTCGCCTCAACCTTCTTCAGTGTCTCTGCTGATATCCACGCCTTGTGGTTGTCTTTCTGTGGACCCAGTGACCCAGGGCTTCCTTTACCGCCTTCCATCTCCTGTCAATGTCTCCTTCCCCCTCTCCATCTAGCTCTTGCAGGGCCTGGAACTTGTTCCTTAAAGTGATCTTGAAATTCTCTGCTGTTGTTGGGTCTCGTAGTAAGGCTGTGTTGAACCTTTGTCGCTGGCTTTTCTCCCCTGTCCAGTTTTTCCTTAACTTCAGTTCTTCAGTTTTAATTTACATTTAGGGATAAGAAATGAAGACACTCGCACACTGTGGGTTCCGATGCTAGTGATAAGTGCCTCTATTTGCACAAATGGATGCCGGTGACGTTTCGAGCACAATGCTCTTCCTCAGGCTGGTTTATTTCACCCAAAACCACATTGTCATGACACATTTTGGTCATGAACATGATGGCGCCATGACTAAAATATCTAGAAACACATGTTACACACATAAAAGCAGGAAAGTGTTTCTTGTGTCCTAAACATCATAAAAAATAAGATCTGGTTGCAAAAGGGGTGAAGTGGCCCTTTAACACTGATGATAATACTGTGCACATATACTGTAAAAAAAAAAGGAAGAACTGTACTGGCTACACAATCGCGCGCGAGCACACACACACACACACACACACACACACACACACACACACACACACACACACACACACACACACACACACACACACACACACACACACACACACACACACACACACACACACGCTCTTGCACACTAGAACGTTTAGAAACGGCAGGCTTTCTACTCCTGAAAAGTAGCAAAGCGATAATGGAAGCCATCATTATCACGATAATGAAAATCATGTTAATCTTGTTTAAAAAAAATCTGCCTAACAATGATGTCACTGGTGGACAGGTTTCTGAACTTCCCACAGCCCTCCGATGAGACACAGACTGAGTAGAAACATATTGTGGTATTTTATCATGAACATTAGTGAGGACCTATTATATGCAGATAAGTGGTGAAGTGGTCCTTTAAGGTCTACAAAAATCGCCAGTGAGTATCCAAATAATTGATTCATTTATCGCTGTGTGTGTGCTATTCATACTGTGTGGATATACTCGCGACACAACGCTCGGGAAATTAAAATAAACATATATTCTTTCAGGCAAATTAACTGCACAAGAAAAAGAAAAACGCCCCCGGTATGTAGTTCCTCTCTATTCCAAACCATTTCAGCAATCATTTCTGCACTCACTAAAAAATAATCTGCATGCACAACACCAGCACGCAGACACACAGTGCACCGGCAGCATGCTAAAGCAGCAACATGCACACTTCACAGGGAGAGCAGGCATGGTGGGCTCGAGAGCCTCCAAGGACCGCATGCATTCTGCATGAACGCATGCAGTTGAGCGGCGAGTGGGATCAATGAATCCTCATATACACACAACACTTGCATCATTCATACGCAAACTTCTGCAGCTGGTGTACGACGTGTGCATTAACCCAATCAGGCCCGGAACGCCATCTGTGTCGCCTTATAGCTTTTCACCACTTTAAACCGGTTTTTAGTTTTTTACTTTAGCCGTTGAAAAATCGCAGATCTACAGGCTCATAGTGTGGCACGCTACGAGCTTGTAGATGACGTAGATCTGCTATTTTTGGGAAAGCTATATGAAAATGTGGCGCACATCTTTGAATATATATATTGTTTCACGGCGAACATTTTTAACTCAAATATTTGGTCCAGAGGGGGTCCTCTGTTACAAAACATATTTAAGATGGGGGTCGGCGGCCAAATACAGACATTCCTCTATCAGAAAATGAAATGATTTAGAAGACATTTTCATAGAATCTGGTCTCAGGTCTCGATGGCTTAAAGCACCGCGCAGCCATCCATGTGCACAGGGGGCTCTTCAAAGCCATACCCTCCAGTGTCAAAGGTTCTTTGACAGGTCACGGTATGCAGGAAATAACATATATTATACAGTAGGTGCTAGTGTATACATACGGCAAAATTGCTCCTTCACGTTCCTTGTTCAGTGTGCCCGCGGGGTCTGTATAAACACCTGCGGTATATACTTTCATATACGAAAAGCTGTTTGAATTTCTAAAGCGCATCGTTAGAACAGGGGTTACCGTGTCCTTTTTCTTTCTGGAGCTGAAGAGAAAGACCAGATCGGCTCCCTAAAGGGCCTTGCAAACGTGAAGCCTGGATCAACACAGGTCTCCTCCAGGTCTGTTGAAGAGGGGCGCAACAATGCAAGCGTAAAAAAAAGAAGAATCTGGTCTGGTGAGTCGCGGGCGTGTGCACGAAACAAAATCACGGGACCGTGCTCACGTAAATACGCTTGCGCTGTCGCACCGCGACTTCTGAGCAAAAATGCATGTATACATAGGAGCATTACCTTTAATCCTCCCAACACTAAAACATATCGTCATTACGTCACCATCGAAAACCAATTACATTCTGGCATTGGGTCCTTTAATCCACATATTTTTTACGTCATCATTGAGAGCTAGTTATACATACACACCATGTAATCTGGCACCACTGCCGTATCAGGCACAATTTGCTGTGACGGTGCATACGCATCAAAAGTGGCGGGACGGCTGGGACGATGCATACGAGTCACGGGCGAAACTAAGCGAGAGAGAGAGACAGACAGAGACTGAGAGAGACACAGAGAGAGACAGACACAGAGGCAGAGACTGAGAGAGACAGAGACTGAGAGAGACACAGAGATAGACTGAGAGAGACACAGAGGCAGAGACTGAGAGAGACAGAGACTGAGAGAGACAGAGACTGAGAGAGAGACAGAGAGAGAGACAGAGACTGAGAGAGAGACAGAGGCTGAGACACACAGAGACAGAGGCAGAGACTGAGAGAGACAGAGACCGAGAGAGACACAGAGACTGAGAGACAGAGACTGAGAGACACAGAGACTGAGAGAGAGACATAGACTGAGAGAGAGAGACAGAGACAGATAAACCAAGACAATCGTCAGGAGCGTGCATCTGCATATGGGGCAATGAGAAAAGTGGGTATAGGCGTAGGTGTGTGGATCATGAGTTGTGTGAGTGAGTGTGTGTGTGTGTGTGTGTGTGTGTGTGTGTGTGTTGCGCGCTCTGCTTGCACAAGTAATACAAAAATAAATTAAATGCTGCAGGGGGCAAGGAAGAAACCAAGCGAGAGAGAGAGAGAGAGAGAGAGAGAGAGAGAGAGAGAGAGAGAGAGAGAGAGAGAGAGAGACTGAGAGAGACACAGAGGCAGAGACAGAGAGAGAAAGAGACTGAGAGAGAAACAGAGAGAGAGACAGAGACTGAGAGACACAGAGACAGAGGCATAGACTGAGAGACACAGGGACCGAGAGAGACACAGAGACTGAGAGAGACAGAGACTGAGAGAGACACAGAGACTGAGAGACACACATAGACTGAGAGACACAGAGACTGAGACACACAGAGACTGAGAGACACAGAGACTGAGAGACACACAGAGACTGAGAGACACAGAGACCGAGAGACACAGAGACTGAGAGAGACAGAGACTGAGAGAGAGACAGAGAGACAGAGACTGAGAGACACAGAGACTGAGAGAGAGACAGAGAGACAGAGACTGAGAGAGACAGAGACTGAGAGACACAGAGACTGAGAGAGAGACAGAGAGACAGAGACTGATAGAGACAGAGACAGAGACATAGACTGAGAGAGACACAGAGACTGAGAGATACATAGACTGAGAGATTATTATTATTATTATATTATTATTATTATTATTATTATTATTATAGACTGAGAGAGAGAGACAGAGACAGATAAACCAAAACAATCGTCAGGAGCGTGCATCTGCATATGGGGCAATGAGAAAAGTGGGTATAGGCATAGGTGTGTGGATCATGAGTTGTGTGAGTGTGTGTGTGTGTGTGTGTGTGTGTGTGTGTGTTGGGGGCAATGTGCGTTCAATATCACGCTCTGTCAGAAGCTGTAATATCTCTTCTGTTTCATTAGCCGCGACATGAATAGAAAGAAAGACATGAATAGACTGGATCTATCAGGTCCCATGCAGCAGCAGCCTGATGGCGGACGGAGGAAGAGAAGTGCCTATACGTGCCGCCTCGCGACGCAGCCGAGGCGGGCTCAGCGCAGCTTGGCACTGATTATACAAAACGTTTAACATGGGAGAGGAACCCATCATCGACCACAAGCATTATAGCCGCATGTCTTCTTGGCACTCACTGTGCCAGTGTTTTCACATGATGCCAAAGACCATGTTGCTGTGCATGGGGATATAAAGACCATGTTGATGTGCATGGGGATATAAAGACCATGTTGATGTGCATGGGGATATAAATACCATGTTGATGTGCATGGGGAACTAAAGACCATGTTGATGTGCATGGGGAACTAAAGACCATGTTGATGTGCATGGGGATATAAAGACCATGTTGATGTGCATGGGGAACTAAAGACCATGTTGATGTGCATGGGGAACTAAAGACCATGTTGATGTGCATGGGGAAATAAAGACCATGTTGATGTGCATGGGGAACTAAAGACCATGTTGATGTGCATGGGGAAATAAAGACCATGTTGCTGTGCATGGGGAAATAAAGACCATGTTGATGTGCATGGGGATATAAAGACCATGTTGATGTGCATGGGGATATAAATACCATGTTGATGTGCATGGGGAACTAAAGAACATGTTGATGTGCATGGGGAAATAAAGACCATGTTGCTGTGCATGGGGAAATAAAGACCATGTTGATGTGCATGGGGAAATAAAGACCATGTTGATGTGCATGGGGAAATAAAGACCATGTTGATGTGCATGGGGAAATAAAGACCATGTTGATGTGCATGGGGAAATAAAGACCATGTTGATGTGCATGGGGAACTAAAGACCATGTTGATGTGCATGGGGAACTAAAGAACATGTTGATGTGCATGGGGAACTAAAGACCATGTTGATGTGCATGGGGAAATAAAGAACATGTTGATGTGCATGGGGAACTAAAGACCATGTTGATGTGCATGGGGAAATAAAGACCATGTTGATGTGCATGGGGAACTAAAGACCATGTTGATGTGCATGGGGAACTAAAGACCATGTTGATGTGCATGGGGAAATAAAGACCATGTTGATGTGCATGGGGAACTAAAGACCATGTTGATGTGCATGGGGAACTAAAGACCATGTTGATGTGCATGGGGAACTAAAGAACATGTTGATGTGCATGGGGAAATAAAGACCATGTTGATGTGCATGGGGAAATAAAGACCATGTTGATGTGCATGGGGAAATAAAGACCATGTTGATGTGCATGGGGAACTAAAGACCATGTTGATGTGCATGGGTTGATATATATATTGTTATTCAGGTTCTCTTAACTTTTGAATTTTACGAGCTTGTTTTAGATTTGTATCAGTTTGTGATTCATGTGTCTTTGTCTCGCTGTTGTGTATTATGATTTATTGTGCTGTCATGTTGTTGTTTTTGCCTTGTTTGGAAAGAACTTTGTTTTTAAAGGGGCTTACATAAATAAAGTTGACATGACACGAAATTAGGCAATAGAGGGTATGCGCGTGACATCATCATCAAACCAGGAAGTTATGCAGGAATGCCTACTGAGTGGCTAAAAACTACTTTCTGGCCTTGACAGCCCAGCCATCCAAACAGAAAAGTCATCTCTAATTGCATTAAACGACATTAAACAATGTTAAGCTAACTTTGCCTGTCACTTTGCCACTCGATTTCTCATTCACTTCACTCTATTGTCGCTAAATTCTCATGCGATATGTGATAATATTAGCCTGGTTCCAGAGTCCACCCCAGACCATAGACCACGTCAGACACACACTGAGTCAATGCTGAGCACCGCATGTCGATGATTTGATTGGCTGAGCACTGCATAGCGATGATTTGATTGGCTGAGCACCGCATAGCGATGATTTGATTAATTGGCTGAGAGAAAAAAGACGCCAAAAGTGATTGGCCGGAATATGATGATTAGAGCGCCCCTCATTTACACAAGTGTGATTTCTGAGAGCGCTAGCCCCTCCTATGTTGAGGGTGTGTGTAAACACAAACATTGAATGCAATTGACAATGAATGGCCAGCTTTGAGTGTTTGTGTAAACACAAAGACGAAGGTGAGGACGCAAATTTTGATTGGCCAGAATGAGATGATGTATATGATGATAAGAGATGATACTTCACACATGCAGGTGATTTTTTTTAAATATCACAGACAGACAAACATTACACATTACTGACACTACTATTACTTCACGTGTGTGTGTGTGTGTGTGTGTGTGTGTGTGTGTGTGTGTGTGTGTGTGTGCGCGCGTGTGAGCGTACGTGCGTCAGTAACTGGTCGAGCATACTATGTATTCATATTACAGTATGTACATACATACTATACACAGACAGACAGACACATAGAACGATATAGATATGCTCAAAGTGCTCAGAGAGGCAGAGTGAGGACAATCTGAATCGGGGCGTCTATATTTAGCTGGCGGCAGTACAGGGTGATATACGACTGTGTGTCAGCGCCGAGAGAGGTGAGCCTCTATCTATCATCCTCCACAACGCGGTGCCGAACCCTTACCGGAGCTGAGGCTGTCGTCCTTGTTGAGCGAGGCCAGGACGCAAGGGCAGTGGCGTGTTGTTGAGGGAGGCAGAACGCAGGGCAGTGGCGTGTTGTTGAGGGAGGCAGAACGCAGGGCAGTGGCGTGTTGTTGAGCGAGGCCAGGACGCAGGGCAGTGGCGTGTTGTTGAGCGAGGCAGGACGCAGGGCAGTGGTGTGTTGTTGAGGGAGGCAGAACGCAGGGCAGTGGCGTGTTGTTGAGGGAGGCAGAACGCAGGGCAGTGGCGTGTTGTTGAGGGAGGCAGAACGCAGGGCAGTGGTGTGTTGTTGAGGGAGGCAGAACGCAGGGCAGTGGCGTGTTGTTGAGGGAGGCCAGGACGCAGGGCAGTGGCGTGTTGTTGAGCGAGGCCAGGACGCAGGGCAGTGGCGTGTTGTTGAGCGAGGCCAGGACGCAGGGCAGTGGCGTGTTGTTGAGCGAGGCCAGAACGCAGGGCAGTGGCGTGTTGTTGAGCGAGGCCAGGACGCAGGGCAGTGGCGTGTTGTTGAGCGAGGCAGGACGCAGGACAGTGGCGTGTTGTTGAGTGAGGCAGAACGCAGGGCAGTGGTGTGTTGTTGAGGGAGGCAGAACGCAGGGCAGTGGTGTGTTGTTGAGGGAGGCAGAACGCAGGGCAGTGGCGTGTTGTTGAGGGAGGCAGGACGCAGGGCAGTGGCGTGTTGTTGAGGGAGGCAGGACGCAGGGTGCAGGGCAGTGGTACACTTGGTTGCATGCTGAAAATAGCCGATCTACAAGCTCACAACGCGTGTTATACAACACACGCAATGTTGTAACACTAAAACATTCCAGGTGACTAAAATGTGACTAAAACTAAGTGAAAACTATTCAAGAGACTATGACTAAACTTCCAGACCCACAGGAACGCGCCCAGGGTTCTGGTGAGCCGCCCCGTGTCCAAAACGGTAGAGAAATGACAGAGTTACCAGACAGAGTTATCGGTGGACCCTTACCAGAGTTGCAGGTGTCGTCCTTGTTGAGGGCGGCCAGGACGCAGGGCAGTGGCGTGCTGCTGGCCTTTCTGGGAGACTTGTCCTTGGCGGCGCTCAGTAGTCTGAGCTGCTGCGTGGTCACCGGCGGGAAGCGGTAGAACTGGAAGGTGAAGTGGACACTGTCGGGCCAAGCGGCGTCGGAGCCAGACATCCCGGTCCTGTCAAAAAAGTTAAGAGCAATTATTTAATCACACAGATTCTAAAAGGGTTAATTAGTCAGGGTATTTTAAACTTTAGCTGATAGCTAAATAGAGCTTGTAGATCTGCTATTTATGAAAAATCGTGAAAATGTGGTGCAAATCTTTGAATATATATTCTTTCAGAGTGAACGTTTTTAACCCAAATCTTTGCTTCTGGGGGGGAGGGGTCCCTGGAACAACATATTTTCAGATGTGCGTCGGCGGCCAAATACATATATTTTTTGGGGGTCCTTGACATGAAAAAGGTTGAGCACCACCACATAGAAACAGTTTTTTTTTCCAGAAAACTGTCATGATTTAGAATACATTTTGTAGAATCAGTTACTTTCCACCACTTGATAGCCAAGCATCCTGCGTGTACAAACATGCAGGCTAATAAGGCGGCCTCGTTTCCCTGAGCAATTTGCACACGTTTTCATTCACAGTACGTCTACTGCTACACTGTAACGTTCTCTGTAGGCTTACACCCTACAGGGTGGCGAGGCAACCATCTATGACAACAAACACAGACAGACAGACAGACAGACAGACAGACAGACAGACAGACAGACAGACGCCAGTATGAAGGCCGCTTCTTGACAGCTTTGTCTTCACCATTTGCGGCACCTGTCATCGCATCTCGCAGGGGTCTCCCCCTCACGTTTACTCACTGCATGGGAGCTCTCTCTCTCTCTCTCGCCCTCTCCCTCTCGAGGGCTGCAATGAAGCGACGTAAAACCGCATATGCTACTTAGCAAACGGTGCGGGGGGTGAGAGGCAAGTGGGCTTCGCTGTGGGCTGTGTGGAGGAGGAGGGGGGGGGGGGTTGGTGGGATATATGCTGTCTTTGTGAGTATTACTTCATAAATATGATGAATAGGCGTCGGGGGGAGGGGGCGGACTGAGTGCGGAGGCGTGTGGCGGCACAGCTCCCGTGGTGGGCCCGGAGACTCCCGGGACGAACAGTGTAATTCCTGCCGTAATTATCAATCTTGTCTGTGTACAGAATGAATATTAATGTAGCAGGCTTCTCTGTGAAGATGGAGCGCGCGGGGGCCATTTTGAACCCCCAGAAATATATCAAGAGGGGCGCGTGATTGACTTCGAGGTCATACTCCTCTTGCTGTTATTAGATTCCGCTCTGAAATCGCTCGTCTCGGATTGGTCGATCGCGGGGGGGGGGAGGGGGTCTCTGGCGTGCATAGTGTTTCCCGCAAACGCCTATTCCGCTCCGCTCGTTATCTAATACGCAATGATTGATTGCTAATCTGCTCTTTCCGAAGGAACGAAGAAAAAAAAGCAATCCTTTTCCGTCGTTAATCCTACTCCGCTGCTAATTTATTCTGCAGTGAGTCGAGGGCCGGCTCGGCTGGACCACCCGGAGTTTGAAAGCGTGCGTGCGTGCGTGCGTGCGTGCGTGCGTGCGTGCGTGCGTGCGTGCGTGCGTGCGTGCGTGAAAGCACACTCAGATGGTGGTTTTGGATGGAGGCGGAACAGACAGCGCTATATTATTTTTTTTAATGACAAACACAGTCTTCTCTCTCTCCCCATTCACCAAGGATCACATTAAATGGTTCCCAAAAGTGTGAAAAGGATATATTTTAGCAAGTAGCCTATATACCACTTTGACTGCTGGGTGTGTGCAGTGGGATTTTTGGTCCTCTCTGCAGATATATAATAGGCCTAACTGCATTTCGACACAGCTCTCGGTTTCTTAATGCGATGCCAAGTCATCCGCACATGAATCATAGGTGGAGCGCTGCTGAGCAGGCGCCTTTTCAATCAGCCGCGTGATGGACGGTCATCTTTAAGAAATGATTTTAGCCACTAAATCCTTTACAGTGCTCATTTTAATTATTGGTTTTGGGGCTTTTATGTAGCTGTAAAACTGACTGATGGGGCATCTATGCGGATTGTGTGGGGGAATAAATATTAGATTTTTTTTGTGTTCGTTTTCCGGAATTGCCGTTGCTGAGTCGTTGCGTGTGGCTGGCGTGATTTGCTCTACTCGTGTTAAAAAGACATTTTCTACCAGTCGTTTTCAAATCATAAACATTTGCCACTCAACACTTTTGCTGAGAATATCACACAAGCAGCGCAACATTAATGCACATCAGAATAAATCACACATACAGTACCATAACAGCCTGGATCATTACACATGTGCCTCTTTTTAATACAGAGACTTGATTAATTTTTTAATCCAAAACGAGTTAATAGCACAGGCAGACTCTTCACATACTAGAGCATGTCTGAAATAAATGCCAGAGCTGAAATCGACATGTAAATATGAAATAAATGCTTAAACATGTAGCTACAGTAGGTGTAATGTTAGAGTCCACAGAAGGGAACCTTTCAAGCCAAAATGAACAACCTACAGTATATGTCAATTTGAAGCTATGATTCCCTGCTTTCATATGACATGAAACAAAAATTTAAATAGAATCAATGACTTAGCCTCAGTCAGAAACGGTCACATACTGTATGATCGGAGGCATGGTGGGAGTCCAGACGTCTTGTGATGTCTATAGGAAGGAACAAGAGGCAACTATAGTCTTCATATCAAGGGCAATTCTCTTTTTTCAGCATTTGAGCCACGGACCACCATTTGATGAGATCTATAGACTTGCTGACCCAAAACTAAACTATCGTTGGATAGGATTTTGTCCACAATTCCATTCTCTAATAATTATGTAGACTATACTTGTAAAGTAAGTAATGCAGATGTTTAACAGTGATGTAACTCTTAGTGCGCAACATGAAGCCTAATGCACAACGAAAACTGTCCAAATCCAAAATCACGGTTCTCAATGCCCAGCATCCCCCCCGCCTCCCACACCCTCAAAAAGCACATGACATTAGGTTCTATACATGTGGGGGTGGAATTATACGGTGAGCCAGTGATGGACATGACAAAACGTGTGTGTGTGTGTGTGGGAGGGGGGGGGGGGGGGGGGGGGGGGGTTTATCGTGTGGCTGACAGAGATTATGACAAGATAGAAGGGGCACAAAGAGTCTGTATCCATCCTTTCAGCATGGCCCCCACTCCAGTCTCAGCCTTTTTTTGACAGACAGGGTGATGGCGGTGCGGGAGGTCTCTCTGATGCGCCGTTGACAGGACGGCGACCGTTGGAGTGTGAGGTGGATTGTATTCGCGGCGGGGTGCGCCCGATATGTACGTTGAGGGGATGATTGGCGGGACTCGCATTCGTCGCGCCAGTGTCTCGGCCCGGCGGTGTCGGACAAAGTGCAGGGCGCCGTGCTTGGCTGTCATGTCAAACCTAAAGTGCAAGCGCCATGCAAGCGTCTATCTATGCCCACAGCTACGAAAAACCTGTCACGTCAGCGGCAAGTGAGATGTATGTTGGGGGGAAAAGTGCAGACAAATCACAGACTCCTTATTTCTGCAGACAAAGACATGCTTTCTTGATAGAGCCTCGGCGACTACATAGAGACTGTGCAGTCTCCATTAGTTAGCATTCTGGACAGGAACCCCTTTTGGTGTTTTAAGCATCATATTATACTTTAGCTATTGAAAAATAGCAGATCTACAAGCTCATATCGCGGCACTCGGTGCCTGTCATGAAGACATTTTGTCTTTGGTCTAAATGGGTTAAACACCCACCATTCAGACTTTTCTAACCCCGCCCTTTGCCGTGAAACCTTGTGAATACAGAACTTTGCTGTGACACAACGTGAATACAGAACTTGGCATTTTCATTTAGTCTCTGGTAAACACACGACGAGCTATAGATCCATAGTACGAACTCTCAACGAACACGTTTCAACAAATTGCCAGGCCGGTGGAGGTGCTCGCTCCGAATCAATATGAGCCGAAGGCGGGCGACATCAGCACGTGCTGCACGGGGGAGAAGAGCCTGCCATGAACCCGCCAAGGAGCTAAGTGCTGATAAAAAAGTACTCATATATTGTACTTGAGAAAAGGTATCAATACTACAACTACAACAGGTAAAAGCCCCGGAATTCAAAATTTACTTGAGTAAAAGTACAAACGTATTCAAAATGTACTTCGAAAATACTCAGAATGTCCAGTTTTAAGTTTTCAAATGTTTAAACATCTTTTGAAAATAGCAGATGCGCGATGCGACGCATTGTGAGCTTGTAGATTGGCTATTTTCAAATGGCGGAAATGTGTAGTGGTGAAGTGGATAATTTTGTAAAAACGAATAACTAAACTAGTAACTAAAGTTAAAATACAATATTTGTCTTTGAAATGTAATGTAGTAGAAGTAAAAGTGCTGAAAGTTTGACATACTCAAGTAAAGTACAAATACCTCAAAACTGTACTATAGTTTCCACCAATTAGTAGAGGAGGCTGAACAAACAGTCAAAAAGGACACACACATCTATACCTATAGGCTGGGTCTGGATCAAAATAAAGTCATAGAGAAGAAATGAAAAATCCGCACACCAATTAATGCTCCCAAAATATATTTTACTAAATGGTAAAATACTTTCCACTGCCTGGTGAGCTCACCTGGAAAAGGCCAGAAACTGGAAGACCATCAGATTGCCGCTCAGGGGATCTGCCTCCTCGCGCTGCGGGTCGAAGTGCGTGGGCTCCGTGGGGTCCAGGACCTCTGCCACCTCCCCGCTACGGTCTAGGATGTCTGGGAAGCCGGCTGAGTACAGGTGGGCCAGGGAGCTCCGGGAACTGGCTGAGCAGGAACTGTTAAGTATGGGGAATCAGAGAAAACAACAAGAGCATTCAGTCAGAAGCGGTGGTTTTCACATACGGTGTGTGCCCCGACTGAGGCATGCAATGGGCAAATCAAACCAACTCCCAGGGCTACACCTGTATCTATAGGCCTACATAGCTATAATAATAAAAAATCACACCCGTGTGAAGTGAGGGGCGCTAATATATTAAAGTCTAACTCATATAGTTGATGTAATGGTGATGTAAAACACACGGTGCCAATGTTACACACTTCAATGAATGAGTCCATATCAGTGTGGTTTGATTTTATGACCGTTTTACTGGACATCAAGGAACTGCAACAAGACAGTTAAACACACAAAAATGAGTGAGACACATGTTGTCCAGCTTATCACAATCACCATATACAGGATGTAATGGTTTCCTCATTGCCTGACTGGCAGAAACATGCTGACTCACTGGAGTATATTGCCCCCTTGTGGCTTAGAGGAGCTATCGCTCTGTTTTGTTCTTGGCAGGGCAGAAACAGTGACTATTAGTATTTGAGACTAACATTACATAGAACAATGACAAAATGAAATACACTTATGCATGAACTTTTATCTTTTTAACTATTTGACTTGTAATACCATTAACTGCATTATGAACTTGAGTAGAATATGAATTATAATTAAATAAACAACCAAAAAATTGGGGGTGGCTTAGGGCTGGGTGCAATAACCGCAATACCGCCATACCGCCGGTATGTAACGCATACCGCGGTATCGGGTTCAAAAAGTTTTTTTTTTTTTTTTTTTATGAAATGATTTTTCTTTCTTTTTTTATGAAATGAAAAGTGTATCATAATAAACAGTGACGCTCAGTCAGTCTAATCATGCCAGCAACACAACAACACCAGAGGGAGTTCAAAAAACCATGTGCAACCCAGATTCGGCACAAACAAGGATTGATTGATTGATTGATTGATTGATTAAAATATGTATTAACAGTTTGCAGAATTACACTACATTTCAAGCACAACTCAATACAAAGACTGTTAACTGTGAGTGGACACTTGTTTACAAGAGGGTCCATCTAAATTAATTTCACTCCTATGCCACAAAAATGTGGAACGCCCTACCAACTGTCATTAAGATGTAAATCCCTTGACTCCACCCACCCCTTTCCCCCCTCACTGTATACGTTTTCCCCCTTTTTACCTCCTTTATGATGATTTCCTGTTTTTGGCTTTATAGAAGTGCATAGTGTACAAAATGATATGATGAATTGAAAATGGTGGACCCTCTTGTAAACAAGTGTAATGCTTTATGGCAGGGGTATTCAATTAGATTAGGCCTCCTATGTGACACAGACCGAGTAGAAAGAAACGTGCCATTTTATCATGACTATTAGTGAGGACCTATTATATGAAGATAGGTTCAAAAGTGGTCCTTTAATGATTACCGTCATTATGGTAATCTCACAATTAATATCGCACACACCATACCTGTAACTTTTATTAGCCCTCTTATTATAATTTTTTGGGGGGGGGGGGGTAATAACCGCCATACCGGCGGTATGGGGGCCGGCAATAACCGCGGTAATAAAAATCCCATACCGCCCCAGCCCTAGGGTGGCTTTGGCTTATCCTACACCAACACAAACATTAGACGCCATTAACAATAAAGAGACAATATGACGTAATGAGGCACATTATGACGTACATTTTCCCTTGTCAATGGCGTTTACAAAACAAACATTGAACTAAAGACAAACATTAAACCTGTGTATACTCAAAAAATCTCATCCGTGTGAAGCGCTCTTATCAGTCAGTGTTGTTTTTGGCAGCAAATTTCTATTTTAGTTTTAGTCATAGTCTTTGGAATGAAACTTCATTTAGTTTTAGTCACATTTTAGTTGAATTGTTGACGAAATTGTCAGCATATTTAGTCTTAGTTTTAGTCATCATAGCTTAGTTTTCATTTAGTTTCCATGTAGTTTTCGGGCGGGGGTCACGAGACATGACCAAAGCATTTCCGGGGGTCCCCAGCCAAAAACATTGAGCCAGAGCACGCGCTGCTGCCCATTCGTTATAAATTAACTAAACTGAAAAAAGACTTGAGCAAAAGTTATTTTTGTCCACCCTAGTGCTCCAAGCAGGCAGGAAGGGGTAACATGGTTAGTGTCCATGCTCCACCGAGCTATTGCACCCCTCCCAGTATTTTTAAGTATACTGTAAGTAGCTGTGATTGGAATGATTTCCCTCGCGGGCAAGACAAGAATTGGGTATTATACATTCTGAAGAATGTTGGTTTGATTCTCTTTGCCTCGTGCCTGTAAGAGCACTGCATGTTTCATGTCACAAGGTGGACTTCCCAAAATCCGGGCGAAGCAGTTAGGGGGAGAAGAACGCACACGGATGTCAGCATTATCTGTCAAACTGTCGCAGAGAGAATGCTTATGTATGGGAAGAGGATCGACGACGGGTGCCAAATTGCTCCCCTGGGGATTTTCCAGCTATAATTGGCAGTTATCTCTATCCCATTAAGACCTGAGACCAGATTCTACAAAATGTCTTCCAAATCGGACCGTTTTCTGAAAAACGTATCAGTGGTGGTGTTCAAACATGTTCATGTCTCTCTGTCAAGGACCCACATAAATGAACTGTATTTGGCCACGGACCCCCATCTGAAATCATCATGTTCCAGGGACCTTCCCTCGTAGCGCGACACTCGGTGCCGTGCTACGAGCTTATAGATCCGCTATTTTTCAACGGCTAAAGTTTAAAATAATTGGTTAAAGTGGTTAAAAGCTAAAAGGGTGACACAGATGCATCGTCAGGTTGGAATGGGCTAATCACAGTGGCCACCTGTTTCTCTGAAACCATGGCAACAGTCATAACTTATAGTCGCACTCGGTTGAGAAAGAAACCTTGTATGTGCAAAAAGCAATCGATACGGCAACTCGCGGCCCTAACATAACTCTTTGAACGCCCGTTCCCATAGGGGGCAGTAGGTGCCCTGTGCCAGTGAAATGCACGACATAAGCAGAGAAGCTTATGTCAAAAGCTATACTATAGGCCCAGGCGGTGGCGTAACCGTCTGGGCACCCGACTGGTAATCCAGTCGCAGTGTGCCGCGGGTTCGACTCCCGAGCCCGACACGGCCTTTACTGCATGTCTTCCCCCATCTCTCTCCCGTTTCCTGTCAGCCTACTGTCTGTCCCTTCAAAAACTAATAAAAGGCGTAAGCCGCAAAAAAAATATCTTAAAAAAAAAAAAAAAAGCTATACTATAAGGGATCACAGATGCGTCCTCAGGTTGGAATGCGCTAAACACAGTTGCCACCTGTTTCTCGTGAGGCGTGATGTCACGAGGCATGACCATATATGGAGTAATGTACAATTTTTAGGTATTTGTCTTTTACTTGAGTATGTCAAATGTTCTGTACTTTTACTTCTACTCCACTACATTTCAGAGGAAAATATTGCACTTTTACTCCACTACTATTATTTGAAAACTTTAGTTACTACAGTAGTTACTTTGTAGATTTAAATTCTGCTTAGAAAACATACATTAACCACTATATACTGTACATTTCGGCCATTTGAAAATAGCAGATCTACAAGCTTGTGAGCTTGTAAATAGTCTATTTTCAAAACATGTTGTACACATTTTTAACTTGTGAATTGGGACATTCTGCAATACGAGTACTTGTACTTTTGGTACATTTTTGATGCCAATACTCTTATACTTTTACTATTACTCAAGTACATTTTGAATTCGGGACTTTTTACCTGTAACGGAGCATTTCTACATTGCCGTATTGATACTTTTAATTAAGCAAAACATGCGAGTACTTTTTTTCCCCACCACTGAGTCAGAATGCGTCACAATGCGTCACATTGTCAGCAGTGCTGACAATATGACACATTGTGACGCATTAACCCATTCTGGACGGGAACCCATTTTGGTGTTTAGCTATTGAAAAATAGCAGATCTACAAGCTCATAGCGCGGCACCGAGTGCTGCGCTACGAGCTTGTAGATCTGCTATTTTTTTTAAATCTTGAAAACGTGGCGCAAATCTTTGAATATATTCTTTCAGAGCGAACGTTTTTAACTAAAATCTTTGCTTCTGAAGGGTTCCTGGAATAACATATTTTCAGATTTTTGGGGTCCTTGACATGAAATATTGAGCACCACTGATATAGAAACATAGGTATTTCAGAAAACTGTCAGGATTTAGAAGACATTTTTCAAATTTCGACGACAGGTCTAAATGGGTTAAGCTTGTAGATGGGCTATTTTTGCTACTTCCGTCGCAATTAGACTCATTAGACGGAAATAGGGCGTTAATTTATTAAATAAACTCAAAACGATTAAATGTGAATTGAGGTTTCTGCCCGACATCGACGCAATATATATATATATATATATATATATATATATTTCCCAAGCTGACGTACACTACTTTGTGCATGACAAGTGGGCAGGGGGCACAGATGGCGGGCTCAAAGTGCAGGAGGAGGAAAATGAAGGATGACATTTGTTGTTATTGGGACACTAATAAAAGATTAATAACCGTGTACCGCTTGGTAAACATATACATGCCCCAAAATGTCACACTGGAGGAGGATTTAAGCCTAGTATATTCTCTACGTCAAGCTAATTAAGGATTTATTATTTTATTTAATTATTTTAAGGCGACGAGAACCGGGGGAGACATTATCGAGAGAGCAAGCTTCAGCCCGTGGCTGCATTGATTTCACACTCTCCCTTTCTTCCCCTTTTTGCCAAAAGTGATATCTTAACCCATTTGGATCTGATAACTGATTCTATGCAAATGTCTTCTAAATCATGACAGTTTTCAGAAAAACCCTATGTTTCTATATCAGTGGTTTCTCAAACTATTTCATGTAAAGGACCCCCAGAATTATATGTATTTGGCTACAGACCACCATCTGAAATGATGTTGTTCCGGATGTTGTTCCCAGAAGCAAATATTTGAGTTAAAAGCATTCACTGGAAAATAATATATTCAAAGATTTGCGTCACATTTTCACCTTTTTTTTTCTTCTTCAAAAATAGAAGATCTACAAGCTCGTAGCGTGGCAGTCGGTGCCGTGCTTGTAGATCTGCTATTTAGGTTTTAGATTCATGTGGTTAAAAGCTATAAGTCGTCACAGATGCGTTCCCGTCCTTAATTGGTTAATTCAGTCCCGATGGATTAACATTCAAGCCATCATTTTCCATTTCAAAAGGGGTGCCACCATCAGATATGCACCGCAACTTAAATTAAATTAAACTTCTGTGAAGTTCATTGTTCTTCTCAATTAAGTGGGTCATTCATTTCCGCACTTGTGTGTGGTTTGACTCCTAGTGAGGCAGAGACTTTTGATCCATGCAGGCCTGGATTAAAACATGGGGATTGGGAGACAGTTTCTGTGTCAGACTGTCTGCAGCAGTCTACTGTATGTCTGAACTGACAGAATCCCTTGTTTGTGAGAAGCTGTGTCTTTCTTTCTTTCTTTCTTTCTTTCTTTCTTGCTTGCAGGGCATCATCATTTGGTGCCCCACATCAAACAACTCTGCTACATTGCCGTTATTACGATGATCATCTACTCTCCTATCCTTAGCAGACATGTAATTTCTGAACGTGTTATTGTGTCGCAGTGATTACATCCAAGTTGACAGATGATGTTATACAGCGGGGCTTAAAGAATGTTTACAATGGCAAGGCCATTACTCAAAAAGGCACTTAACGGCTGACAAAAATATTGCCTCGAATTGGCTTCAGGCGGAACGCCGCTCCCTATTGACTGTACACTGCATATTCCCAGAGCACACACTGCCAATTAGTGAGCCAATCGATCCCAGCAGATAGCCACACACAGCGGAGCATTGTGGCCTAATGGAGGCCTGGTACGAGGCGTTGGGCTGTGATAACACATCAGATAAATCAGGAGCATGTTAAAATCACGCCCAAAGCACACATTACTCACTAGTGGCTTTTAACCAGCACAAGTGCCTTTAAGAGCCACCTATCGCTTTCCACTGAACATCAGGTTGGAGTTGTTAAACAGTATGTTGGCCAGGATTTACTGGTTGGCACGCACGCAGGCACACAAAACGTCAAGTTAGATACTACCGCATGCATGATTTATGCGTTTCATCCAACACTGACTGAGCAAAACGGGTCAACATGGCCCTGCTTTCCTTATGTTTTGTACAAGAGGAACAGTGTTCTGTTTTGTAAGATGTAAAGGCCAGACTGTCCGTCTGCAGCGACAAGTTGCTTGTGTCAAAGGTGTGGCTGAGGTCGATACATGAACCTCACCCCCACCCCTAAATGTGCTCACCTAGAAATATGCATGCCGAGGCTCTGTGTCGCTCTCTTAGCTTTTAATTGCTCTTAACCACTATTTGAAACTTCAGCTGTTAAAAATAGCAGATCTACAAGCTTATAGTGTGGCATCGAGTGCTGGAGGGGGGGGGGGGGGGGGAACATATTTTCAGATGGGCCAAATACAGATAATTCTGCAGGTCCTTGAGATGAAAAGGTTTGAGCACCAGTGCAACCACTGATATGTAATTTCAGAAATTATATGTTATGTCAGGATTCAGAAGAAGGTTTTGTCCACCCCGACAGCGAACAGGTTGTTTGTGTGAAAGGTGTGGCTGAGGTCGATGTGTGAGCCTCACCACCCACTAACCTGGAAACGTGCATGCCGAGGCTTATGACAGGTGCGTGGACGGGGGTGAAGGGCAGCTCGCTCATGGCGTCCCCATCGATGGACGTGATGTCTACGTCGTCATCTGGCATAAGGTCCACCTCCAGGTGGGCAATGTTGCTGGCAGCTGGGCAGGCCTGGAACCGAGACGAGGAGGACAAGTTAGTGGATGTTATACCGATGTTATAGATCGGCCCACATATCGGTATTGGCCGAATTTTGCCTTTATCGGTCAATATCGATATCGGCAAATAAAACATTGACACGATGGCAGTAGCCGATGTTTATCTGTTGTTGATGAGTGTACATTTTGCGGTCGCTGTAGTTGGTGTCACGGTGTGTTCTGGTCCGCAGCCTACCAAGCTGTAGATTCTGAACATTTATTCCTTGTATGTAGGAGTCGCGAGACATGGCCAAAGCATTTCCGGGGGTCCCCAGGAAAAAACGTTGAGAACCCCTGGTCTAACTAGTGTGTGTGTGTTGTCGCATATCACTTTATATGCATAATATTTTGGATATATTTGGAATCTCAGCTTTGCCAGGTGAGATATTGTGCATATATGAGCTTGGGGCAGTACTACTAGTCAACCTGTGGGTATATGAGCTTGAGGCAGTACTAGTCAACCTGTAGGTATATGAGCTCGGGGCAGTACTACTAGTCAACCTGTAGGTATATTAGCTCGGAGCAGAGCTACTTGGCCTCCTCCTAGTGGAGGAGTAGAAAGACCACCTCCAACCAGTGGTGGAAAAAAACTACTCACATGCAGAATGTCGTTATGCAGAATGTCCCATTTAACGTATTCAAGTGTCTAATGATTTTTTGAAAATAGCCTATAAAATCTACATGATCACAATGCGTCGCAAAAATGGCCGAACTGTATGTAGGGCTGAAGTGGTTAATGTAGGTTTTGCGATAATAAGTAATAAGTAGATAAAGTAACTATAGTAACTAAAGTTTTCACATAAATGTTGTGGAGGTAAAAGTAGTATATTTTGACCCAAAATGTACTGTAGTGGAGTAGAAGTAAACGCATTGGAAATTGGAAATACTCAAGTAAAGTACAAATAGCTCCAAAGTGTACTTACTGTAAGTACAGTACTTACAGTAAGTAAATGTACTTAGTTACTTTACACCGCTGCCTCCAACACCTGTACAGTACAGTATGTGCTTCACTGACATAAATTCCATATTGCACAATATTCATCAAAATATGATGAATATTATAAGAGGGGTCAAGTGTTTGTGATGTTTGTGTTATTTGGTCGTTGACTTTAATTGTTCCATCTGTCGTATCTTTGCTCATGTGTCGACCTCGTCTCGTCTGGCTTAAGTCTCTTTTTTATTATTCTAGCTTCTGTTACGAGAGCCAAAAAGAGGACATAATGATATTTATAAAGGGATTAATAAGACGGACAATCATCATCATCACCATTGTTCTGCAAGAAATGGCAGTGGACCAATTTGGCGTTCATATCCGGTGGCCAACATTAATCCCCTCGTATTACCGTTGACATATGCGTAACCTAGCGAGGTATTAGCGCCCATAATTAGCCGTGGAGAGTTAATGGGTGTCATTTTCCAGCTGGGGGGATAGTCTCTCTCCTGGGTCGTCTTGTGATGTATGATGGGGCCTGTTCAGTGGCGATGGGGGGTAGGGGCTGCTACTGGTTGAAGACACATTACGGGGGCCCTTCTCTATCAACCGCATGGCTAATGACCTGGACCAAAGTCACACGCTGCAGCAACATGGCTACGCCATAATGAACCACGTTGGTTCCTTTTCCCTGTGATGTAACAACCTGCGATAACAATAACCCCTTTAGACCAGAGGACGCCTTATAGCTTTTAAAACCACTTTTAACCGATATTTTAAGCTTTAGCTGTTGGAAAAATAGCAGATGTACAAGATCATACCGCGGCACTCCAAGCTTGTAGATCTGCGCTTTTTGGGGAAATCGTGAAAAATGTGGCGCGAATCTTTGAATATATATATTCTTTCCCAGCAATTGTTTTTACTGAAATATTTGCTTCTGGGAGGTCCCCTAGAAAAACATATTTTCAGATGGGGGTATGTGACGAAATACACATAATTATCGGGCGCCCCTTGACATGAAATAGTTTGAGAACCACTGATATACGAATAGAAACGTACGTTTTGATTCAGAAGACATTGTGTAGAATCTGGCTTTAGATCTCAATGGGATAAACTAATGGGCCAGGACACGGAGGAAACACCACACGGAGACCTGCGCCGCGGTGTGAAATGAGAATGACACTAACAGTAATGGCTTCACACTTTGCGTGAACCCGTCGCCGTCACGCCAACGCCAACGTCGGAGTGCGTTCCAGACGGCGACATACTGTATATGGATGTTGTGAGCAAGGACGTTCAGCCGCAGAAAACAAGGACACATTTTTATTAAAGTATAATTTTCTTCACAGCCTGTTATACCTTGATACTAGTATATTGAATATGAAGTGTCTTCTGCATTGGCCCTCAACCTTCTTCTTTTTTTGCAATCGGCTGCCGTATAAAAATGGTCCGATGGGACGCATCATGCATTTACAGTAGTATGTTATGAATATGATCAATCAGTCGATTGTGTTGTGGCCCAGAGCCACACGACAACTCCGTTCACTTCATGGGGCCAGTCCAATGGCGGCTCTTCTACATTGGCGAATAGGGCCGCCGGGAGTTTACGGAATGCATTGGAGTCTATGGGCTCGCGAGTACATGAACCACATGACTGCCCCCTCAATGTTGCAACTCTGTCTATATACTCTATGGCTCTGTTGTGGCCTGGATGGATGGGGCTAACGCACCGGTAGTGTTTCCTGAGTTCCTATTCAGCAGCATGATAGCATCACAATGAAAACTCACTTTTAACTAAATTCATTTTTCATATCTTTCTGTCATCACATCCAGTCAATACACTCAGTTAACTTCGAATACAATGGAACAAAGCTTTGATTTCAGTCTGCCACTGTAGCCTCGTTATCAGCCGTTGGTATGAAAACAGAGCTGTTAGGGAGTAGGGACAGGGAGAGAGGGCTGAATGTGGTCTGAAGGTTCCAGGCCATCCCAACAGCAGCGTGTCCCAGATACAACAGGCAGCCGCTGGATCTTGTGACTTCGACGTCACTCCATCGCTCCAACGCCATCATTTCCCGGACCAATCAGGGGCTGCCAACCATCCCCAGCGTCCTCCAACGTCGGTCCTCTACCGATATTGACGTTAGACTTCGGTGCTCTACATGTACGGTGTGTGTGCGACACCCACGCGGCACGCGCAACTAAATATAAATTCAGCTGGAATTACTGAAAGAAGACCAAGTCTCCATGGAGAGATCCGCAGTAATTCAAACAGCATAATACACACATGGAAGTGCTTGATTCACAGAGTCCATACTGTGCCAGCAGTTTGCTGTCCACATGTCGACAGCAAACGAATCAAAGAGGCACATGTAAGTAGGTTCAAACATCATTCATGAAAAGCACTCGAACTAAACCTTTACACCTTCCGTGCTGCTGCCCTATACCAGGGGTTCTCAACGTTTTTGGCTGGGGACCCCCAGAAATGCTTTGGCCATGTCTCGGGACATGGCCAAAGCTCTACTGGATCTCTTCTCCACTAGTCCCTCCCTAAAAGTTTAGTCTATTTTTTTATTTGTTGACGAAATTGTCAATACATTTAGTCTAGTTTCTATCTAGTTTTCCTCTGTGAAAATGTTTTAGTCAACGTGAGGGGCAGACCATGGGAGTGAGGGGCAGACCATGGGAGTGAGGGGCAGACCATGGGAGTGAGGGGGAGACCATGGGAGTGAGTGGCAGACCATGGGAGTGAGGGGCAGACCATGGGAGTGAGAGGCAGACCATGGGAGTGAGGGGCAGACCATGGGAGTGAGAGGCAGACCATGGGAGTGAGAGGCAGACCATGGGAGTGAGGGGCAGACCCACAAAAACTTTTTCGAGCAGCAGCCGACATGTGTTTCACAACAAGCGGTAAGATGGCTGGCGCGATGCGATCAGAAATCACAGTTTAAATCTGAACGCCAGGCGGTTTGGACTAAAACAACAACTTGAGTATTTTTCAGAGAAAACGAGCAACAAAGAGACGACAATGAGTGGATCCTTATGGGAGGCGCGCGCATTGATCCTCACAATGGGAAGAACGTAGGCGCTGTCTAGCAGCCTGGGCAGCATGGATGGTTAGTGTTGAGCTTCGGCTGCTTGGTATTGATATAACCCTTACAACCCGCCATCCGACGGGTTCGGCGACCTCCAGGGTTAAATCTTAACCCGTCATCTGACGGGTTGCGAAGCGTTTTGGCGTCCATCGTGTTAACTACTACAAATACTATTAACATAACATTGAGTGACTGCAGTTTCTTCCAGCGGTGAAATGTCCCTTCAAATCAATCTGTTCGATTAGCTGTTGTAGCCCTAGCTTATTCAGAGCATTGTTCTGTTCAGTTCAGTTCAGTTCATTTTGGTCATAGAATGAACATTGCATTGATTTAAGATCATAACTTTGCATTTAGACCAAAAAGGTATAGGCTGAAGCCAGTGGCTTATTTTGCCTATCCTATTTACACCTACAGACTTGTAATAATAATATACACATCTAACACACATTATTTTAAATGTATTGTGGATCACGTCAGCGAAGTAGTCAGTCACAGAAAAGTTCAAATGCTTTCTTGTGATCGTCTGTCTGTCTGGTGGCAATTCCTCATGATCCATTTCCCCAGATAAACAAAGAGCCTCATAATTAACACTAAAATCAGACCGATTTCACAGTACACCATTTGCATAATTATACCAACTCTCACAAGGACGCTAATCAATAAGCCACACAAGGACACGTTTTCTGGACTGAATTTCAAATGGGTTTCAAGTGAAAGGATGAGGAAATGCATCGTAGGCAAACATCGACTAATAATGAGGTTGTTGGACTAGACTGATTAAAACAGTTTATTCAGGCTATGTGTTACATTACATAATTATTATGAATAATATTAAAATATTTGACAACTTAAGGACACAGAAGCGGCCTTTGTACATAAAGCAAAGTCAGAGAATAATGCTCCTTTTGATTAGAAAGATGAAAAGGATCAACTCTCTGCACCTCCAAAAACAGGCCAAGGTCTACAGTACACGTGTACTGTGTGTGTGTGTGTGTGTGTGTGTGTGTGTGTGTGTGTGTTGTGGTGTGGTGTGGTGTGGTGTGGTGTGGTGTGGTGTGGTGTGGTGTGGTGTGGTGTGGTGTGGTGTGGTGTGGTGCGGTGCACGCACGCACACATGCACGCACGCACGTGAGTTCCTTGTATGCACGCATCCTTGTGCACGCGCGTGTGTTTGCCTGTGGGTGTTTGTATGCACGTGCATGTCCTCACATCAGCAAGTCATGCATGCGTGCATGAAAATACACATTGTGGGCTCCTCTGTGTCTAGTAGTGCCTGTGTGTGCGTATGCGTCCGTGCGTGGGTGCGTGGGAGCGTGTGCGGTTGTGCGGGGGGAGAGAGAGAGAGAGAGAGAGAGAGAGAGAGGGTATACGGGGGTGGGATCTTACGACATGTGACAGCTGGTGGGCCGATGCCAACGGGGAAGGATGGAGCAGAGCGGGAAACGGCTGCTGTTGCCATGCCAACGCGGCGGCGCTGCTGGAGTGGCTGATGGTCGGGTAGCGTGAAGTAGCAGCCAGCTGAGACAGAGAGAGCTGTGGAGAGAGAGAGAGAGAGAGAGAGAGAGAGACACAATGCACAACCATCATTATTAAAGATTTTTCCAGTTTTTCATGTGTTTATGAGCTGACAGTACTTCATTAGTACTCCCTTGGTGTGGTTGTTATGTGCAATGATGTCTTCCCTAGCTGTGGGTGCGGCTTCAGTTCAGGTGGATCATCACCCATCACCACCCACCAGGAAAACCAGGCCTTTATTGAAAGTTATTACTAGTGAAGACAGACAGGAAAGAGGGAGAGACACGCAGCAAAGGTCGTCATGAACGGGACTCGAACACGCAACGCCAGAGGCCAGAGCCTATTATGTGGCCTACGCCTGGACCGCTAGGCCAGTGGGGCGCCCCAAACCAGGCATGCTTAATGAACTGGTGGGTCATTAAAAACTACATTTTAACAAATACTGTATACTTTTTTGAAAAAAAATCTTCCTCCGTATAAAATAATAATACCTGTTTAGGGTGAAAAAAAGTCACGGCACTCCATCTTTAACAAACACCACCCAGTGGTTTTCAACCATTTTCATATCAAGCTCCATTTTATATTCGGCATTTAAGCCACGGACCACTGACGAGATTTTGCCTCTCAGATAATAACAGAGAGATGTGTTTGCGTGAGCGCTGACCACCGCGGCGTGACATCATGTCACGGCCAAGCTACACCAGGCAATTTTGCGTTTACTGCGCGCGCGTACAGTGCGTTTGGATAGGACCAATATATGTCAATGATACCAGCTACACCAGACGCACGGATACCGCGGGCCATCCTACGCGTGCTCTAAAAATAGGATCGGTTCTAAAAGAATTACGTGCGTATGCCCCCATGCGCACGTATCTATATATCCTCCCGGAAGGTCCCGCACAAATCTGCCGCGCGTCTGACAGATCGATGTAGCCAGGGCATTTGGCTTACGCACGGTCCACACGTTTAGAGTAAACGTGCGAGAAAAGCCTGGTGTAGCTTGGCCGTCACCAAAACCTGGCATATGGGTATGGATAGGCCTTAGAAGACCTGAGGAACTTAAATCCTGACCGTTTCATGTCACGGACCCCCAGAATTATCTGTATTTCGCTATAATGTTTTGTTCCAGCTAGGACCCCTCCCAGAAGCAAAGATATGAGTTAGCTGTGAAAGAATATACATTGAAAGATTTGCGCCAAATTTTTTATGATTTTTCAAAAGTACTACAAGCTTGTAGAGTGGCACTCGGTGCCGTGCTATGAGCTTGCTATTTTTCAACAGCTAAAGTTCAAAATAATGGTTAAAGTGGTTATAAGCTATAAGGTGACACAGATGCGTCCTCAGGCCTAAATGGGTAAAAGGCCTATTCGTGTCCTTCCGTCAGTATTGATACTTTTACTCAAGTAAAGCATTTGAGTACTTTTTCCATCACTGCTTATATGATTCAATAAAACGACCAATAGGGCTTGGAGATAATGACTTGCCCACCCCTAACAGCCATCATAATGAACTAGTGCAGCCCTGCCACTTACCCACCCATCCATCCATCTAACAAAGTGTGGCGCTTAACCACTTACTGTACGCCCTATACAATATCAGTGATTCTCAGGCTTTTTCATTTCAAGGACACCCAGTTTGGTGCATGCATTAGGCCATGGACACCCCATGAGTCTATACGCATGTAACCAAATGGACACGCCATGGTCATCTTGCTTCCATTTGTACACGCACAGACTTAGAGATGGGTATTTGTATGAGTCCAGTATACAGATTCCAGTTCCTAACGGTTCCCTATTTCGGTTCCAAAATGGTATAAAATAACTTAAATGAGAGGTCAAATGTATAACAGAATGCTTTTATTTATACCCAAGCATGTTCGGTTCGATACCTGCTTGAACCCTCAGAGTTACAGACCTGTATGGATCCATTTTGTTCCCTCAACGACCACTGTGGGTCCCTGAATCCTTCTATATATCAATCTACACTTCATTGCACGATAAACAGCGCATTACAATGTGATGTATAGGCTTTTAGACCATTAACTATTTTTGAGCTATTTTGAATTCATTGTCTTTGATTAAAATAAATAACATTTTTGAAACTGTTACACTAGGAACACAACAACAGAAAGTCTTGACGACTTGTCACAAGAAAATGGTGCAGCAGCATATTAGTGGACAGATAATGTAAAAATGCCCATGGCTGCAGTTTAAAAGTTCGACTTTTGGGGATTGGAATTGAAAGTTCTCCCCGAGACAGGATTCATTGATTTTGCGTCACCTTCAAAAGATTTAGTCTGTACAAGAGCTCACGTTAAGTCCTTACTTGACGAGTAAGAACAAACTCTTGCCTTTGTGGCACTGATATGACACCGACTTGAATATGATACATAAAGTTAATCAACTACTTTAAGACAGATAAATAGATATCTTCCTCATTTAGCAGATAAAATGCATATGAGAACAAATTTTTGTTTCACTCATAGCTTCTAATCTGCTATAGTTAAAAGATAATCTAAAATATTATATTACTAAAATCCAAATAAAAACATCATTAGTTCAAAGGAGACAGATATTAGTGCAATATCCCCTAACCCCAATTTAGGGGGTATGGGGATTTTTGCACTTAATTTGCAAGTCTAAGGGCGTGGGGAAAGCTCTTGGAGAATCTGGCTGTTTTACACCTGATTATGTGTGACTAGTGAAAAATAAACACAAATAAATAAATACATTTAGCGATGTAAATGTTAAGTTCTGACACATATTTAATGTGAAAAAAAAGCCGTAATGAAGCTGCTGTGGTGTTTAATTCCACTTTATAATGTAAACGCTTACAATGCATATAAATGCCCTTTATACTTACTAATCAGGGTTCAATAATGATAATTGCCAGACTGCCTGCAGGGCAACTAGTAAATGGTTAATGGACAGAATACTCTACATCAGTGGTTCCCAAAGGTTCATGTCAAGGACCCCCAAATTGACACTATGACACTAATTAATTAGCCCGCAGACCCCCCCATTTGAAAATATATGCCAGGGACCCCTGAGAAGAAGTTTACGGCTCTAGCAGTGATTCTCAACCCGTTTAATTTCAAGGACCCCCAGTTTGACATGCATTAGTCTACGGAGTACGGACCCCCATTTACTGGGATTTATATCTCTGAGACCTCAATTTATATTGTAAAATAAATGTTATATTAACTCCAAGAGTGTACAAATGGAACCAAATGGACCCATTAGGGTCCATTTAGTTCCATTTGTACACTATCTGAGTTACAGACCCATAAGGGTCCATTTGGTTCCAAACTATCATTTAGCTGGGGACCCCCTGGAACTCCCTCAGGTACCCCTGGGGGTCCCCGGACCCCACTTTGGGAACCACTGCTGTACAGTATGTCAGTTTCATACACCCGGTTTTATGGTCCAGTTATCTAAAAGATGAATAAGTTCAAGTTGTTGGCATCGATTAAAATGAAACTACCAGGCAGGCACATTGTTCCTTAATTGAAAATGAATGTGAAATGTGATTGCATAGCGACGTTTTATTTAGCTCGTATAGATCGAAGCAAGGCCGACATAAAGCCGCCTCGTCATCATCGATGTCAAGAGTTTTGCATCGCCGGTCTTACATCAAAATTGGCAAACCATCAAACTCTGTTGCTTAAACACCTCTCGCCTGGCTTGGATAAATACAGAGAGCCAAAGTGAACAGTCCCAAAACACATTACATTAAATACAGAGAAAAGCCAGCCAAAGTGAACAGTCCCAAAACAAATGACATTACATACAGAGAAAAGCCAGCCAAAGTGAACAGCCTCAAAACACATTACATACAGAGAAAAGCCAGCCAAAGTGAACAGCCTCAAAACACATTACATTAAATACAGAGAAAAGCCAGCCGATGCGTCGCGACGCATTGTGAGCTTGTAGATCAGCTTTTCAAAAGATTTTTTGACGCCAATACTTTTACTCAGCAACATTTTTGAATGATGGACTTTTTTTTTTTACGGAGTAGTAAGGGAGTAGTTCTACATTGCAGTATTTTCCTTAAGTAAAACATTTGAGTATAGCTACTTATTCTCAACCCGTTTAATTTCAAGGACCCCCACTTTGACATGCATTTGACCCCCATATAATGGGATTTCTATCTCTGAGACCCTCACCTCCCAATATATGAATGAATGAACCATTGTAAAGCACTTGGAAAAGCGCTATAAAAATGCAATTCATTAAAAAATGCAATTCATTATTCCACCACTGCTGTCACAATAATTATTCATGAATGTATAGCCCCGTGCAAGTCCTCAAAGTCAAAAGAAAACATCACGTCCTAATGTCTTCTGCTGACCGTAAGACTGAGCATGCATATAAGACTATAAAAACTGCGTAATGACATAATCAATATTTAGGCCTATAGCTATTGAGCATTAAATCTTTTTTCCTGGGCATAAAACTGTCAACTGTCAGCAATATTATGACGTTCATATAAAACGCCACAAAGCATGCAGGTCACCAACTCCAATGACAACTGAGCCCACCAAGAGAGAAAATATATCATCATGAGCTTTCGCCTTTATTTTATATTTTTTGGATATGGGTGGCGGTGTCTCAGCGGTAGAGTGACCGGATGGTAACCGCAAGGTTCCCCAGTTTGAATCCAGGCTCCCCCAGAGGCCAGAGTTAGTGTTGAAGTGTCCTTAAGCCACTGAACCCCTAATTGGGAGCTTTTCAAACTGTGTGCGGATCTCCTCTTTCCTTTCTCCATTTGTAAGCCCAGAGCTAGGGTCCCTGGACCCCACTTTGAGAACCACTAATGCACTGGTTAGCTTGGGAGTTATCAGTGCATTGCTTTGACACAAAACAAATGGCCCTCTAGGACACAATAGATACTATATTGAGCCACATCGAACCGGGTGAGGGGATATGGTCAACCCCTCATTGATCTGGTGCAGTCAAATTAACACGCACGCACGCATGCACGCACGCACACACAGTTAAAAAAAAAAAAATTGACTTGAAATTATTAACTTAAAATGTACAAAAAATATATCTGTGTCCACTGTCCATGTTTACGCTTCAATAAACTCTGCATGAAACACAGACAAAAGTGTGCACACACACACACAGAGAGAGAGAGAGAGAGAGAGAGGGCGTTGCATCCTTGGAAGTGTCAATTGAAGCCAGTGTATGGCGGTGAACAGATGATCTGTTTGGCAGTTGGCTGTCTCTCTTATTACATGTCGGGCCAAATGCTGGCAGCCACAACTACAGCACCACTAATTGCCTTCTCTCTGTGCGCTTGTGTGCGCAAGCGTGTGCGTGTGTGTATGTGACTTCACACATGCTATCGCGGGCCACAGTGACTCGATGTGAGATCGCAGGCTTCGTGACGATGATGCGGAGTCAAGCTCATCATATGTCTCAAGACAACATGAAGGAAATAGAAGGTGAGAGACAGAGAGGGTAGGGAGAGATTGGCAGTGGTGGAGAAAGTACTACATTTTACTTTTACTTAAGTGAAAGTATCAATACTGCAATATAGAACTACTCCGTTACGAGTAAAAGTCCATAATTTAAAATGCACTTGAGTAATATGCAAAAGGCGCATGAGAGGGTGCGAACGAGTGTGAACAACAGGGGGGGAACGTCTGCGAGGGCGATAATTATGTGCACGAGTGTGACGAGATTGCAGCGAGGAGGAGAAGGAGAGAAATGAAGGAGATAAATGAAGGAGAGGAATGGAAAAAAGCTGCATGTGGGAGACCATCATCAAACATTAAGCACATTAAGCCCTGAGAGCAGATTCTACAAAATGTTTTCTAAATCATGACCCTATGTTTCTATGTCATTGGTTCTCAAACTATTTCATGTCAAGGACCCCCAAAACTGAAATGTAATTTGCCGCCGACCCCCATCTGAAAGCATGTTGTTCCAGGGACCCCCCCAGGGGCAAATATTTGAGTTAAAAACGTTTGCTGTGAAAGAATATATATTCCAAGATTTGCGCCACGTTTTCATGAAGTATAAAATAATGGTTAAAAGTGGTTAAAGCTAAAACAATGCAGATGTGTTATTCTTCCTTAATGCACTTAATCCCTCTATTCTTGAACGTGAGTTCAAAGTTCACAACTGTATTTTCCCTCAACGCAAATCTACATCTACAATCTACTATTTTCCTAAAAGCTTTGTTGCTAATACTTCTGTGTACTTTTGCTCAAGTGCATTTTTGAATATAGGCCTTTACTTAATTTGTATTGTGATATTGCTACTTTTACTTCCACCACTACGGAGGCGGCAGTGGATCAGGGGAGGCGTGGCCTATAGAGCAGCTGGATGGGAACCGTCAGGTTCCAGTTACTGTAGATCCCGGGCTCCCCCAGAGTTAGTGTCGAGGTGTCCTTGAGCAAGACTCTGAAGCCCTAATTGCTCCCGGTGTGCAGGTTGGTGCCTTGCACGGTTTCCTCTGACATCGGCGTGTGAATGGGTGAATGTAATGCACAGTCTATGTAAAGCACTTTGGATAAAAGCGCTATATGAATGCACCGTTTACCATTTACTGCTGACAACAACCAGCATGTATAGGCAACAGAGGTGAAGCACGGCCCGCAGGCTCACACCCTGACTAGCAGGAGGTGAAACCACCCAGGCTCACACCCTGACTAGCAGGAGGTGAAACCACCCAGGCTCACACCCTGACTAGCAGGAGGTGAAACCACCCAGGCTCACACCCTGACTAGCAGGAGGTGAAACCACCCAGGCTCACACCCTGACTAGCAGGAGGTGAAACCACCCAGGCTCACATCCTGACTAGCGGGAGGTGAAACCACCCAGGCTCACATCCTGACTAGCGGGAGGTGAAACCACCCAGGCTCACATCCTGACTAGCGGGAGGTGAAACCACCCAGGCTCACATCCTGACTAGCGGGAGGTGAAACCACCCAGGCTCACATCCTGACTAGCAGGAGGTGAAACCACCCAGGCTCACATCCTGACTAGCAGGAGGTGAAACCACCCAGGCTCACATCCTGACTAGCAGGAGGTGAAACCACCCAGGCTCACATCCTGACTAGCAGGAGGTGAAACCACCCAGGCTCACATCCTGACTAGCAGGAGGTGAAACCACCCAGGCTCACATCCTGACTAGCAGGAGGTGAAACCACCCAGGCTCACATCCTGACTAGCAGGAGGTGAAACCACCCAGGCTCACATCCTGACTAGCAGGAGGTGAAACCACCCAGGCTCACATCCTGACTAGCAGGAGGTGTAACCACCCAGTCTCACATCCTGACTAGCAGGAGGTGAAACCACCCAGGCTCACATCCTGACTAGCAGGAGGTGAAACCACCCAGGCTCACATCCTGACTAGCAGGAGGTGAAACCACCCAGGCTCACATCCTGGCTAGCAGGAGGTGAAACCACCCAGGCTCACATCCTGGCTAGCAGGAGGTGAAACCACCCAGGCTCACATCCTGGCTAGCAGGAGGTGAAACCCTCCAGGCTCACATCCTGGCTAGCAGGAGGTGAAACCTCCGGGCCTGTATGTTCCCCAGCAGAGCCTCACAGCAACAGTATTGGTCCCTGACATGTGCATTATGGTCCCAAAATGCTGGCTCACTGTATATAAATTAAATACAGCACGTTCTTTGTCATTCCGTACCGGAGTGAACCAATGGTGGTCAGGAATCAATAATTTATACGAGCGAGAGAAAGTTGTCAGACACAACAATGACTCCCAGACAGTGTTGGGGGGGGGGGGGGGCATTTAAGTATTGATTATACACCACTTGGTAGTGAGTTCAAGGGGGTGGATGGGGCGGGGTGGGGGGGACACGGACAACTGGGGTTCATTTTGAGAGAGAGAGAGAGAATGTGTGTGTGTGTGTGTGTGTGTGTGTGTGTGTGTGTGTGTGTGTGTGTGTGTGTGTGTGTGTGTGTGTGTGTGTGTGTGTGTGTGTGTGCGTGCATGCATGCGTGCATGTGTGCGTGCGTGTGTGCGTGCGTGCTAAAACTGTGTCTCTGTGCGTGAGTGCGTGCGTGCGTTGAGATGTGATTGCCAATATCCGTGGCAGGTCTTCAGTTTTCTTTTTTCCTTTTCATATCTGTATTGTGAAAGTTGGACGGCCATCAAATAAAACGTCTACCGTTAAAACGGCCACCCTTATTTCCTCCAATCCCTCAGGGATGAAGCTGGGCACGGGAATCATACAATCAATGCATCCTGCAAAGCATTTAGTCCGGCAGCCGACAGGCTTCTTTTGTTTAAAGCGGGAAATTTGGTATATACCGGTAGTCTTTTTTAACTGGCCTCTAATATTGTCTAAATACAGTACATACATTCATGAATCCACTTGCTGACCGGCTGTTAGTATTGGGCAATCTTTTTTTATAGGGGTTTCTTGTGACCCTACCATTAACATCCTATGGCAGGCAAAAATGTCAAATTTTCCTTTTGCTTTAAGTAGCATGTGACATGTCAAACTAGGGGTTTTTCATGATTCTGAATCCATTCCAAGCCTTAGTTTTGCACAAAATACACTCCTTCGGCCAAAAGCAACCATAGCCACTTGCCCAAATGTACCCAAAATGTGCTGACCTCATCACATTTGTCATGATGTCAATGTCTATGTCTATATAGCCCAAGGAGTGTATTTTGTGCAAAACTAATGCTTGGAATGGATTCAGAATCATAAAAACCCCTAGGTCACATGCTACTTAATAAAGCAAAAGGAAAGTTTGGCATTTTTTACATTTTTGCCTGCCATAGGGTCACAAGAAAGAAACCCCTATAAAAATAATTGCCGCCCAATACTTTCAGCCGGTCAGCAAGTGGATTCATGAATGTATGTATATAGACAATATTTTAGGCCAATAAAAATACTATATTATACCAAATTTCCCACCCGTCCACCTCGGCTGCCAGACTAATTGCTAGTCTGCATGAAACTATTTTTCGATCATTGGTACATAAAATAATTGGCCACTTGGGGGGGGGGAGATGTACTGAAACCTGATCCTTGAACATTGACACAGACATCAACACTTGGATGTAAGAGCATAATATACAGACATCATAAAGCCTAATGCTAGTAATTAAATGGCACATTCAACAATGGACCAGTGTTGTTTTTGACAGCAATTTAGATTTAGTCATAGTCTTTTAACTCATTTTCATTTTCATTTTCAAATCAAATCAAACTATATTTATAAAGCAAATGTACAAAGTCCAAAGGTCAACTAAAGTGGTGTACAAGATCAGATAAAAGAAGAATGAAACAAAACAGCATGGTATAACAACACCCGGGAATGCTTTAGTGTTATCTAGTTTTACTCAATATATCTCACTGTTTGATTATGCCTGAAGAAGGTCAATAGGCCGAAAACGTGCAATAAATGATTGTGCACAGACTTGAGTGTGCAGAGCACATACTCGAGCGGGTTCATGCTATGCTCAAGGGACATTATGTATTCGAGGGGTTAATATGCTGCATTTCTATGTGGGTCTATACAGTGTTTGCAAGACCCACATGTCATACGCTGATGTGGCAATCAGCTGACCAATTCAGCGGGATATTTAAGCTCACCTAAGACTGCATGCATTCTTCCTGCCTTCCTCTGCGTATGGTTCCTGGTTGTTTTTATGCACTGTTTGCTCCCACCGCCACCCCAGCACCACCGGTTCGGCTCTGTTATTTATGTTCCCCATGGGGGGTTGTTATTGTATATATATCTCCGTGCTCCGTATGTTTAATGATGGTGTTTAATTGTGCCGGGTAGGGAGAAACATTTTTTTTGTCTGTCTGTGGCTTGAAATCTGTCATGAAGAACCTGTTAGTCTATTAAATGGATTCCCTGCCCTCCAGTCATAGTAATACTGGTATGAAGAACCTGTTAGTCTATTAAATGGATTCCCTCCCCTCCAGTCATAGTAATACTGGTATAATCCTTCCAGGCACCGCGGCGGCCAAGGAGGTGGAATTGCAAACGCTATTCAACTCAAGCATACCAATCAACCCCAGACCCTAATTATAACTCAATTATAACTAATTTGGGGTTTTACATCCAGCCTGGAAAGCATTCCAGACAATTGTATCTGTTATATTACACAGCACTCTCCTGGCCCGAACTAAATGTTTATCCATGAGTCATTATTAAGTGTATAGTTCTTTTAGTGCTGATAAAGCAATTAACAGTATATGTCATTTTAATATTCGTGTGGACGTTGATAATGATAGCCTTAGCGCCACATTTATCAAATTACTAGACTCTATTGGCGTCTCTCTCAGAGTGTAAATAAACCCACTCACTGCTTCACCAACACTCTTTGGTTCTTGTTCTCGTAGTGAATAGGTAATATTATATTATTTTCCCAAAATGTGTTAAAACAGTTAGTTTTCTTTTCAGCAACAACTGCCAAAACAGTGATGCCGGGTTGAAAGTGGCTTTCGTTTCATTTAAATCAAAATGTAATATAGAATGAGAGGAAGGAACTTGGAAGGCACTGGAGCGACTCAGACAGTAAAGCCTTTTTAATTAGCAGTGTGTAAGAAAAAAACGTTTCGCTGTATCGGTCACAACTTCTTGCTCAATAAAAGTAAATAATAATAATAAAATACTCCAAATCGGATCGGGAGCAAAAAAAAAAGTGATCGGGACATGCCTAATTATATCACCTTTATTTTATAACAGCCAGCTTGGCTATAGATACGAATCTACGTTTCACGGGAACAAAGATTTAGTGTTAGGAAAACAAACTCGGGAGAACACTCTGTACCGCCGTGCATATACAAAATATTTTTTGGTTTATCTGCAACACCACATGAACTGCAGATCACTGTGTCCGAGTGAACTGCAGATCACTGTGTCCGAGTGCGTTCTGGGTTCATGAACTGCAGATCACTGTGTCCGAGTGCGTTCTGGGTTCATGAACTGCAGATCACTGTGTCCGAGTGCGTTCTGGGTTCATGAACTGCAGATCACTGTGTCCGAGTGCGTTCTGGGTTCTTGTAGAGCAGACAGCTACAGGTGCACAGTCTGTGGGCCAGCTTAATCAAACTGAGCCAGCAGCAGCAGTGCAGACTGACTCATTATGGCCCATAGATCCAACGGTGAATCACAGGTGATCCCTCTTCTCTGCTCGGAGGCTGAGAAGAGGTGTGTGAGGTGTCTGTGTGCGTGTGTGTGTGTGTGTGTGTGTGTGTGTGTGTGTGTGTGTGTGAGATGCGACCGAGGCTCCATCCTGGCAGAGAGTAGTAGCATCCATCAGAGCTCCCTAGTGTACACCGACAGCCTCAGTAAGGGTGAGACATCGCTCAAGCCTCACGCCATGCCGGCTCGGCCGAACCCTGGCATGCTTAACCCATTCTGGGCTAAGCATTATGTTATACTTTAGCTATTGAAAATAGCAGATCTACAAGCTCGTAGCGCTACGAGCTATTTTTGAAAAATCGTGAAAATGTTGCGCAAATCTTTGAATGTATATTCTTTCACAGTGAACGTTTTTAACTCAAATCTTTGCCTCCCTGTGACAACATAATTATTTTCAGATGGGGGTCGGTGGTCAATTACATATAATTTTTGGGGTCCTTGACATGAAATATTGAGCACCACTGATATAGAAAAATAGGTATTTCAGAAAAAAAAGACGTCAGGTCTAAATGGGTTAAAACAGCATACACAATCAGCGTGTACACACGCATGTGCACAGACAAAAAGACCTGCCTGCAAAGACGAACGCAAGAGTGCATATACACACACACGTATGCGTGCGCGCGCCACACACACACACACACACACACACACACACACACACACACACACACACACACACACACACACACACACACACACACACACACACACACACACACACACACACACACACACACACACACACACACAAGACGGCTGCATACGTGATCTGTACAACTTTTCACTGCAGGATACTTTTTAATAGCGCCCGATGTTTCCGGAGGGCAGGCTCCATCTTTCAAAGGAGTCAGTATTCAGAACATTACACTGTGCCAAAGCAATACCATATTCCCTTTGTCCTCCACAGGTCTTTTCACAAGTTATCCCATGAAGACCTGGCACCAGATATTATGGGTGCCATTTTGAAGATCCGTTTTACAATGGGGTAATACATAAATTGCCCTCGCTCTGCGCACAATCGTATTATGAAAGGCATATCGGCCCGTGTTGAACGCACACACATATGGCATACGGCGTTCCTGAATATTTTAGCATTGTGGGAGTGTCCATATGTTAATTATTTTCGCTTTGTGCAATTTGCTATTAAGCCCCTTGACCTAAAAACACTCAGCGCATAACGATTAGACGTGGGTCTGACCACCTCATAAACGCAAAAAGCACTGTTTGATTTTACACTTGAGCGGCTCTGGGAGGCTGCTGGAGTGTTGCCATGTCTGTTTATTATAAGCGGCTTCTTTTTCTGTAAAGTTGCTTGTAAATATTGGTAGTTGTAGCCTACTAGTTGTGGTTGCTTTTCTTGTTTCTAAAGTGGTTATTTGGGCTTTTCTCCTAATGTTGTTTAAACCAGTGATCCTCACACAGCACATTCCCATGTCAAGGATCACCAGATGAATGCATTTGCCCAACTAAGGACGGCTAATCCAAAAATTAAATTAAATTTTTCCAAGATTACTTTTGAAAATAGCAGATCTATACCAGCTCACAATGCATCACATTCATTCATTAAAACTATGAACTCTGACTGCAGGGGGATATATATAATGATCATTATAACAATGTGCAAAAACATTTAAAAAGAAGGAAGAACTTTATATTTGTGGACAATAAAAATATGTTTTTTTATTTTAATGTGGTGTCATTCAAATTAATCTGGATATGGCAGACTCACTATCTAGAAAATAAAAACATGGCACTTCATTTAAAATAGGTTACAGACCCCTGTTATATGCGCTTATTTTTATAGACCTATTTACTTGTTTCTATGAGACATGGCAACAGCCTCTTTTTGCGTCTTTTTTTTGTAAAATGTTGAGATTAGAAACGGCCATAATTCATTTCTCAACCTTAAAAATAAATAAAAACATCTCCATAATCCTTGGGAAGTTTGCTTTCATATGCTGTATCACACCCGATTCAAGTCTTCTTCAATAAAATGCTACGAGCGAAGACCATATACCATCGGGGCCACAGGCACAGCATTAAGCAGCAGCATTCAACTCATTCCTTCATCATGACTTGAATGAAATAAAATATAATAAACGTTATTTTACTGGTGTTTTTCAATAGAAACAAATTATTTTGAGGCATAAAGGTGACAGCATGCAGTGCAATAGGAATAATTAACCCAAATGTGACAAAGTCATGTCATGTCTTCTATGGTGCCAGCCTGAAGAAATGTAATACCACGATCCCCAAAGTGCGCATTCCGTATGTGACATCAGCTGACTGGTAAAGAGAATAGTACGGACATGTTGATTGGGTACGTCTCAAACACTCCTTAAACACACCCATGACTAATTCAAGGCCGTTTTGCGCAATCCACGGGGTGTCGAAAGCGCTTCTTAACATGCCCAAAATTGCAATATGACATACAACACGCCCCCAGCTCATAAAACTGTAATATTATATGTAATATTATATGAATTGCTTAATGGAGCCCTATGTCTTCTAAATCTCCGTTTTCTGAAAAACGTACGTTTCTATGTCAGTGGTTCCGAAAGTTTTTCATGCCAGGGACCCCAAATATTATGTATAATTGGCCCGCCGGACCCTCATCTGAAAATATGTTTTTCCAGGGACGTCCCAGAAGCAAAGATTTGAGTTAAAAAGTTCACTGTGAAAGAATACATATTCAAAGATGTGCGCCACATTTTCACGATTTTCAAAAATAAATAGCAGATCTACAAGCTCGTAGCGCGGCACTTGGTGCCGCACTATGAGCTTGTAGATCTGCTATTTTGCAATATCTAAAGTATAACATAATAATCCTTAAAAAGCCAAAAGGAGTTCCCGTCCTGCATGTGTTAAGAGTCAAGACAGACACGGTGTGGAACAGCCTTTTGTCTGATGTGGTATATAATATATTGGCCCTGTTGTGTTAGCCTGGCTCAGCAGCCTTCGTCTGCCTTTGCAGCGCATATTGCCCCAGACACGCAGCGCAGCGCAGTGCATATCGCAACGCGAGGCTAGCTCGATATGACTTCGAATAAACATCACGATTGTTTCAAACCTTTGCCTTGATTACGATTATAGCACATTTATTTGTATTTCTTTTGTGCAGTGCGTACAGTATAACCGCTCCAGTGTGTATGTCCGTCTGTACTGTATGTCCGTTTGAGTACGGACAGCTGCAATACTGCTGGGTGACGTAAAGTGGTACTGTTGAGCAGCGTGACCGTGTGTGTGTCTCTCTCTCTCTCACACACACACACACACACACACACACACACACACACACACACACACACACACACACACACACACACACACACACACACACACACACACACACACACACACACACACACACACACACACACACACACACACACACACACACACGCACGCACGCACGCACGCACGCACGTACGCATGCATGCACGGACACACACTCCGCCGCTCAGTTCAGTTCACACATCTGTGTGATCTTTCCAAATACAGTATCTACAAGTTCACAACACATCTCATTATTATATAGACATAGCCCTAGATCTTGTGCCACCCCTTACCCCTTATCCCTAAACTAGGGCGACAGAGCCAAATATCAAACCTGCTAGATATTCAGAAGACGTCGGGGAGACGTCGGCGAGCACTTGTATCGGCGCTATATCTTCTTGCAGAGCCTTTCACACACATCGAGCAAAATCTCGGCGATCAAAGCCCGATCTTGGGTCAGATCCAGAGTTTTGTCGGGGAGCGCCAAAAATGGTCCCCGACAGCATAATCGGAGCAAATATCGTGCAGTGTGTACGAGCCATTAGCAGTACCCCTGGGGGAAGCGGTTTGTGACAGCATTTTTTTTGTTTTTGTTTTAGACTTATGCAGGTCGATTTTGAAGGTGCGGTTTACCAGGTCGTGATACATAAATCGGCCTCGCTCTGCGCACATTCGTATTATGAAAGGCATATCGGCCCGTGTTGAACGCACTCGGCCCGTGTTGAACGCACACACATTTGGCATACCGCGTCCCTGAATATTTTAGCATTGTGGGAGTGTCCATATGTTAATTATTCTCGCTTTGCGCAATTTGCTATTAAGCCCCTTGACCTAAAGACACTCAGCGCATAACGATTAGACGTGGGTCTGACCACCTCATAAACGCAAAAAGCACTGTTTGATTTGACACTTGAGCGGCTCTGGGAGACTGGTAGAGTGTTGCCATGTCTGTTTATTAAAAGCGGCTTATTTTTCTGTAAAGTTGCTTTCTGTGTGATTGCTTTTCTTGTTTCTAAAGTGGTTATTTGGGCTTTTCTCCTAATGTTGTTTAAACCAGTGCAAAACAAGCACATTCCCATGTCAAGGATCCCCAGATGAATGCATTTGCCCAACTAAGGACAGCTAATCCAAAAATTAAATAAAAAGATTACTTTTGAAAATAGCAGATCTATACCAGCTCACAATGCATCACATTCATTCATTAAAACTATGAACTCTGACTGCAGGGGGATATATAATGATCATTATAACAATGTGCAAGAACATATTTAAAAAGAAGGAAGAACTTTATATTTGTGGACAATCAAAATATGTTTTTTTATTTTAATGTGGTGTCATTCAAATTAATCTGGATATGGCAGACTCACTATTTAGAAAATAAAAACATGGCACTTCATTTAAAATAGGTTACAGACCCCTGTTATATGCGCTTATTTTTATAGACCCATTTACTTGTTTCTATGAGACATGGCAGTTTTGCGTCTATTTTTAAAAAATGTTGAGATTAGAAACGGCCATAATTCTTTCATTTCTCAACCTTAAAAATAAATAAAAACATCTCCATAATCCGTGGGAGATGTGCTTTCATATGCTGTATCACACCCGATTCAAGTCTTCTTCAATAAAATGCTACGAGCGAACTCAGCGAAGACCATACCATCGGGGCCACAGCATTACAGCACGCATTCAACTCATTCCTTGACTTGAATGAAATAAAATATAATAAACGTTATTTTACTGGTGTTTTTCAATAGAAACAAATAAAGAGCGTGTGTAGGCTACTGTGTGCAAGTGCAACAGTGCATATACATGCATGCACTAGGCTATATTTCTTCCGTGTCGGGATGGTGATTGAGCTCTTCAAGTTCACAGCCCGTTTGGTCTTTCATAAAAAAACGTTGATATTAGCCTATAAACACTCATGGTTCTCTCATTTCTCAACCGTTTTATTAAATGTAAAAATCTCCATATTCCTTATGAATCTTGCTTTCATTCGCTGTATGGTACATGGTTCTATCGTTATCGAATTAATTAATTACGCATGGATTGGCAATTTGCCAATATGCTGCTATCTACTCGCAATTCCATTCCGATCTGAAAGGTGGGTCTGTTCTTTTGAGGCATAAAGGTGACAGCATGCAGTGCAATAGGAATAATTAACCCAAATGTGACAAAGGCATGTCATGTCTTCTATGGTGCCAGCCTGAAGAAATGTCATACCACGACCCCCAAAGTGCGCATTCCGTATGTGACATCAGCTGACTGGTAAAGAGAATAGTACGGACATGTTGATTGGGTACGTCTCAAACACGCCTTAAACACACCCATGACTAATTCAAGGCCGTTTTGCGCACTCCGCGGGGTGTCAAAAGCGCTTCTTAACATGCCCAAAATTGCAATATGACATACTACACGCCCCCAGATCATAATACTGTAATTAGATTAGTAATATAGAAGTAAGTAACATAGAAGTCCTAAATCGACCCCATGGTCTCTTGAATAGTTTTAATTTAGTTTTAGTCACATTTTATGATTTTAGTCACCTGGAAAGGTCTTTTTAGTTGACAAAATATCACAGGATTTTGATGTATTTTGGCGGGCCTTGATGCCTGACACTTGCTGAAAATAGCAGATCTACAAAGCTTGTAGATCTGCTATTTTCAGCATGACACCAATTGTAAAATCACTTCTCAAAATCACTTCTTAAAATGAGGATCTCTTGTCCACTATTCAAGACACTCCCTAAGATTTTGTTTTTATTTATTGACAAAATTGTCAACAGATTTAGACTCAGTTATAGTCATCATAGCTCAGTTTTAATTTAGTTTCCATTACATTTTTGTCAGTGAAAAAAGGTAGTCGACGAACATTTCCCGTCATAGTATTAGTCGAGGAAATCACATTTCCAAGAATGAATCCATGCACCCTAGCAAAGATTATTGTCTCATAACAGATAATATTCATGGAATATTATTAGGCTACGGTATACGATAACCAACATGTGTGTATCATGCAGGGTCATTCATTTCTCCTGGAGCATAATCCCGGCCTGCGCAATCTGTTAATTAGTGATAAGTATGTAATGAATCTTAATCTTATGTTTTAATTACAATTATTTTGGGGATTGAGTGCATACACAGTTACCGGTAGGCATCTAGACAGAGGGGTCCTGCCATGCAAAAGATACAATTGTAATGTTGAATCAGCGTGTACATTTTTTCATATCTGTCTGAGTGTGTCTCTCGTATGAGCACGCACACACACACACACAAACCCCCAGAGGCGGAACTCTTTATGAGTAAGGCAACGCCAATACGAGGTAGGCAGACCAGGCAGCATCTTGTGACAGAAGCGTGCAAAATCAGCAAAACGAGGGACCTCTGGTTCGTCTCGCGTCAAAAATAAGTTTGCCCTGGACAAACTTTTTTCTTTCTCCGGCATGCCATCGCGTGTCTCTGCGGTCTCAAGGATCAAATGAAGAACGAGGTCGGAACATTGTGTGTGTCGTGTTTAGTTTATATGTTGTGACGTGAAAGCCGGTTCAACCGGTGCACCGTAGCAGACACGTTTCACACTAGAGCGTGAAAAGACCCTCCCAGACACACAGGAGGACACACAGAGAATAGATGTTATTCTTATACACTGTCTGTCAGCCTTGAAAGGGCAAAATACATAGCAAATAATGCACCAAAAGCATCTTGCCTGAGGGGAGGCAAAAACTTAAACAAGAAAGGCAAATGCCTTAATACTTACCTACAGTAAATCTGTGCCCTGCACACACACACAGTAAAAGTCACGACGCCCAGTTTTCTAAAGCAAAATTGTTGTTTGTGTGGGACAAGCAAAAAAATGTCTGTGCAGTTGTTGCGTGTGGCCATGACATCACTCACACACACACACACTCAGTCATTCAATCATTGTCTGTGCTAATTCTCTGTCTCTCCTCCCCACTCAGACTGACACACCCAGACTGGCATACCTGCAGCAGATTCCCCTAATTGTCCTCTGCTGCAGCCCTCTCTATAAAAGCCAGCCAGCTCAGTGTCATGGCAGACACAGACCCAGCAACATCTCACTCCCACACTATGCCGATACTTGTTTTCAGTTAATCTTAATTTAGTTTAGTTTGGCCTGGAGATGACCGGCAGTCCTAGTTTTCGTTATATTATTTAGTTGGTTGTAGGTAGGGGAGGGGGGAAACAGCTTCGACGTCCCTACAGGGGGTGGCCTGGGGCCCCCCTCATTCTCCTGTTTTGGCCGACATCTCCAGGTCTCCTTTTGTTCTCCTGAGTTGGTAAAGTTGAACTGTACTTTGTTTTATATTGTTTGTTGATCTAATGATCCAGAGTGGTTAATAAAAACCGTTAAACTTGGGATTTTGTGATGTCCTTCCTTTATGTTGGGGTCTCCAATTCGAGCCACTTGTTGTACTTGCATACTTTGTTTGGAGACCGTAACATGATGGGGGCTCGTCGAAACTATAGATCTGTTTAATTTCCCTAACTTTAAAATTAATTGAATTTGTTGGTGTGCATATTTGAATTATTTTTTTTAAGGTTTGGATTTATTTTATCCACCTTAATTAATTAATTGGCTTTAGGCTATCTTTTGTTTGCAAATTATTTTCAGTAATTCATTTCAGTATTTAACTTTTTACTGAGTTCTGAAGTTTGTAACTTGCCTAAGTTGGTGCACACCCCTAATTAGGACATCACTTGTTGAGAACTGGTTTGAGCAGGTTTTCTTTTCTTGCTGGTCTGTGTCTCATCGTTTTGGCTCATTTGCCTTATATTGTAGTTTTGCGAGTGTTTTGTGGTGGTCTTTGACCTTAAGCCTACACTGCTTTTTGCAATCTTATTTTGCGCTTTTGTCGCTTTGCGGTAAAGTTTACATATAATTGGTAAAAGCCATAATCCAAAATGGAGTTTAAGTTGGAGGATTTTGTTAAGCAGCCTTCCCTTGATGTTTTCCATATTTGCACAAAGGGGGATTTACTTGATATTGCTGATCACTACAATATCAAAGTCCCAAGTACTAGAGCAAAAAAGACAATAAAGCCTGAGTTATGGGAAGCATTGTTTGACAAAGGTGTTTTGCCTGACCCTAGTATTACTGCTTCGCCAGGAAAACTAACTGAGTCTGATGAAAGCATTAGGAGGTTGGAATTGGAGCTAGAAGGGCGCCGCCTAGACCTCCAGTTTAAGGAGCAGGAAAATGCAGTTAGAATTAGGCAGATGGAGTTGGAGGAGCAGACCAAACGAGAAATACGGTTGAAAGAGTTAGAGCTTAACCATGCCTCTCCTCGTGTCATTGGTGCCCCTGATTTTGATGTTAACAAATGCATCCGTATGATTCCTCCATTTAATGTTAAAGATGTGGACAAGTACTTTACTCTTTTTGAACGTACAGCTGATACTTTGAAGTGGCCCAAGAAGGTTTGGCCATTATTGTTGCAGTACGTGCTAACTGGGAAAGCCCAGGAGGCCTATGCCTCGTTATCACCAGATGACTCTCTCGATTATGAGAAGGTTAAAAGTGCGGTACTCAGGGCTTTCGAGTTGGTTCCCGAAGCCTACAGGCAGAAGTTCCGCAGATTTAAAAAAACTGACAATCAAACATTTGCAGAGTTTGGCAGAGAGAAGGAGGCCCTATTTGACCGCTGGTGTCAGTCATCAAAGGCCACAGAATTTGATCAGCTGCGTGAGCTCATCCTACTAGAAGAGTTTAAGAACTGCCTATCAGATAGGATTGCAACCTATGTTAATGAGCAAAAGGCTACAACTCTCTCTGCTGCAACTGTCCTTGCGGATGAGTATGTGCTCACCCACAAGGACAGTTTTGACAAGACTAATGTGTCTTCTGAGCGTGGTTACAATACTCCATGGCGGAAGCCTAACTCTTCCCACTCAGACAAATCAGACTCTTCTCACACAGCCTCAGCAAAATCCTTTGCTAAACGGGAGAGTGAGGGGAAGCCAGAAAAGTCAGAGGGGGGGGAGGGGGCTACAGAAAGGCCTACTTGTAACTATTGCAAAAAAGTTGGCCACACCATAAATAAATGCTATGCTCTCAAAAACAAGAATCAGCCACCTAAAACTGTTGCTTTGATTAAAAGTCAGTCTTCCTCAGTGCCACCTGTTGCAGTAGGGCCGGTGCGCATTCCTGATCCTGAATTTCAGCCATTTCTGATGAAAGGTTTTGTCTCTCTGACAGAGGGGGGCCCTAAGGTACCTGTTGATATCATCAGGGACACTGCGTCCAATCAGTCTGTAATTCTAGAGCATGTGTTACCGTTTTCAGAAATGTCTGCAGTTAAATCTGATGTGCTAGTGAGGGGGTTTGATATGCAGTACGTGGGCCTGCCGCTCCATAAAATTTTTCTTGATTCTGATTTGGTCAAGGGGTGTGTTAAGGTGGGGCTCCGTGCTCAACTCCCGATCGAGGGGGTGACTCTTCTCTTGGGCAATGATTTGGCTGGTGGTAAAATGCTCATTAATCCAGAGGTAATTGCTGTTCCTCTGCCGGCGAACTCTGACGATTTGGCGTTAAAATTTCCAAAAGTGTTTTCAGTCTGTGCCATGACGCGGGCGATGGCTGAGCGTCAGAAGCTGGAGGCTGAGGTGGAGCTGTCTGACAGTTTTCTGGTTGACTATTCAGCTGCTTCACCTGCCTCTCCAGGGGCCCCTACCCATTCAGTTGTGTTGCCTCAAATTGATTCGAGAATATGCATGTCACGTGAGCAGCTAGTTGCTGACCAGAAACGGGATGCGACACTAGCTCCTCTCTTTGAAAGTGTTGTTTCAGGAGAGGCGTTGGAAGATTTGTCAACAGGGCTTTTCCTGAAAAGTGATGTGCTCATGCGTAAATGGACACCTCCGCGGCTGTCTGGCCATGATGTTTGGGGGGTGGTGGAACAAATTGTTATCCCTCAGTCATACCGAAGTGAGGTGTTGAAACTGGCTCATGATAACCCACTTTCTGGTCACCTGGGGATTAACAAGACTTTTGATCGTATCTTGCGGTACTTTTTCTGGCCAGGCCTAAAGGGTGATGTGCGTCATCATTGCAAAACGTGTCATGTATGCCAGGTTGCTAAAAAGCAGTTCATCTCTCCATATCCACTTTATCCAATCCCTGTTATTGGTGAACCGTTCGAGCATGTGCAAATTGATTGTGTTGGGCCTTTGCCTCGCACTAAGAGTGGTAACAAATTCCTCTTAACTATAATGTGCACAGCGACTCGTTTTCCTGAGGCCATCCCATTGCGTTCCATTACAGCCCCAGCTGTTGTTAAGGCCTTGGTTAAGTTCTTCTCTATTTTCGGTTTACCTAGGGTGGCCCAATCTGATCAGGGCTCGAACTTCATGTCACGGGTCTTTGCGCAGGTCATGAAACAACTTAACATCACTCATGTGTGCTCAAGTGCTTATCACCCACAAAGTCAGGGAGCCATCGAGCGTTTCCATAGGACATTAAAGTCTATGTTGCGTACCTACTGCTTTGAATTCGACAAGGACTGGGACGAGGGTGTCCATCTCCTCCTCTTTGCCGCTCGTGAGGTGGTACAAGAATCCCTCGGCTTCAGTCCTGCCGAACTGGTGTTTGCACACACAGTCAGAGGGCCCCTGAGGCTTTTGCAGGAGAAGTGGCTGGGCGACAGCAAACCTCAAAATCTGCTCGACTATGTGTCCAAATTCCGTTTCAAACTTCACCGTGCTTGTGAATTGGCTAAAGAAAACATGACTGTTGCACAGGGAAAAATGAAGAGGTGGTTTGACAAAGATGCAAAAAGCAGGAGTTTTAGTCCAGGTGATAAAGTTCTGGTTTTGTTGCCCATTCCTGGCTCTGCTTTGCAGGCACGTTATGGTGGCCCTTATCTAGTCAAAAGGAAGGTTGGCGATCGAGACTACATCATCGACACCCCTGAACGTCGGCGTCGGAGTAGGCTGTGTCATATTAATATGTTGAAGCCTTATTTTGACAGAGTCTCTCAGCCTGATTCCAACCCTTCTGATGGCACAGAGGTCAGTGTGCCACCTGAGCTGTCCAGTGGAAACGGTGATCCTGACAAGGTAACTCTGGCACTGTCTAGCAATGCCAGTGTTCCTCCCTCTGAATCTCAGGACGACCAAGATGATATTGTAGGTATCTCCACTGATGTTACTCATGGGCGACTTAGGAATTCAGAAATGCTTGCTAATCTTCATAATTGTCTTCCAAATTTGGTTCAGTCTCAACGTGAGGATGTGATCGGCTTAATTGGCTCTAATGCAAATCTCTTTTCAGACGTGCCGACCCGTACGCATGTTTTGCAGCATGACATTGATGTCGGTAGTTCCCCGCCAATTAAACAACACGCATATCGCGTTAATCCCGAAAAAAGGCAACGTCTCCAAAAGCAGGTGAACTACATGCTGGAAAATGGCATAGCTGTACCTAGCATAAGTGCTTGGAGTTCACCCTGCCTTTTGGCCGCTAAGTCTGATGGCTCGGATCGGTTTTGTACCGACTATCGAAAGGTGAACGGGGTCACAAAACCTGACTGTTATCCTTTGCCTAGGATCGATGATTGTGTTGATAAAGTTGGCTGTGCCAAATATGTCACGAAACTCGATCTACTAAAAGGATATTGGCAGGTGCCGTTAACGCCTAGGGCTCAAGCTATATCTGCCTTTGTGACCCCTGACGCTTTTCTAGAGTACACGGTAATGCCGTTCGGTGTTCGAAACGCTCCAGCAACGTTCCAGCGTTTGGTCAACACCGTTTTGTCGGGTTTATCGGGCGTCGAGGCTTATTTGGATGACATTTGCATTTATTCCACTACGTGGGATGAACACATCCAACAACTTCGTGAAGTATTTGGCAGGTTGAGTGAGGCAAATCTCACTTTAAATCTTGCCAAATGTGAGTTCGGGCAGGCTACAGTGACATACCTCGGCAAAATTGTGGGTCGGGGTCAAGTTAGGCCTGTACATTCTAAAGTGGAAGCCATCCTCTCGTTTCCTCATCCTGTCACTCGCCGTGGTCTAATGCGGTTTCTAGGAATGGCAGGATATTATCGAAGTTTCTGCAAAAACTTTTCTGCCGTTGCAGCCCCGTTAACCGACTTGTTGAGCCCGAAAGTACGCTACAAATGGTCTCCGAGCTGTCAGCATTCGTTTGATTGTATTAAAGCCTTGCTAACTAGTGCTCCAGTTCTTGCTGCACCGTCGTTCGAGCGGCCATTTAAACTCGCTGTGGATGCATGTGATGCTGGGGCGGGTGCGGTCCTACTACAAGATGGGGATGATGGGATTGAACACCCGGTCTCGTATTACTCCAAGAAATTCAATCGGCATCAACGTGTGTATTCCACAGTGGAGAAAGAAGCGCTAGCGCTTATTTTGGCCCTAAAGCATTTCGAGGTTTATGTGGGTTCCTCCAGTGAGCCTACCCTCGTCTTTACTGATCACAACCCTCTCGTTTTCCTGAACCAAATGCGGAACACAAACCGAAGGTTAATGAGGTGGTCTATCTTTATGCAGTATTTCAATGTGGAGATCAGGCATATCCGTGGCAAGGATAATGTCCTGGCCGACACATTGTCACGCTCTTTCTCTGATGAGTGAATGACCTCACGTTGCACTCCCGGTATTCACCATCATATGGTGGGGGTGTTGCGTGTGGCCATGACATCACTCACACACACACACACTCAGTCATTCAATCATTGTCTGTGCTAATTCTCTGTCTCTCCTCCCCACTCAGACTGACACACCCAGACTGGCATACCTGCAGCAGATTCCCCTAATTGTCCTCTGCTGCAGCCCTCTCTATAAAAGCCAGCCAGCTCAGTGTCATGGCAGACACAGACCCAGCAACATCTCACTCCCACACTATGCCGATACTTGTTTTCAGTTAATCTTAATTTAGTTTAGTTTGGCCTGGAGATGACCGGCAGTCCTAGTTTTCGTTATATTATTTAGTTGGTTGTAGGTAGGGGAGGGGGGAAACAGCTTCGACGTCCCTACAGGGGGTGGCCTGGGGCCCCCCTCATTCTCCTGTTTTGGCCGACATCTCCAGGTCTCCTTTTGTTCTCCTGAGTTGGTAAAGTTGAACTGTACTTTGTTTTATATTGTTTGTTGATCTAATGATCCAGAGTGGTTAATAAAAACCGTTAAACTTGGGATTTTGTGATGTCCTTCCTTTATGTTGGGGTCTCCAATTCGAGCCACTTGTTGTACTTGCATACTTTGTTTGGAGACCGTAACAGCAGTAAAAATAAATAAAGCATGTCTTAATGTATCTAGAAAATAAATAATTCAGTAACCCCTTCAGATTTTGAATTCCAAACAGAACCATATTCTCACATGGCATTTAATTCCCTGCACCAGTTCAAAGCAGTTCTGATTGCCTTTTTTCCTACCATTATTGCTGTATATGACGCACACATGGAAGTTCTGGGTCTGGAAGGAACAACATATTTTCAGATAGGGGTCCACGGCCAAATACAGATAATTCTGGGGGTCTTTGACATGAAAACGTTTGAGCACCGCTGATACGTTTTTCAGGAAAACTGTCAGGATTTGGAAGACATATTGTAGAATGTGGTCTCAGGTCTTAAATAATACACACCAGAGAGTCTTACCCTGCAGGTCTAATAAACACACCAGAGAGTCTTACCCTGCAGGTCTAATAAACACACCAGAGAGTCTTACCCTTCAGGTCTAATAAACACACCAGAGAGTCTTACCCTGCAGGTCTAATAAACACACCATAGAGTCTTACCCCAGGTCTAATAAACACACCATAGAGTCTTACCCCAGGTCTAATAAACACACCATAGAGTCTTACCCTGCAGGTCTAATAAACACACCATAGAGTCTTACCCCAGGTCTAATAAACACACCATAGAGTTTTACCCTGCAGGTCTAATAAACACACCATAGAGTCTTACCCCAGGTCTAATAAACACACCATAGAGTCTTACCCTGCAGGACTAATAAACACACCATAGAGTCTTACCCCAGGTCTAATAAACACACCATAGAGTCTTACCCTGCAGGTCTAATAAACACACCATAGAGTCTTACCCTGCAGGTCTAATAAACACACCATAGAGTCTTACCCTGCAGGTCTAATAAACACACCATAGAGTCTTACCCCAGGTCTAATAAACACACCATAGAGTCTTACCCCAGGTCTAATAAACACACCATAGAGTCTTACCCCAGGTCTAATAAACACACCATAGAGTCTTACCCCAGGTCTAATAAACACACCAGAGAGTCTTACCCTGCAGGTCTAATAAACACACCAGAGAGTCTTACCCCAGGTCTAATAAACACACCAGAGAGTCTTACCCTGCAGGACTAATAAACACACCAGAGAGTCTTACCCCAGGTCTAATAAACACACCATAGAGTCTTACCCCAGGTCTAATAAACACACCAGAGAGTCTTACCCCAGGTCTAATAAACACACCATAGAGTCTTACCCCAGGTCTAATAAACACACCAGAGAGTCTTACCCCAGGTCTAATAAACACACCAGAGAGTCTTACCCTGCAGGACTAATAAACACACCAGAGAGTCTTACCCTGCAGGTCTAATAAACACACCATAGAGTCTTACCCTGCAGGTCTAATAAACACACCATAGAGTCTTACCCCAGGTCTAATAAACACACGATAGAGTCTTACCCCAGGTCTAATAAACACACCAGAGAGTCTTACCCTGCAGGACTAATAAACACACCATAGAGTCTTACCCCAGGTCTAATAAACACACCATAGAGTCTTACCCCAGGTCTAATAAACACACCATAGAGTCTTACCCTGCAGGTCTAATAAACACACCATAGAGTCTTACCCTGCAGGTCTAATAAACACACCATAGAGTCTTACCCTGCAGGTCTAATAAACACACCATAGAGTCTTACCCCAGGTCTAATAAACACACCATAGAGTCTTACCCCAGGTCTAATAAACACACCATAGAGTCTTACCCCAGGTCTAATAAACACACCATAGAGTCTTACCCCAGGTCTAATAAACACACCAGAGAGTCTTACCCTGCAGGTCTAATAAACACACCAGAGAGTCTTACCCCAGGTCTAATAAACACACCAGAGAGTCTTACCCTGCAGGACTAATAAACACACCAGAGAGTCTTACCCCAGGTCTAATAAACACACCATAGAGTCTTACCCCAGGTCTAATAAACACACCAGAGAGTCTTACCCCAGGTCTAATAAACACACCATAGAGTCTTACCCCAGGTCTAATAAACACACCAGAGAGTCTTACCCCAGGTCTAATAAACACACCAGAGAGTCTTACCCTGCAGGACTAATAAACACACCAGAGAGTCTTACCCTGCAGGTCTAATAAACACACCATAGAGTCTTACCCTGCAGGTCTAATAAACACACCATAGAGTCTTACCCCAGGTCTAATAAACACACGATAGAGTCTTACCCCAGGTCTAATAAACACACCAGAGAGTCTTACCCCAGGTCTAATAAACACACCATAGAGTCTTACCCCAGGTCTAATAAACACACCATAGAGTCTTACCCCAGGTCTAATAAACACACCAGAGAGTCTTACCCTGCAGGTCTAATAAACACACCAGAGAGTCTTACCCTGCAGGTCTAATAAACACACCATAGAGTCTTACCCTGCAGGTCTAATAAACACACCATAGAGTCTTACCCCAGGTCTAATAAACACACCATAGAGTCTTACCCCAGGTCTAATAAACACACCAGAGAGTCTTACCCTGCAGGTCTAATAAACACACCAGAGAGTCTTACCCTGCAGGACTAATAAACACACCAGAGAGTCTTACCCCAGGTCTAATAAACACACCATAGAGTCTTACCCCAGGTCTAATAAACACACCAGAGAGTCTTACCCCAGGTCTAATAAACACACCAGAGAGTCTTACCCTGCAGGTCTAATAAACACACCAGAGAGTCTTACCCTGCAGGTCTAATAAACACACCATAGAGTCTTACCCTGCAGGTCTAATAAACACACCATAGAGTCTTACCCTGCAGGTCTAATAAACACACCATAGAGTCTTACCCCAGGTCTAATAAACACACCATAGAGTCTTACCCTGCAGGTCTAATAAACACACCATAGAGTCTTACCCCAGGTCTAATAAACACACCATAGAGTCTTACCCCAGGTCTAATAAACACACCATAGAGTCTTACCCTGCAGGACTAATAAACACACCATAGAGTCTTACCCCAGGTCTAATAAACACACCAGAGTCTTACCCCAGGTCTAATAAACACACCATAGAGTCTTACCCCAGGTCTAATAAACACACCATAGAGTCTTACCCCAGGTCTAATAAACACACCAGAGTCTTACCCCAGGTCTAATAAACACACCATAGAGTCTTACCCCAGGTCTAATAAACACACCATAGAGTCTTACCCCAGGTCTAATAAACACACCATAGTCTTACCCTGCAGGTCTAATAAACACACCATAGAGTCTTACCCCAGGTATAATAAACACACCATAGAGTCTTACCCCAGGTCTAATAAACACACCATAGAGTCTTACCCCAGGTCTAATAAACACACCATAGAGTCTTACCCCAGGTCTAATAAACACACCATAGAGTCTTACCCTGCAGGTCTAATAAACACACCAGAGTCTTACCCCAGGTCTAGTAAACACACCATAGAGTCTTACCCCAGGTCCCTGAGGTGATGCTGGGGGAGACGCCAGAGGAGGCGGCTTCTGACCTATGGAGAAGATCGATAAAAACACAGACGTTAGAAAGATTAACAATCTACTTATTACCTACACAATAAATGTTGTGCAATAGCTATTGCACACCATTGCATTGCTTTTCTTTTTACCCAAAACACACTATCTTTGGGGCATGCAGCCTAGTATTGATAATTCCCACCGAATGATTGATTGATTGATTGATTGACATTTTATTTCCCAGTATGTACAGTAGAATGGGTACAGTTCAACAGGTCAATACAAAAACTGCTACGAAGATGAAACCATGAAAAGCACTCGTACACATTGGGGTCCTCCATTTTCAATTCATCTGAAAATTTAAAGGTATATTCAGTGATTTCACTTAATTCAAATATCACTTATTTTTTTGTTTTGTTGTGATAGTCCTCCCTACTATAGAGTGTGCTGGCCATATAAGGAGTTCCTCCCTGTCCCCAGTTAACCCCTGGGGGTCAAAAAACCTTAGGTTTCGTTTTTGACTCTCTATCCTGATTGGACGAAAGGCTGGGTCCCACAGCCAAAAACGAAACCTAAGGTTTTTTGAGTGAAATCACTGAATATACCTTTAAAGACAAGATAAAAAAACATGTACGGTATGTGGAAAAGGGGGTGTGGAGGTGGAGCTCTTTGACTTTTTCCTTTACAGGGGCCAGTTTTGCATTGCAGCTGTCCATAGGTGCTCTTAATTGAGAGAGGTTTTGAAGGAAGTCTAGGGATTCACATTTTGTAATGGCTGTTGGTAGGGCGTTCCACATATGGAGCGGAATGGGCTGAGCACGTAACCCCTGTCCAACTCCATTTCCTTCCATTTAAAGATGCAATGTCCTGTTATTCTGTTGCTCACATACAGCATACTGTAGCTAAATACAAACTATTATTTTTCATTATTTCCTGGTGAAGAGAGCAACATTGTCATTTCTCCCCAACGGGCTGTATATCTGAAGACCCTGTAAATTTCACAGCCTAGTTAGAGATATAATGTAACACGAACAGGTGCTGGCAGGGAAACTATAACACAATGGAATCTTTATTTACATTGCTTTGTTGTTGATTGAATTGCAACAATTTCAAAGTAAAAAAGACTCTGCAGTAATGCCGCTTCAAAATGCTAGACGGCGGCTAGAAAATGAGCAAAGCCTTTTAGACAGCCATCAGTGTAATTTCAGTCTATTTCAATGCTGGCTTGGAGGTGAAATCAGGACGTATTTGCTAAATAGTTATTTAATCAATATGCACGGTAGAGTAGGCCTATGTTATGGAATGAACTTCCCATTGCAATCAGAACCACAGACTCACTCCCAAGCACGTCTTCAGACTCCATCAGAGCCTGTAGCACTTGCCTTAGGCAAAGGCTCATCTTGTGTAATTTAGATAGCATTTTATGTAGACATAGCACTTTATGATATTGTATACATATCTAACTATCTAAAGGTGCGTTCAGACTTGGATGGTTAGAGCGGCGCGATTACATAAAAAGTCAATGCAAAGACGAGAAGTTGCGCGAGCTCCGCAAACGGGCGTGGCGGGACCTGGCGAATATTTAAATTCAAGTCTGAATTTTGCACCTTTATGTCTATAAATGCACCAAGTCACTGTCTGTCTGTACGTACGTGTGTACGGCTGTAATGAGAGACAGATACTGAAATCTCCGTACTTTTGTTTTGCATTAGGCTAAAGAGTACACAGACAGTAAGGTTTTCTTTTTGCTATACAACAGTTCGGGAGGGGTTTCTGTTAGGATGTCGTCTATAGGCTATTATTATTTCTTTGCCTTAGGTTCCTGCAGCCCTGCTCACTGTATTAGCACTTTGTAGCACATCAAAGACACTAATGTCTTTCACTAACTTGTATGCCACTCAAACCATGCTGGAATAAAACTTTTGGCATTTAAACACCTTGCCTTATTTAAAATAACCGTCCTAGAATCAGTGAGTCGTTACAATGGGCATAAAAGGGTGGAATGGGTACTCGGACACGGGTACAACGGGTATTGCATAGCCGGGTGGGGCATGGATCCCCAACCTCCATCGTTACCGACTCGGTGCTCTACAGCCGGGAAATGCAGGCACGCCCGACACAGAACCCCATAGGAATAAAGGGACAGAGATGGTCTGACATCTTGGGGCATGCGCCTGACAAATAAAGAACTCCATATATGGCCAAAAAGTGGCCATAAAAGGGGACACAGACATTGTAACTGAGTGGGGCGTGCATTTCCAAAACTTGCATCGTTCCAAATAGGCCAGTGCCCAACGGGGCACGGCTCTAGTTATTTATATATGTGTATATACTGTAGCATTAGCAGCCAGGCAAAAGAGGCTGGCCAGTTACTGCCACAGCCAGCAGCAAGCTTGTGCTATGGGGAGCCTACAGTATATACTGTACATGGGCATGGACCACGTGGCCCGTGGGCTGCATCCAACAGACAGTATGCCTAAAGAAAGATGTGATACTGATGTATGGAGGACTGAGATGGCTGGAGATGCCGCTACAACGTTTACAACATTATTAATTTTTCTTCTTTTTTAATAAAAGAAAACGTTGCGGTTAAACTTTTCTACCGCATTTGAAGACAGTGTGCAGGAGTGTTTTTGCTCGTTTTTTTTTAATATGTCAGGCACTTGGCTGTCCTTCTCCTATACACACCCGTCGCTTATAGGTGTGCAACAGCCTTGCTTTTTTATTATTAATAAAACGTTATAACAATGAAATAAAATATGTTTCTGGTTTGTCAAGGAAATGTGGAATGACCTGAGTTGTATATTTAAGGACATCATAAACCAAACCGTGCGAAGCTGTTTTCTGTGATTGATTGATTGATTGACCTGTGACTTGTGTGGAGGGGTCTCTCATTGGCATATGTTAGGACCCACCTAACCCTGGGGGGGGGTAATAATGTACTTAAGCTGAAGTCTGACTGAGATGTGTTGAGTCGCTTCACGGCTACTCCGTATTTGAATACATTCTATTCCAATACTCTGAAACTCTGAATTGTGTCTGTCTCATTATTGTTGTTCAACTGTGTTATAAGTGCTCACCAACAGATTGCATTAACATTTTGGAGGTTCCCACCGATGATAAAGGTTGAACGGTGCTATGCTGCGGTGTGTCGGCCCACAGGAGGGGAGAGTGGAGTGGCCCGCTGCTGTCTGTTGCTGTTGGCCAATTTCGCCGTGAGTACATGGAATCTGTTTGGTGTTTGTGCTGAGTTGAGCCATTCGGAATTTTAGAGTATTGGTGATAGATTTGTGATCACATATAGGATAGGCCTATAGGGAGACGGAAGAAGTCTTTCCTGAAACATGCGCGTATGTACAGAAACAGGGACTATATGTCGACGGTTGTCTGATAAAAGGTGAACTGGTGTGCAGCCTTAAGGGTCCTGCATCTGCCTAAGGGTGTGACCAAAAAGCTAGCTGTGTGTGTGTTTGTCCTAAATGTAGTGTATGTCTGTGAGTGTTGGCCTGAACAGGGAGACAAGTTGTCTTGCCTAAATTCGTAGCTACTAAGAAGGGAGGTTATAATCCTCGCCTTATGGGTCCCTTTGCTAGCAAAAGCATAAAATAATTTTGAAGCGCTATGTATGGATGTGAAATGTCATGACAATTGATTGAGTGCTGAATGAAGTGGTCTGCCTGTGTGTGTGTGTGTGTTGTGAGAGAGGCAGACAGATAGAGTGAGAGAAAAAGAGTGAGAGGTCATTGTGAAAAGTGATGTTGAATAGTTAACAGCCTGGAGCCTAAAGTGAATATAGATATGGACATAATAATTAACGTAACTGGATATAGATGGATCCATTCTACATGAAGTGTCATAATCCTCTAGATGAGGAATGGGAAAAGTATAGGAAGTTGTGCTAAAACATACTGTATGTCTGAAGAGTGATCAAATGTGTATATGTATTGTGGCGTCTCGGGCCGGGACCGCGCGCCACGGTATAGCCACCTCGGGGAGAGAGACAGAGAGACAGGCAGAGTCAAGCGTTGCCAACGGCAACGGGGGCGGGTCCTGGACGGAAGGTACATCCCAGCCCGTCTCCTCGTCTGCCTTAACAAGCCACCTGCTGCGCGACCACACCCAGGCAGGTTACAAAAGGCTCTGTCCTGCTGTGCTCACACTCTCAGACTCTCCCGAGAGACAGGCTGGCGTGCGGCACCCGGTAAGACGGTTCCATATACTATTCCCTCTCCTAGTATTTCCAGTCATGAGTGAAATGTGATGACAAGACTAACTGTGTGATCTCTCACCTCCCAGGCTCACCTACCCTGTCCACAGAAGTGATCGCTGGGCTCTGGGAAATAGGCATACTGGCTGGGACACAGGAGTGCCCCTAGCCCCCCCTTTTGATGAAGATTGAGGGACAAGGTCCCCAAACCCTATTATAGAAGAGACCTAAGTTGTGGCCATGCTCTATGAAACAAAGAGCCCCTGAGTCAAAGCCCATTCCCTAACGGGTGGACATTTATGTTGTTTTTGACCGACCAACGAATAAAAGTGCCGTTGTGTTTAGCACTCTGAACTTGAACTCTGTGCCTTTTTTGATCTGGTGAAACAGTGCCCCCACAGTATGATGAGAAAAAATAATAATACTATAGGTATTTGTATTTCTTTGGAGCCATGTTGCCTGTTATCTAGAAATAAGTTAAGGTGCTGCTCAGTGCTCACCCTGGAATGTTTTTGAGACACCATGGTGCGACATGTTTAGGCAGATAGCTGTCGGAGGAGCATAAATCTACAGATTTCCTTAAGCATGTAGTGGGCATTGTTTTTTTAATAGTTAAATGCATTGTGGACATTGTATGTGTCAGAACGTGGAGCTAAAAAGTAATTTAGGTAAAATAGTAACCACGATAGCCTCGTCTATTAACTTCACTATATAAATTATAGTGTGGGGTTAAACCTGATATGAAAATGGTAGCTATAATCACTATTGTTAAAATAGTGTATTGCCTCATTCTGATCAGCTCATGGTCTAACATTCTTATTAATTGGTAAAATTGCATGTAAATTCCCCAAGCAGTAAAATGGAGCAGATATTCTCCCCTGATGTAGTTTGAGTAAAATAGAACACATAGCCTATATTCTCTTTTAAGGAAATTATTAGGACAGTGAATAGTGAAATACGATTTTAAGATGATACATTTGATATAGTGCATAGTGATAGAAAAGAGTTAAAAAAAATAGAAGTTCTACAAGCATGTTGTTTAAAATGTAGTCAGATTAGTAATGAGAAGGTAAGAATTAGTGTTGATGCTAGCCTGGGGCCTGTTTTGTGAGATAATTACCCCGTGTAATTAGTTTATTGTCTATTTGCCTCTTCTGAGGGCGCCTCTCCTCTGTGTGACGGCTCATGTTACAGACAGGAGAGGAGTAGAGTGGACCACATTATAAAGCCCATTTGTAGAAATTGACCAAAGCTAGGTGTGTTCCCTATTAAGAATGTAAAGGGTTACTTCCCAAAATAGTTACTTTGTAACTGTCATTTGTTATTAGGAATGTTAAAAATATGCCGGAAGCAATTAGTGAAGAACCCTGAGAGGGTTTTCAGTGAGATTATAGGGAGTAAGTAGGTAGCCTTGCCGAGCCATGAGGCCCATAGGGCAGGAGCCTATCTCCTGTTTCTGTAGCGTGAGGCAGTTTGATGTACAAGTACACCCCCTGGACATGACGCTAGTCTAGTTCTAGTATGTCGCAGGGACTTACCCCCAATCCAACCCTTGATGCTGAGTGTCAAGCAGGGAGGCACTGGGTCCCATTTTTAGAGTCTTTGGTATGACCCGGCTGGGGATTGAACCCCGACCTCCCAGTCTCAGGGAAGACACTCTAACCAAAGGCCACTGAGCTGGAGATTATAGTGTGCCCCAAGGCCCCACCGGTAGAGTCCCAAAGTAAGGGAAAAGTTAGTTTTGTGGTATTTGAGCCAGAGACCTGATCATGTAGGCTATGTCTTGTGTGCACGTAAAAGATAAAATTGAAGAATTTGCCTGAACACTGTGTATATATCTAGCTGATACAAGAGATTGCATTTATCGAGGATGACATGTTAGCTTTTAAGGACTTTTCTTGGGCCTGACACAGGCTAACAACTAGTCACTGATTGGCAAATAAGAATATTGTGACGATGATTGAATTGGTGAAAAAAGTGGAATATAATTTGCAATTTAGGCATTTAGAGCTCTATCTTAATCCAGAGCGACTTACATTAGGTAAGAACAAAGAGCATGGCAATACATCACATAGGATATGATTATTAGGGTAATAGCAGCTGTAATTGTGATAATTTAAAATATAGTTATTTGCAGTTATGCAAAACGTTTGCATCTGTCAGAGTAAGCCTGCTCTTGACCCGTTACCGTGGAGAGAGGGGTACAGGCTACAGGCCGCTTACTGGGTGGATTTTTTCAGATCACACTGTGGGAGGTGTGATCGTTGCACCGAACTTTGAGACACTTATTGACACTGAACTGTACTGAGACGTGACTGCGTGAAGGGTTGGGCACCCCATGCAGCTGGCAAAGGGTTCAAATACAAGGCAGAGCTGTTTGTTCCTGACTTCTGCGACAACATGGAGAAATGTTTTCGACATCTGATTTTGTGAGACCTTGGGAACTATGGGGTGTGTTCTCTCCTCCACGTCATCTGCTGATTTTTGTGGCTAGCAGAAACTGTATTTTCTCTCTCTTTAGTGATGGTGAGAGGGTTGGTAAGAATTGACAGATGCATATTGACAAAATAGTGAGGAGGGGTTGTGAATTACAGCTGCTATGTAAAGAAATGGGTGGTTAGTCTGATAAACTTTGAATGGTTGTGCCCCTATTTTGACCTTAACAGCTGGCCTAGTGCTATTTGAAATGTTTATGACATAACGACATGGACAAAGCAACAAAACCCCCATGTCCTTCTGTATACAGGAGTTTAGTGCAGGGTTTAGGTTGTGAGCTGTAAGACATACTATGATCAGCTGCTGTCAGATACTACAATACTAATGTAAATTAGTGGAGATAATTTGACACAGTGAACCACCAGCTGCTCCTAGACACCCTAGCGGATCTAGGCATCGGTGGAACGGCACTAAAGCGGTTCTCCTCATACCTCACCGACCGGACCTACCAGGTTTCCTGGAAAGGTCTGTTATCATCCCCCTGAACCCTCCAAACTGGGGTCCCACAGGGATCTGTACTTGGTCCTCTCCTTTTCTCACTGTACACTAAATCCCTTGGCACTATCATCTCTGCTCACAATATATCCTATCACTGCTACGCCGATGACACACAACTGTTTCTATCCTTCCCCCCCTCTGCCACTCAGGTGGAAGAGCGCATCACTGCATGCCTGGCTGACATCTCACAGTGGATGTCCTCCAATCACCTCAAGCTGAACCCAGACAAGACTGAGCTTCTCTTCTTCCCAGCTAAGTCCTGCCCTATGCGGGAGCTAACTATCTCCGTAGACAACGCCCTGGTAACGTCTGTCCCAACAGCCAGGAACCTCGGTGTTGTCCTGGACAGTCAGCTCTCGTTCAAAGCTCACATCACAGCTGTCACTCGATCCTGTAGGTTCACACTCTATAACATACGACGAATTAGACCGTTCCTCACCCAGGAATCAGCCCAGCTCCTAATCCAGACAACAGTCTTGTCAAAACTCGACTATTGTAACTCCCTCCTTACTGGCCTACCAGCATGTGCACTTAAGCCTCTCCAGCTGATCCAAAATGCCGCAGCTCGCTTGGTCTTCAACCAGCCAAAATTCTCACATGTCTCCCCCCTGCTCCGCTCCCTCCACTGGCTCCCGGTCGCTGCCCGCACAGAATACAAAACTCTGATGCTGGCATTCAAGGCAACCAAAGGTATGGCTCCCCCATATCTTGCAAGTATGATTGAACCCTACAAACCCTCCCGCGCACTCAGATCAGCCAACGCAGGGAAGCTGGAAGTACCCTCACTAAAAACGCCGGGACAACGCTCCACACGTCCCAAACTCTTCTCCCTTCTGGCTCCAAAACTGTGGAATGCACTTCCCATTGCAGTCAGAACTGCAGCATCACTCCCAATCTTCCGCCGTAGTCTGAAAACCCACCTTTTCAGACTCCATCATGGCCCATAGCACTTACCCTACCCCCTTAGATAGCATTTCTGTAGACTTAGATAGCATCTGATACAGACTTATAGCATGTTATGTAGACAGCACTATAATTGCATTGTATATAGTCATAGCACGCCATAGTACATATGTATAGCATAGTAGTATATATATATATATATAGTTTATATGTATAGTCTAATAATATAGATATTCCACTGTTACTTTCTTAGCTTACGCATGTTTAGTTTTTATGATAAATGCTTTTTTGTGATGTATTCCCTTGCTTTTTGTTCTTGCTTAATGTAAGTCGCTCTGGATTAAGAGCGTCTGCTAAATGCCTAAATTGTAAATTGTAAATTGAGATAAGTGATAGATCATTGAATCATTTTAGCATGTGTGTGCAGTAATACAAGATGGACAGTTAATGTAAACAGTGTAAAATCAGTCAATCTCTACATTGTATTGTATTGGTTAGATAATTAATTAGGATGTGAGTACAGTGAGTGCAGGCATAGTTTTGTTAAATAACAATTGATTTGAAATAGTATTTGTAATGATACAGGACGGTTTTGATTGAAGCTATGTTGTGTTACACTCTTGTCTTCAGGGCCGGTGAATTTAAATTGGTAAATAGGATGTGTGTCACAGAGAAGATGAGAGAAGATGAGAGGTGAGATTCAATTTATTGTCAGAGTAGAGTACAAGTAAAGTACAGTACAGCGGAAAGTATTTTTCGCATCTTACCAATAGTGTTGACATATTAGGAAGGAGGATACTGTTGTATCTGAATGAACAGCACCACTAAATTCACTACACTAGCCCAACCATTCAATACGGTAGTAAGAGCAACTATGAGCTGTGCAGTCGTCATTTAAATAAGTAAATAAATAGGGAATATGAGCAGGAAGAAGAGAAAAAGACACTGACATCATAGCAGGAAGAAGAGAAAAAGACACTGACATCATAGATGTCATTTATAGAGTAACTTTGAGTAACTATTTTCATCAGGGCAAGAAATAATAGTGATTCAATTACTGCTATTGATGTATTGGCTGCATGAGTTAAATTTAAGACTGAGAAATGTATTTACTGCATGAGTTAAAATTAAGACTGAGAATGATAACCTGTTTATCAAGCTGGAGTTGCTTGGGCTTACTAAAAGTTATGAGTTACACATTGTTCAATTATCTAAAGGTCCAGTAAGGGGCTGCATGTACACCGATGGTGGAATGGAACCGAAGATAGGTGTTGTTGTACACTCTAGTATAGAAGTACTATATGATGTATTTACAAGATATTATTCATAGGAGTCACACAGACTAATGTGAGTGAGTCCGCAGTGTTTCTTGTGGGCTTATGGTGCCTGTCTGGTCGGTTTTAGGTCTGGCTAGTTCTGTTTCAGGGGACGCCCTGAAATAGACAAAGTATGGAAGTACAATGTGTTTCCTGTATAAATGTATGAGTGTTTCCGGTTTCTTTTTAGGTTCAAGGTGGAGGCGGTCCAGATTCATATGTTTGTGGAATGATTTACTAATGAAATGACTAATCTCTGTGCATGTGCGCCAAAATGGTTATCTTGCTGTGTTTACAGAAGAGAAGTATCATTGGATTTTGGAAGTCAAATCTGTGAGTATTACGTCAGTAAAATGCAACATATTGATGTTCAGAATGTTTTACTGTAGTTATACGATTTATTAGTGTTGAACAGCGGTATTGTTTGAATTATGCCATACTAGTGAGACGTGAGAATGTATTTTTAGGCAATAGTTATACAAATGCGTGTAGGCACGTTGGAAGGTGGTGGACTGGCAGTAAATGAGATGCAGCTAGGATAAGGAGTTCACGCAGACCCTAGGGTTTAATTGCACCCCAACAGAAGGCTCTAGAGGGCTCTAATGAGTTAATGAGCAGCTTACTCTTCCTGAGGGCAGTCGGGAACCAACTGTCTATAAAGTAAGGTATACTTAGTAAAGTATTTGGTCCACCATCAACACTCAAATTAGTAGTACTAGGTAGGGTAGGGGTTTTCACAAATGGTTTGTCAGTATGTTTTTTTCAGCTCCATAATGATGAGAAAGTCGGTTTGGAAAAAAAAAATGACTTAAATTGCATCTCCTATGACGAAGTGGATCGGCGACATGGCTAAGTATCGAGTGTGATTGATAATATGTGGGGTGTCATATTTCAGAATCATGTTATTTCGATAACAAGGCCTAAGTTCAGAATTATTGTGCGGAGTCGGGTTAATTGAATAAATGAATAGTCTATGGATGAATAGTTTATTTTGGTACTTACATTTCTATGTTTAGAAGACAGTTGTGTTACATGATCAAGGTTGACACCAAATGGGTGTAGGCTGGTAGAGGTTATTATGCCTACCCTTGTTAAAGATAAGACAAGATAATAATGTGCCTGCTAATTATTGTGCCTATAGTTTCTGGAAATCCTAGTATGCTATTCAGGCTGGATGGGAGAGAAGTATGGTTGATTGATGCATTAAGTTCCAGGCCCAACTTGGACTGATAAAATTGATGGAATAGAAAGGGATTTTGTTGTAACTGCTCCTGTGGAAACAGAATGCCCTGTATGCTTATGCCCGGCTCCGTTTAGTTTAAGTTAGGTTATTGATATGTATTTTCTTTGTGTATACCACTGGTTTTCTTTATTTTTCAGATACATGATGATGATGCGTGTCTAGTCTGCTACGTCTCCACACTGATGTTCCTAAATGGGGGATTAAGTGCTGTTGGCTCTGGACTCTGGATCATGTGCGATCATGTGCTTCGGAAGGATGATGATGTGTCACCTGTGCGGTGACAATTTATGGTCTTCGGAAAGCTGTGACGTGTACAGCTGTTCTGTCAAAGATGGCCAATCTGCGAGCTGAGATGAGATGCGCAGTGCTTGAGCCCTGTGAAGGAGCTACAGGACTGCCAGTTTGGATTGCTCTGTTCAGTTTTAACCGTGTGACGGGGCGGTTGCTCTGAACGATTTTGAAGAGGGCCTTGTAGGATTTTCTTTACCTGATTGTGATTTCAGGGTCGTTTCGCCTACTTCTACGTCCAGAGAGTTGGGATATGGGTTATGAGTTCTTAAATTAATAAATGGGGGAAATGTCAAGGAAATGTGGAATGACCTGAGTTGTATATTTAAGGACATCATAAACCAAACCGTGAGAAGCTGTTTTCTGTGACCTGTGACTTGTGTGGAGGGGTCTCTCATTGGCATGTGTTAGGACCCACCTACCCCTGGGGGGGGTAATAATGTACTTAAGCTGAAGTCTGACTGAGATGTGTTGAGTCAGTACGTGGTGTTCCATTGTAACGCTTCACGGCTACTCCGTATTCGAATACATTCTATTCCAATACTCTGAAACTCTGAATTGTGTCTGTCTCATTATTGTTGTTCAACTATGTTATAAGTGCTCACCGACAGATTGCATTAACAGGTTCAAAAAGCAATTCCTGTGAGTGAGAATTGTGATTATTTTGTTATAGTTACACAGTATGACACAAGCTGACTGGCTGGTGCATGGTAACCATGGTGATATTGAAATCTCACTTTCTCTCCCACACTTTATTTTTTATTTTACTTTTTGAAAATGGCTTCACCTTGTTGCCTGAGGTGACTTGAGGCAACAAATTAGTTTCAGATGGTCATATCTTCTTCATTCTTTTCATCCAATTTCAATGAATATTACATCATATGAAAGCTTACATTATGTAGTTTCATAATATGCAAAATGACCATGGCCTACTTGTGTCTCAAACCACTGTATTCGGTCACATATAGCACCCATCTGCTCAGAGTATGCACGCCACACAGCCAGGACGCACAGAGCAGGCCTGTCTAGCTCTCTGTCACAATGTGCCCTGACTGTACGTCCACTGCACTTTGTTCCTTATATACTGTACTCTTCAGCAGGCATCTGTACTGTACTGTACAGTATACAGTACCAGTGTTGTTTTTGGCAGCACATTTTGATTTTAGTTTTAGTCACAGTCTCTTGAATATTGTTTTCATTTAGTCACATTTTAGTCACCTAGAATGTTTTAGTGTTAGCCTAGTTTTAGTCGACTAAATATCATACGATTTTAGTCAACTAAATCTACAGTTGATTTAGTCGAACAAAATGTGTTTTTTTTAGTGCACCATTGCCTGGATATTCCAGGTTAAAAAGCTCTTTAATGAGCATCTATGACCATATATTTTGCATATTTTTTTCTCATCTCAGCTCATCATTGGCCACAAAACCAACGATAACGTCACATAAACTGGAAAACTAGTTTCCAGACATGAGAGTCGATCCCGGATTCATGAAAATGGATGGCTTGACGGCGAGGATTGATTCCCCCGCTGGGAAAGACTCAGTACTGTATCTTGAATAACGTATAGGTTGGTCCTGAGAGTGTGTGTGTGTGTGTGTGTGTGTGTGTGTGTGTGTGTGTGTGCGTGTGTGCGTTCCACATTTGGAACACACACACACACACACACACACACACACACACACACACACACACACACACACACACACACACACACACACACACACACACACACACACACACACACACACACACACACACACACACACGCAGTACAGTAACACTGGGAAACGTAGAAAACAAAAACGTAATAAACGCTTTACCCCTATATATACTTTGTTGTAAAACAATGTGATGTGAGATCTGCTTTTTTCCACTATTTGAGAATTTTTCAAAGTGCTTAAGACACTGGGGCAAAAGAGGGACAGCGATTCAGGCTGTGAATGGACTCCAAACACTTTTCGTTCAGAAAGATAAGACATCAGAACAAACAAGCGCACACCAATATTGGGGAGGTGAACGACCACAATTGTAAAGGAAAGAAGGTCACACAGCAGCTCGTACTGGTCACGATGCAAAAATACAGTTTTTTTATTGAAAGACCAAAGTTTCGGCAAACAATATGCCTTCAAGGTCTTTCAATAAAAAAATGGTGTTATCGTGACTAGTAGCCTACGAGCTGTGTGAGCTCTCCTTCCTTTACAAGAAAGATAAGGCATGCCTGAATTAACACATTGTATGCTAGAGTTTTCTATTTGCTCAGGCTTGCTGGTGCTAAGCGATTAACATTGGACTTTTGAACTTTTTAGGGGCCCACAGCGAGGGGCCTCTTATAGCTAGAATCACATCGCATAAATAAAAAGTAGGCCAAACATGTCCACTTCAATTTAAAAAAAAAATTATGATTCTACCATCTTCCATTCTGGAGATATTGACCTTTTTCTAAAACCTGCTTTTGAAGGCACGCTGCTCGCTTGAAAAAACAGCAGAGATATGGAAGGTTGAAGTTGACAGACATTGACAGACAGATATAAAAATGAACACAAATAATATCATATACATACTACACACTGAATGAAAGCCCTGAATGTCTACTTTTAGGAGGAAAACAAATACACATGGTCCCATGTATAGTTTGTCAGTAATTGGCTATTGAATGCAGCTTGCGCCCACCAGAGAGGATTTCAGAAAATGCATGGACCAGAAGAACTATTATTCACAAAATAAGGCCTATAGCGAAATGTACATACTATATACCGTATGAAACAGAAGACTCTCTGCTTTCATAAGAAAAATACTTCTACTGTAATAATAATGAAAATCACACCCCTGTGAAGTGAGCAGTGCAATGTTGCGCAACATATCTTACTGACAAACTATATTTGTATATATTTGTATATTTGTTTTCCTCCTAAAAGTAGACATTCAGGGCTTTCATTCAGTGTGTAGTATGTATATGATAATAATTTATTTATGTTTATATCTGCCTGTCAATCTCTGTGACTTTAAACCTTTATAACTCGCTATGATAACTTCATGAGGAAATGCTCACTTCACAGGGGTGTGATTTTTATTATTATTACAGTATTAGTTTTTTTCTTATGAAAGCAGAGGGTCTTCTGTTTCATACGGTATATAATATGTACATGTCGCTATAGGCCTTATTTTGTGAATAATAGTTGGACCTGAACAACTGCATTCAATATCCTACTGACAAACTGTACATGGGATCAATATTATGTATTTGTTTTCCTCCTAAAAGTAGACAATTAGGGCTTTCATTCAGTGTGTAGTATGTATATGACAATAATTTATTTATGTTTATTTTTATATCTGCCTTCAGAACGATAGTATAACGGTGAGATGCGTTACTGGATCGGTGAGTTTAGTGGTTGAGGTTGACATGTCTGGACATGTTTGAGGAAAGAAGCACAGGAGAGAGAGATGATCAAATAACTGGCTGCTTTGTTGGACAACGCTATCTTCACTTTGTTTGGGCAAAGAAGCAGAGATCAGCGATGGAAAAGAGTTTTATCCACGGCAGATAAGTAATGACGTATTATCGAGGGACCGCCATGATCAACTAACTGCCTGGGACCGAGGCTACGTTGTCACCAGCCAATGCAGCCATCGCTATCCGTTGTGTGATTGTAGCCTTTTTATTCATTATAATTGCAGTGATAAGACCTATATCACAGCCGGGCGTCTCTCTCGATACCGTGGATATAGCCTACATCCACAATCACACAACGGATAGCGATGATGGCTGCATTGGCTGACGAAGACGTAGGCAGTAAGTTGATCATGGCGGTCCTTCGATAATACGTCATTACTTATCTGCCGTGGATATAAAGCTCTTTTCCATCGCTGATCGTGCTTCTTGCCCAAACAAACAAAGTGAAGACGCGATGGCGATCCACACAACGGATAGCGATGGCTGGTGAAGACTGAAGACGTAGCCAGGCAGTTAGTTGATCATGGCGTGTGCCGTGTGCGTGTTGAAAACGTTATGAAATGGCGATCGTTGAAGATTATTCTTGGTTTATATACTGGCAGAGGGCAAATCGACACGACTGCGTTATATCTTTTTCCGAGAATGAGAGCGCGGTGCAAGGCGATTACAAGGCGCAGTGTGGCCTGGGGCCAGGGAACTCAAACTGCAATGCAATCCGGGCAGAAGAGACTCAGACTCCCCCCACAAAGATTCCTCGGGAGAAACCATGTAGAAACAGGAGGGGAGGGGGAATCGAGTGTATTCACAGACACTAGACTAATACTAGAGTATGGGTAACTCCATTTTAGATGCCCTGACATCTGCGTTGGTCTATGCCGTTGCCGTGCAGACCCATACGTGTAATGGAGGCATTGGAGGAGGGAGCGTCTTCGCCACAGACAGACCTCTTTTCAGGAGGGAGGGGCTTTTTACTCCCGGATCACATATTGGAGCTTCCTGGAGACGATCGCTGTTATTTTCCTCGGTGTCCTGGAGCATAGGACGTTGATGTACAGTAAGCAATAAAAAAACGTATAAAACGTATACATACGCTTCGCGCGTACGGCGTTCGATATTAATAAAGCGTATGGATACGTTTCCAGCATTTTTTGTGTTAAGGTCCGTAGGGTACAAAACTTTAAATTTGTTCTCTTGTACCGAGCAGATCTGCAGTGTGCGGGCGCAATTGTCTATTTTGTTAGAAAGATAAGTTAAAGGAGAGTTCCGCCCTAGCCAATTTCTATTGAAATGTGTTTTTACAACACCGCTGTGGGCCTATAGGTTGGTTCTGAGAGTGTGTGATTCAAAACTCTATTTCACTAAGAAAGCCACTTGACGGCCCCCATGTGAGAGACCTTCCATCACAGCAGCAGAGTATTAAGAAGAAGAAGAATATTAAGACTATATAACTTTCACTACAGTGATACTGTGGTGTGCACACAGTTATAAAATATATATTTTTTATGAGCAAAACCCAGGCCAATAACAGAGCTATGGCTTTATGAGGGTTGGGGGAATACCATAATGTCACTGCTGTTGCAGCAACGCGCCGTAAATACTCTGGATGGCTTTGTTTACACAGTGTTCATTTTGCTGACTATAGACTACTAAAAGACTAAGGACTAAGGACTAAATAGGACTAAGTTCCAAACCACACCACTGCAACTCCTTGCAACAAAACAAACCACACCGCTACAACAAAACAAACCACACCAATGCAACTCCCTGCAACATACCATTGGGAATAATGGTTGCAAGTGGTCGCAAGTAGTTGCATGTTGCAAGGAGTTGCATGTTGCAAGGAGTTGCATGTTGCAAGGAGTTGCATGTTGCAAGTAGTTGCATGTTGCAAGGAGTTGCATGTTGCAAGTAGTTGCATGTTGCAAGGAGTTGCATGTTGCAAGTAGTTGCATGTTGCAAGTAGTTGCATGTTGCAAGGAATTGCATGTTGCAAGTAGTTTCATGTTGCATGGTGACCCTCTGGTGTGGTTAGGGATTAAGACAAAATAGTGTGTTATTCAAAAGACAGACTAAATCTTTTCTGGCAAAATTATCGCATTAAGACTAAAACTAAGTAGACTAAGGTTTCTCAGAAGACTAAATTAGACTAAATAGTGTGTTATTCAAAAGACAAGACTAAATCAAAAAATTGTGAAAACGAAGCTATAGCTTAAGATAACAATGTCAAGCTTGCTCAAGATCAAGGGGGCCATAGCAGTCAGTCAAGGTCCCCCCCCCCCCCCAGACCCCAATCAGCAGCATGCTAATCATGCAGGGAAGCAGGTGGTACTATAGAGATAACACTAGCGGAGGTGCAGAGGACGCCCGGTGGTCTGCATGGGGTTTGATGGATGTTGTTTAGAACTCTAGGAGCTTTCCTTCTGGGTGTTACTGTGGCTGTTTGGAGCACAGAGCACTTTACAGTTTACGTTTTTTTTTTTTTTTCTTACTTGATGAAAAGTATTCAATGCTGCAGAATGTAGAAACACTCAGTAAAAGTACAAAAGTATTGGCATCGAAAAAGCCAAAAGTAAAAGTACAAATTTATGCATAATGTCCCATTTCACGTTTTCAAATGCATAAATCTTTTAAAAATAGCAGATCTACAAGCTCAATGCGTAGTATAGTGCTGAAGTGTATGAAATGTATGTTTTGTAATAATAATCAAAGTAACTAGTAACTAAAGTTTTCCAATAATTGTAGTGGAGTAAAAGTACAATATTTGGCTCTGAAATGTAGTGGAGTCGAAGTGAGATTATTGGAAATAAACAAGTAAAGTACTTTCCAGGTTGATCTTCTAAGAACAAAGGAAGTGGTGCTTCAAGTGATGTTTTCAACGCTCATGTTTGCTTTTGAAAGCAGCTTAAACATTCTTTATTTTCCTGACCTGAGAATGATGGAAAGGACATCATTCTCAGGTCAGGAAAATAAAGAATGTTTAAGCTGCTTTCAAAAGCAAACATGAGCGTTGAAAACATCACTTGAAGCACCACTTCCTCTGTTCTTAGAAAATCAACCTGTAAAGGACCCTTCTCTTTATTTGTGTGCATGGGGAAACATGAAAGCGTGAAACTTTTCCTGGAAAGCACTGAATTACATAACATTTGCATATGGGGCTGAGGCTACACATTAAGCCTGCGGTTCCCAAACTCTTTCATGTCAAGGACCCCCAAAATGGTACTCATTAGCCCACGGACCCCCATTTGAAAATATATGCCAAGGACCCCCATAAGAGAAGATTTGTACGGCTCTAGCAGTGATTTTCAACCATTTTATTTTCAAGTTCCCCCGGTTTGACCTGAATTAGGCTACGGTTCCCCCATTTAATGGCATTTCTATCTCTGGGTCCCCAATACATACTGTATATCAAAGTTAACTGAGTGTACAAATTTATACACTCTCTGAGTTACAGAACCATAAGGGTTCATTTGGCTCCTAACTATAATTTAGCTGGGGACCCCCTGGAACTCATTCAAGGAACCCTAGGGGTCCCCGGACCCCACTTTGGGAACCACTTAATTAAGCTGCAGCACAAATATGCTGATATTTACCTCTTCTATCCTCCTGCTCCTCCTCCTCCTCCTGTTGTCGTCGGGTCCTTAGAGAGGCCTTGGGGCTCAGCGCCTTCCCTTCCGCAGTGGACCACAGTCGGAACCGCACCACGTCTTCTCTGTCATCCTGCAGTGAAAAAAAAAGAAAAGAAAAAACAGTCTGTGAGAGGGAGGATGACTGATTTAAGCAGTCACACCTGGCCTGAGTCAAACTAAAACTGGACTCAGAGCTGGGTATGGCTGCGCACCTGTTGTGCATGGACTTGATCAAGGCACAACAGGTTAAATCAGTCACCTCCACAAACACTCGAGAGAGCCTCTGTCCGGACAGTAGAGAGCCATCTGCTCCCCTGTGTAAAGTATTATTGTGATGCTTTCAAATTGTTATGCCCTGGTTTAAGAGGAATAAAACAGCCTACTTAAGGAAGCTGCCCTGTGTTGTGTCCTTCCTTGCCCTGGGTACTGACTACACTGTCACACAGTCATTAAGTCATTGAGACCTAAGACCAGATTCTACAAATGTTTTCTATATTGGTGGTTCTCAAAACTTCTCATGTCAGGGACTTATGTATTTGGCCGCCGACCCCCAGGGACCCTCACAGAGGCATAGATATGACTTTAAAAAAAAGTTCACTGTGAAAGAATATATATATTCAAAGATTTGCAACACATTTTCAGGATTTACTTTTGTTTGCAGATCTGCAAGCTCGTAGCGCGGCACTCTGTGCTCTATGAGCTTGTAGATCTGATCTGCTATTTTTCAACAGCTAAAGTTTAAAATAATGGTCAAAGGTGGTTAAAAGCTATAAGGTGACACAAATGGGTTCCGGATCTTAACCGGTTAACTCATAAAACAGCTCTTAGCCAGAGAAATGATAACTTAATCTAATCTCCCTTCTATTCTTTATTTATATTTCTTCATAACACCACTATTACTGGTTCTCAGGTTCTGCTTCAGGCATGCAATCAAGCGAGGCCAAATTGTTTGCCGAGATAGTTGCGACAAAATGACAGATGACATGTCATTAAATATCAGCTAACGCGCTTTGTCTGTTTCTTAAGGGGAAACATATGGCCTCTGATAGCCGAGGTGGGCTTATCAAACGTGGAGCGGTAATGACATAGTGACACATTTCCACTCTTTTTGTTGGAAGACGCTGGCCTCCGTCACCTCTCCCCCCCGACTCGCCTGCGGTATACCTGAGCAGTGGTGGAAATGGAGAAAGTGCTCGATTGGTTTTACTTAACCCATTTTGACATGGACATGGGAATGATTCTACAAAATAATGTCTTCTAAATTCTGACAGTTTTCTGAAAAACCCATGTTTCTATGTCAGTGGTTCTCAAACATTTTCATGTCAAGGACCCCCCCAAGATTATATGTAATTGGCCGCCGACCTGAAAGAATATATATTCAAAGATTTGAGACACATTTTCAAGATTTTTCAAAAATAGCAGACCTACAAGCTCGTAGCTTGTAGAGCTTGTAGATCTGCTATTTTTCAACAGCTACAGCATAACATAATGCTTAAAATACCAAAATAGGTTCCCGTCCAAAATGGGTTAAATAAAAGTATCACTACTGCAATGTGGAACGACTCCGTTACAAGTAAAAGTCCGGAATTCAAAGTCTGTGTAAAAAGTACAAAAGTATTGGACACAGAGAGAATTGTATTGTATCGGACACACAATTGCACACAGCCTCCATAGACCTCCGTTCAAAGTAGGATTTTCAAAGCCTTATAACACTGAAAATACGAGCGTACAATACGAACTTGATTGAATGGAGACCACCGCTGTAACGACCAGCTATTATTAGCGTTAGCTCACGCTGTCTATCTTTCGCCAGAAACGTTAACTTGTCGGGAGCGATCACAACAAAATCACAAACGACATCCGAACCTCGGATGGATGCCATGGCCGATCACCAAGTACAGCGCTCGTATTTTCAGTGTTATAAGGCTTTGAAAATCCTACTTTGAACAGAGGTCTATGGGGGCTGTGTGAAAATATCCTGTGCTGGGGGTGACAGAGGTGTTGCCTAGCAACTAGACTAGACCAATATTAAAAGCAGATTGTTGGCTCAACCGCTTCTATGGTGTAAGGGGGGTGGGGGGGGTATATATACATAGCTGGCATATAACGTCCCATAGGCGGGGGGGTACGGATATATAAGGAGTAGTTACTTTCCACCACTGTACCTGAGCCATGCTTGGAGGCTCTGCAGGGTTCTCAGATGTAGTGGGCGGCGGCGGTGGCGCGTCTGCACTGTAGACCATGACTCCATATGGGTTGGGCATGGTGGCACCGCTACTGCCACCCTGCAGGGCGAGCTGAATCTCTTCTCCTGTCCAGTCGCCACCCTGGAAGGGGCTCCACACGCCCCAACGGAGACACTGCATGAAGGCTGCACGGGACGCCGTGGTGGTGGACAGCTGGGACACAGAGAAAAGGAAAAAAACAACGTCAAACTTTACCTATAGTCTCGGCCTGGGCCGTGGCTCGGCGGTCCAGGCACCTTGGCTGGTAAGCCAGCTTTACAGTGTGTTGCGGGTTCGAGTCCCGATCCCGACGAACTCTGCTGTGTGTCCTGAGTCCTCCCCCCATCTCTGTCCACCTTCCTGTCTACCTACTGTCAAATAGAGGCAAAAAAGCCCCCAAAATATCTTAAAAAACCTAGTCTAGTTTACCTAGTCTCGCGTAGCCAGACAACTATTCCACAATCTCTGAATGTTATATAGAGTCTAGAACTACACCGCCCAAAATCCGTTCACGAAAATATATTTAAAAACATATTTACATTTATTTTTTGCATTTCCTTTCCTGCTAAGCAACAAGCTATATACTGTATGCTTAGATGATTTCTAAATATATTATCTATACTCATGACAGCTTTTCCGTTGCTCCAGACTGTATGATAGAAGCATTTGAAATTTGCGAGAGGCAATAGTCTGGCAACGCAAAACTAAACTTTACCTGAAGAGGTTTAATGGGCCTCAATTCATGTCTGGGATTTCAACAGAACACGTACTCTACTACAGCACAGCTGGTTCACAAACAGTGGGTCGGGACCCATTTGTGGGCCGCGGACACATTGTTATGGGTCCCCTTAGTTTGTGTCTCCTACGTTTGGTTTTTAATTATTATTATTTCAAAACATTTTTTTTTAAATAGTGAAAATAGCTCACAACTTGAGCTATGAGCTTGTAGATCTAGCTATTTTCACTGTAGTTTGGGTCCCGGGGCAAATATCTAATCTCTGTTTTGGGTCACAGGCTGAAAAGTTTGGGAAGCACTGCGTCGACACTAGTGCTGTAAGTCACAACTGTCAAGAAAACATAGCAAAGTTAAGACATGGTCCCCAGTGAGTATACCACATGTGTGTCTGTGTCTGAGTCTGTGTCTGTGTCTGACTATAACAGTGAGCTCAGAGAGACTTGGAGCTCAAAGCTGGTCACTGTTACTAAAACGCTGCGTAAGTCTGATGCTTGAGAAAGTCCAATTTGTTCCAAAATGATTGTACCACACTGGCAAAAAGTGCGGAGATTGAACCCGTACAGAGGAAAATAGATGAGATACAAATCGGGAGAGTACAGAGACTGAGATACCAGCTAGGAGCTTGTAATGAAAACCTCAGTGCGTGGATATACGGTATAGAGTATAGACCACACCAGCACATTGACCAATATGATCAGTGACTCCTAAATTACGGCATATAAAGTTATAGTTGCTGTTCAAGTTATTTAGGCTGCAGTAGCTTCTGGGAAACAGAAGGTGGCTGCTTAAGTGTTGTTTGTGTCATGACTCGAGTACATCCACACAGAACATTCTTACAATGCGGTGATAAAGCAATATGATATTTTTTTAAGTTGATTTTTCACCGCAAATAAAAGCTTATAAACCAATGAGTCGTCACCAAATTAATAGTTTGATATGAAATATCCGCAGACACATTTTCAGATTGTTTATTCACCTTGCTACATAAGGACCTTATAGCGTCGACGTGGCCAAACTGGCCATGCGTGTCAACTGTACAGGCACTGTTCAGTAGCTGCCTAACAATGTTAACGTTTGTTGAATAATAATAAATAATAAATGCGTCTACAGTACGTGTATTATTATTTAGTTTAGTCAGGTATTGACTATTGAGCCTCATAAATCATGCCAATATAGTTAAATTGAAAAGGAAAGAGATTGATTATATGCAAACCTTTAGTAAACCAGTCAATTGTCGAGCCAATCTATCCTAATCAATTGACCAAGCCAGACATAGAATGTGGAAGAAATAAATTGCTTTAAAAGGCAATACGGATTACAGTAACGATTATATTTATGGACATTGGACAGACTTAGTATAAAGCCAGCAGGGGGTACATGCATGGGTACATGTGCAGTTTTTTTAAGGAGCAGATCTGTTAAACGTGATTTACACGCTCGTGGCACGTCTACTTCAGCCGTCCTGGGGAAAGTAAAACCGCCTAGTCGAGTGCTTTAAAACAGTCAAGGGACCTGTGGGTTTTGCTGAATCGATTAATAAGCCAGTCAGCCGTGGACTGGGGCAATCAATCATAAGACAGGACAGAATACGCAAGGACCCCTGCCTTTGCCCATATCATTTCAAGAGAAGATGAAGCATTCTAATGGTCCATTCAAAGCCATCTGTCACAAGAGAATTATCTGGCTGTCGAACAGAAATATTGTCTCTCCACATTTAAACTTTATATGATTTCTCGTGAATGAATGCCTTATGTTGTCATACTACAGTATCACACAAAAGTAGCTTCATGACATTTATTTTATCAATTTTATTGATAAATAATGAAAAGTATTAACATGAGTGACTATTTAAATAGGATAAAGTTAGGACATAAGTTATTTTTGCCAGGTGAAACCTGGCTTGCTTACAATGCTGCACAGACTTGGCGAGCTTCAGGCACCCAGTAAAATTTCTTGAAATTTTGTTTGTTTGTTTGTTTTCGCCGTGAGTGACCCGAGACATTAAGGTATGCCGTGTGCGATCGTGGTATTGGTACGATAAAAAACGTGGTTATAAGAGCGAGTTAAGAAATTGTGTTTGTGATGAAAAAATTGCTGACTCATTCAAGCAGTTAACATGGAGTTGTATGACACATTATGATGGTACACCTGTCGCTTTCAGGGCTGTAGTTCACGTACCGTATGAATCTGGGCTGTGGTTGTGACATTGGGTGAAAGAGGACGAGTGTGGCTACAAAATTACCGAAACCCATGCGTGTAAAGTTAATATTTTGGCCGTGATGACGATTTGTTTGGAGAATTTCGCTACAGTCTTCAGATTGGCTTCTCCCTCTGACCCGCTCTCTCTCTGGCCGTGCGACACTGAGAGTCGAGATTTTTGCTCAGACCACACACACTTTGAACTGCGATAGCGGGCAAACCGTGCAACGTATTCGAATTCCGTCTGAACCACAACAAAGTCGATGGCCTCGTGTGCTGTTTGAGGTTTAAATCGTGTTTCTACGTAACATTATGCCAGAGTAATGTGGCTCCAAAGTAACGTGTCGTTTTCTGTTTTTACCCGCGTTTCCCCATTGACTTTGCATGGGGCATTTTTCGCGTCGTTTATTGCGAATTACGTCGGCACGGTAACCCGAAACGGAAAGAAAAGCACAAGCACACCATTCCCGGCCGAGCCGCACGTTTCGATGTATATATTGTGGGGCTTTGGTAAACCGTGCGGCCGGCCATAGACGTCAAAGTTTCGTGTCTTGATTATTATTGCGATTAAGTATGTGTTGCGGATTTCAACCTGTGTTTCTGCCATTGCATGGCAGGCACCCAGAATAATGAAAAGTATTAACATGAGTGACTATTTAAATAGGATAAAGTTAGGACATAAGTTATTTTTGCCAGGTGAAACCTGGCTTATAATTGCTGCTGTTGGCTATGAGGACCTTATGGCGACTTTTGTGCGACCTAGTCATGATTGGCTGAAACGCTGCCTAAGCCAATGGGAGTCTGACCCCATACTCTGAAACGCTGCCTAAGCCAATGGGAGTCTGACCCAGTTGCCACTGCGTGAAGCAAGCCACTGACAACGGAAGCTAATGTATGTAATATGTATGCATCCAAATGATGCTGCCAACCTCCCAAGTGAGCAAATATTGGCTGTATGGAGCTGTTTAAACACACAGCCAGGTGGGCTGCAGTCAGTCAGACATTATTGCTGTTTGTCTGTTTGCCTATGGCAGAGGCAGACACAGAATGAACCGGGGGAGGGGAGGTCAGACTAATAAATCATATGATTATCTGTCATTATGCACTTCTCTGAGGACCTATCTGACACATTTCACCTTGGACGACCCCCCCCCCCCCCAACCCCCCGGCAGTCCATGGGCTCTCCAAGACGGGGCCCCAAGATGCAGATCAATATTCTATATCAATATTCGCTGCAGAAGACCCCCCCCCCCCCCCCCCCCAACTAGAACTGACATTAATCCATTAAGAACTGGATTAATGTCACTTTAGCATTTAACCACATGATTAACCATTGTATACTTTAGCTATTGAAAAACACCAGATCTACAAGCTCATAGTGCGAAAATGAGGCGCACATCGTTGAATCATTATATTCTTTCACAGCTAATGTTTTTAACTCAAGTATTTGCTTCTGGGGGAGGGGGGGGGGGTTCCCTGGAACATAATATTTTCAGATGGGGATCCCAACATAATTCTGGGGGTCCTTGATATGAAAAGGTTTGAGCACGATACGTTTTTTTTTTTTTTTTTTCAGACAACTGTCGGGATTTAGAAGCCATTTTGTAGAATCGACCTCAGGTCGAAATGGGATAGCTGCCATTTCTTTGAATTGTAACTCGGCGAAATATATGGGTGGCTGTAAAACAGGTATATGTATTAAATGTGTCGTACGAAACCTTAAATCAAGTGAGTCCATTTTTTGAAAGTGATGATTTTGTGGAAAATGGACTCAACTGGAGAACTTTTTTTTTTATGAAACTGGGTGTAGCCAGGAAAAGACAAAAAGTTAGACAATTTATCTAAAGTGTCCCCCCTTTTTCTTGGAGAGTGTTTAACACATTGAGAACGGGGAACCCCTTTTGGTGTTTCAAGCATTATGTTATATAGAAAAATGGGGTGCGCACACTTTTCCGACACACCAAAGGTCCGAAGCGCGGGGACATGCGATGTGAAAATGCAATGGTCCGACATGCGCTGCTCCCGTGCTTACGGTTATGGTTAGGTTAGGTATTGAGGTTTCGGATCAATAGTATGTTGGAACTGAAGCTCGTAGCGCTACAAGATTGTAGATCTGCTTTTTTGTGAAAATGAAGAGCGAATCTTTGAATATATATTCTTTCAGAGCGAACGTTTTTAACTCAAATCTGGAGATGGGGGTCAGTGCCAGTGGTCAAATACAGACATTTCTGGAGGTCCTAGACATGAAAAAGGTTGAGCACCACTGACATAGAAACATAGGTTTTTCAGAAAACTGTTTGTTTTTGTAATCGACCCTTTCCCTTTCCACCATGTTGGTTGAGCAGAGCAAAGGAGCAGAATGTGACTTTAGTTCTGTCAGCCGAGGCACGCAGCCGCCTGCTGGGGCGCCAGGTCCTTAGGGGTGACGCTGTGCAGTCCTAAAAATAAATATTTTAGAAATAATGAAATAAAATTAAATAAAATTAAAATAAAACCTCTGGTGGTTACTAGGCTCTCCCTCCCCATTGAACAAATAAACAAGAATAAATACACTTTGCACACGCTGTTCTGTTCCTCACAACAAGGCGATATTATATTAATCTTGCTTCGGGCGCCTTTGATGTTCAGTCGTAGTCTTTGGAATAAAACTTCATTTGGTTTTAGTCATATTTTAGTCACTTAAAAATGAAATGTTTTTGTTAGTCTCGACTAAATCTACAGTTGGTTTTTGAAGACAAAAACGCTTTTTTGCAGGCCTTGATGGCGTTGTAATAGCGCTGCGACGCATTGTGAAAATGTAGATCTGCAATTTTCAGAGTGCAACAACCCGAACACTACCAAGCATAAAATTATCTCTTCTCCTCTACGTCCCTCCCTAACATTTGAGTCTACTTTTTAATCTGTTGACGAAATTGTCAATATATTTAGTCATATAGTGTTAGTCATCATGGCTTATAGTTTTTATTTTATTTTTTGTAGTTTGTCAGCGGAAAAAAAAGGTAGTCGACAGACATTTTTCGTCATAGTTTTAGTCTACAAAATCAACACAGGCATGTACCACACAGCGGTCCAACCAGTATTTTCGGGCAGGGATTAGTACTGTGTTACGCAGGGACGTGCAGAGAGTGTTGGAGAGGCAGGGGCTGACATTAAGAGGGCACTTTTGAACAAAAATAGCTGATCTACAAGCTCACAAAGCATTGCGTTGCGACGCGTTGAGAGCCTGTAGATCAGCTATTTTCGGGTGCAACCCAGCACTCTTTAGCTAGTGGAGATGCGGTGTATACGACATGGATTTTTTTTTTTTTTTTTTTTTTAAGATATTTTTTTGCGGCTTACGCCTTTATTGATTTTTTAAGGGATAGAAAGTAGGCTGACAGGAAACGGGAGAGAGATGGGGGGATGACATGCGGTAAAGGCCGTGTCGGGTCCGGGAGTCGAACCCGCGGCACACCGCGACTGGATCACCAGTCCGGTGCCCAGACCGTTACGCTACGGCCTGGGCCGACATGGATTTCTAAACAAATTTGTGCAAAAAATTGCGCGTTCCAAGTTCAGGAGACTTCGGGGGAAAAAGCTATTCTCCTGAATGCTGCCTTCCGGCATGGCATGGAAAGGAAAGGAGGGCATTTGCATTTCTTTCTCCATCAGTAAATGCTGCATTCGTGGTCTGGAGAGGGCAGTTGTTTTACAGACAGGTAAAAGGGCAGGGGCTGAAGCCCCCTTTGATGCACGTCGCTGATGTTACATAAAGTACTAGACGAGTTTTGCAAAAAGAGACAAAGCCAAATCAGGGTTATACTTTCTGCATGGATGCCTGCTATACAGCTCACAACAAAGCTCTCATATATCCGACACGTCCCTCTTATCGCACACTTACAAAGTCCTCCAATCGTGCAAAAACACAAGAAGCCCATCTGTGTGTGATTGCACCAAAATAATGACCATTAGCGTGGATGAGAGACGGCTGTGCCTGGAGCCAGACGGCACACTGAAGCATCACAGCAGAGTTGATTTCCTCCACGAAAACTGACAAAAAAATGTTCGTCAACTACCTTTTTTACATCAAAACTAAGCCACGATGACTACATATAGGCTACCGTCGTCAACAGATAAAAACTAGACTAAAATGTTAGAGGAGAAGAGGTCATTTTTGTTTGGTTGTGCTCGGGTTGTTGCGTTCTGAAAATAGCAGATCTACAAGCACACAGCGGCATCAGTGTGTGAATGTGTGTGTGTGAATGGGTGAATGTAAAGCCTATATAAATGCACCATTTACCATTTACCAGACGTCAACTAAACAGCTCTATGACAGCGTGATAAACTAAAAAAATAAAAACGGTTCCAAATACGATGGAACAGATTCCAGTTCTTAAATCTCGGATCCTGGTCTGAAAAAGAACGGGTTCCGGGTCCCCCGACCCTAACTGTGACACGTTGTTGTGAGCTTGTAGAGTGACTGTTTTGTAAATGAGACACAGTGTTGATTTCACCGACTAACACACTATGGCGGGAAATGTTCGTCGACGGCATCAAGTCCCGCCAAAATACTTTTTAGTCGACAAAAACAATTGTGGAGGCCTGGGCCGTGGCTCAGCGGTCCAGGCACCTTGGCTGGTAATCCAGTCTGCATGGCAGTGTGCCGTGGGTTCGACTCCCAATCCCGACGGCCTTTACTGCATGTCACTCCCCCATCTCTCTCCCCATTTCACCCTCTATAAAAAATATAAAATAAAGGTGGAAGTCACAAAAAAAACCCATAATAAAACAACTGTGGATTTAGTCGACTACATTCTTATATTTAGTTGACTAAAACTATAACACTAAAACATTCCAGGTGACTAACATGTGACTAAAACTAAATGAAAACTATTCAAAAGACTATAAAACTAGAATCCCAATTTGCTGTCAAAATCAACACTGATGGGACACCATTGTACAACTAATATCAAGCTACAACATATACTGTATACAGATTTAATACACGGCTGGAATGGCCTTGACTGGGACGATATGGATCATTATATAGATCAAGAAAAAAAAGATGAAGGCATCTCAAATTGATTTCAAGAAATGCTCATTTCCCAATCATACCAACAATGGGATGAAGTCATTTGCACATCAGCCACAGGCATGAACTGAGCAAAAAAAAAAAAAAAAAAAATGAAAAGAGATAACTCATTTAGACCTGAGGACACATCTGTGTCGCCTTATAGCTTTTAACCACTTTACTCGTTATTTTTAAACTTTAGCTGTTGAAAAATAGCAGATCTGCAAGCCGCGCTACGAGCTTGTAGATCTGCCATTTTGGGAAAATCGTGGAAAATGCGTCTCAAATCTTTGGATATACAGTATGTTCTTTCACAGCAGACGTTTTTTTTAACTCAAATCTTTGCTTCTGAGGGGACGGGGGTTCCCTGGAACGACATATTTTCGCTGACCAAATACAGATAATTCTGGGGGTCCTTGACATGAAATAGATTGAGAATCACTGTTATAGAAACATAGGTTGTTGTTGTTGTTTTTTTCAGAAAACTGTCATGATTTAGAAGACATTTTGTAGAATCTGGTCTCAAGTCATAATGGGATAAAGCATGAGGACAACATGAATCACGACCGTGATTTTTCTTTCCAACGGGATGGACATCAAAGCAGTGTTATTTACATATGAACCGGCAGAGCGCTGCACGACAGCTCGGGCCAAACAGCCAAACAATAGGATTGCGGAGGAATCTCGACGAGGCTCCATGGGTTGTGATTTGGGGTATAATAAACAAGCGGGGATAATAATAAACTATAGTTATACCTCCAGAGCCAAACAGAAAATTCATATTATATGTACTGTATATATTAGATTCATATATTATATTATACTGTATGGATAATCCTCTATACACAAATACACACTGTATATGAACACATAACAACATTCCGAAGGAGACGTGAGATTAAGCTCTGTGTTTTCCACTTGATTATCCCATTTAGACCTTAGGCAGATTAGGCGTGAATCAGGGAGACATCGCGGCCGACGAGATGAATTGCCGGGGTTTATAATGTGAGGAAAAAAGTCAGGAGTGGCTCGCGGTTCAGAAACATCGACGTGACGTGACCACAACAACTGTAACTCAGGAAGCCCAGATCAATATGGATGCCCGCTGGTGGAAAAGACAGGCGGGAATCAATGCCATTATATATTTCAGGGGAAAAAACACTTCCTTATTGCCCTTTGCAGGCACACCATTTTTATTTGGTAAGCATTTGGACTAATCAGGCTTTCATTAAAAAGCTCATAAAAATGACCCGCTGCAGTAACTGGCCGTCATGTGTGTCAGGGAAGAGCGAGTGATCGATAGTCAATTTCCTCCAACATCTGATTAGACTGTTGATCCGAGTGTGAGAGTCTATATTTAAAATACATTAAAAGTGAGGGAAAGCAGCGTTTGCTTACATTGGTGGCATCTGACTGCAAAACAGCCTAAAAACAAGGAAAACAGCAAAACATTCTGGGTTTCCCCCCTTTTTTTCATAAAGTTGTACAGAAAACAATAACAGTCTATGTCACTGCACACACATCATTGCTCCAACAGGGCAAAGCATTTTCTAAAGCGGAGAATCCATCAACCTTGTTAAGCGCAAAAGGCAATGTTGTGGCATCTCTGCAGATGACAAAACACTTTTGAAAATACAGATGGGCTGGAAATAAAATTCTCTTGTCTGTGACCTGAAGGAACAAAAGCAATCAAACTCGAGAGTGCACTTAGTTAGGAACTTGGAGCGGGAAAAATCATGACAAAATCTGTCGGCATAAAATAGGGTTATGTCAAAATGTGACAGGTATCCAGTGTTGCATCATCATCATCATAAAACATTGCTGGTTTTGGCACCAATAAGTTAAGTTAACAAAGTTGACAAAGAACAAACTAAACAACACTGCTATTTAGAAAAAGCATGATCTCCCGCTATCGTATAAAAGTTAGAATTAAATCTGGTTTGTGGGAGCATTGTCTCGGCGAGATTCAACGGAGAGACTTCCAACAACTAAGGGCTTTTAGAGTGTGGCTGGAATTAATAAATTAGGGGGACGTGGGCACTAGTGGGGGACGGAGTCTGACAGTTATTACAATTACTGCAGTCAGCTGGGCCTTGCTCAACTCATTATTTCAGCCAAGACCCTGTGACAGGAACCTGAGGGTCCCTCAGCATTGCGTACTTATTAGTCTCCACAATCAGAAGCCCCCCAGAGCGAGTGGAGTGGAGGGGGACATGTACCGAGATCATTAACCTAAGAGCACTAAACCACTCACATTTTCATCCATCTGCACGAGCATTTCAAATGAAACCTGGATACTTTGTTCCACTCGGCTTCGCCATGGCTAACCCATTAGGACCTGGAACGCATCTGTGTCGCCTCATAGCTTTTAACCACGCTTTAACCATTATTTTTTAACTTTAGCTATTGCAAAATAGCAGATCTACAAGCTGAGCTCTGCTATTTGTTATTGGAAAAATAATCTTGAAAACGTGTGCAAATCTTTATATATTATTTCGCAGCAAAGTTTCGCAGTATTTTTTTACTGAGAACTTTTTAATTTATTTTATCTGGTTTCAATGGTTTAAATAAGGCTCAGGGGAAAAAAAGTGTGTTCAGATCTTGCTGCCGCTGATTGCGAGCCTTCAAGGAAAAATATTCATACAAGGCTTTTTTTCTAGGCACCATGCAAGCCAATTTAATACGAAAGAGGACCTTTTGATATCAAGAGGTGGGTTATTCAACTGCAATAGACAGAAAGCTATGTCACCATAAACAAGATGATAATGGCCTCCTTATACGAGCTGCCCAGGCGCAGCATTCACATCCAATCTAATTTGCAAGGATGTACTGAGTGGGGGGAAATACATAATGCGGCACCACCAATCCGACTGACATGTATCCAGGGGTGAAAGTAGCTTTCATTTCTTACAGAATCTCCCAGAACGACACCCGGACGCGCCGCGAAGCCTGAAATTCATAGAAAACTGCTTTTTGTTTTGCACAGTTATACAAAACAGGTCTTACACCTGCATTAGGCTACCTATTTCATTACACTTACTTTAACATGGTTAATTGTAACAAGTCCTACTCCTGTCCTATTTATACCATAATCACAAGGAAATGGAATGCTTCAACCATATACCAGATATCTATAATAAACCCATGTACTAGTCTAAGACACACAAACCTGAATTTGATCAGTTTTGTATTTGAGGCATACACGAGAAACAGATTATCATTTAAGAATGTATTTTGTCAATGTGCAAAATAACAAAAAAAAATAACTCCATCTCCTAATATTTGTGTTGAGGATAGATCAGGTAACAGAACAGAACAGAGCAGAACATTTAAAACAAAGTCCACAGAGGCCTAACCCTAGAGTAGTTATCCTTATCCTATTGTCCTGAGTCACGGCGAGCCATGCAACCTGTTGAGTGAGCTGCTCTTCTTCCTTTGCCCAGCAACTAGCCCCTCTCGGAACCCTCCATAAAGCTTTTCTGAAATTTTGATGACGCTTTATTGTAGGGTCCCTGTTCATAACTATATTTTCGTATGGGAATTTTGGAACGCGGACATAAATATGCTCACTAACATCGTATCTGCGCCGTTTGACGGCCTGTTTTCCTTTGAGGGCTTCTGAAGTACCTATACAAACCGCTGCGAATATCTCCTGTGGCGCGGAAGCCGTTAAGTATTTTTAATCTTTGTTTGACCGATGTGGTCGCTTTATTTCTTCTTGTTTGTTTACCGTTTATTGTACCGCCTCCCGGTGTGCGGTTGGCTTGTGCCGGCTACGTCCCTGCCTCTGATCTGCTCTGGCATAGCTATAGCACCACTAGCTAGCCAGATAGGCGGTACAATGAGGTGTCAATAAACAAGGAAGGAAAAGCGTATTTGAGTACTTAGAAAAGTGCTATATAAAATTCCTGATATAATATCAGGAATTTCATAATAATATCAGTGATATTATTATTATGAAAATTATGAATATTATTAATCACAAGATACCAAGATTAATCTACCATTGTCCAGGTAGCCATTCCCGATATTATGATAATTAATCTACCATTGTCCAGTTAGCCATGCCCGAGATTAATCTACCATTGTCCAGGTAGCCACACCCGAGATTACAAGAGTTAAACTTGTCCAGGTAGCCACGCCCGAGATTACGAGAATGAATCTTGTCCAGGTAGCCACGCCCAATATTACGATAATTAATATTGTCCAGGTAGCCATGTAGTTTCACTTTCAGCCAAAACAACAAGGCCTCTTCTTCTCTGCTCATCCAAATTCGGCTAGCACCTGCTACCTACCGCATCTACTGTCCCATGGCGTTCAAAGAGTTAAATGTGTGAATTAAATAGAAATGCGTGCATGTCTTGTCTACAACAATCTGTCAACTTTGATATCTCACATGATAATTATGTTTTTTTTAAATATCAAATAATCAAATAATCAAATGAGTTTAAACATAATAAATAAGGCAAGTGGCGAATACAACACTTCCATACGAGTAAAACCACCGAAGAAATTTGAGTAAATTTTCAACAATAGCTGCACAGATTGCAAATACATGGCTGCGAGAGGGAGAGACTGTCCTCACCAGCTCCATACAGAGGGAGGGAGAGAGACTGTCCTCACCAGCTCCATACAGAGGGAGGGAGAGAGACTGACCTCACCAGCTCCATACAAGTGAGAGGGAGAGAGACTGACCTCACCTGCTCCATACAGCGGGAGAGAGACTGACCTCAACTGCCCCATACAGAGGGAGAGAGACTGACCTCAACTGCCCCATACAGAGGGAGAGAGACTGACCTCACCAGCTCCATACAGAGGGAGAGAGACTGACCTCACCAGCTCCATACAGAGGGAGAGAGACTGACCTCACCAGCTCCATAAAGAGGGAGAGAGACTGACCTCACCAGCCCCATACAGAGGGAGATACAGTAGACTGACCTCACCAGCTCCATACAGAGGGAGATACAGTAGACTGACCTCACCAGCTCCATACAGCGGGAGATAGACTGACCTCACCTGCTCCATACAGAGGGAGATAGACTGACCTCACCAGCTCCATACAGAGGGAGATACAGTAGACTGACCTCACCAGCTCCATACAGAGGGAGAGAGACTGACCTCACCTGCTCCATACAGAGGGAGATAGACTGACCTCACCAGCTCCATACAGAGGGAGATACAGTAGACTGACCTCCAGGTGGAGCGAAATGCCTTCACGACTGACGACCTATGTCGCGACGTATATTTTTCCGTCGCAACGTATATTCGAGTACGTCCTGGCGTAAATATCAATTCGTCCCGGCAGAACGGACTCGTCGCGGCTATATCTACCCGTTTGCGACCTAGTAGTTTGACTATTCTTTTACGTCGCGACAGAACGGGACACGTCACGGCTATATCTACCCTTCTCGACGTAAAAGGTAATTCGTTGTGGCGTGTGTGGACTCGTCGCAACAGAACGGAACTCGTCGCGGCTATATCTACCCGTTTGCGACGTAATGGTTGACTTTGTTATATGCCCGGTGCGCGGTGCCCTGCGCGGTGCCCTGCGCTGCCCTACGCCCACCGCGTGCACCTTGCCGGTCCGCCCTGCGCCCTGTGGCCTGGCACGTGTGCACGTGTGCCAGGCCACCGCGTGCACCTTGCCGGTCCGTGGAGCCCTTCGCCGTCCCCAGGCGACCCTGCGTTCCAGAGCTGTCACATGCCCACCGAAAATAGCAGATCTACCAGCTCCTCTCCTACATACGGGATGGCCCGACCCGCGTCTGTGGACCCCTGGGGGGGTGTGTGTGTGAGCGTCTGAGCTCCTATCTGTGTGCCCCCCCCCCCCCCCCCCCCCCCCATGTGGACCCTTGCAGGGGGGGGGGGTCGGGGGGTCCCCCTATGCACTTTGTGTAGATGCTGCGTATCGCCTCATACTGAAAAAATTACTATTTTACGCACAGCGCAAGGCAATATGTGATTACGATCGTCCTTCTGGGGGGGGGGGGCTGGCCTACACAATAGATAACCTACCCTGGCCAACACAATAGATAACCTACAAGGACATATGAATTTAATTTATATACACGGCTATATTAATTTAGCCGATCATCAAAGCTCACCGCGCTCGTATAGCGCATTGACTGTCTGTCTGTCTGTCTGTCTGTCTGTCTGTCTGTCTGTCTGTCTGTCTGTCTGTCTGTCTGTCTGTCTGTGTCTCAATGACTTGCCTTAGGCGGATAATATAGACTACAAGTACTTTATTAAAGTAAAGTAAAAGAGTGAGTTCTCATTGCGTTCTCTGCGTCGTAGCGCATGCAGATAGGCAGATAGGGGGGGGGGGGCAGTTCTATAGGCAAGGGCAGAAGGTTCCTATAACGACAGTGGGTGCGTGCCCACCTTAGAGTAGCCTATATATTTTAAGGCACCCGCCCCGCAACTTATTATTATTGGCTTATTATTTTGCCACCAGCGGAGTTGACGGTTGACGCCGTTGTCTAGTATAGACTATAGGCCTGTGCCAGGATGTGTGTGTGTGTGTGTGTTAAATGTGGTCATTTAAATGTAGGCCTATTATATACACGCACCATACAAGCACCTATATTATATAATGTGTTATACAAATGGGCAATCAACATATAGCAGCACCCCCCACCAGCAGATGTATATAAACATGGAATTGCGCTATGATATTAAAATGGACTGAGCTGTGATTGTGCCGTACTGCGCCGGCCGGTGGCCACTGGCCTATTCTGCCATGCAGTATAAATGCATTATCATGCCTGTTGGTGAAATATAAACATCTAAAATGGTTCAGTAATAATTAGCATAAGTTATTATTAACGAAAAACATCTAATACTATTTTAAATTGGTCTAATAAAGTTAGTAACTAATCAGAAGCAGCAACCATTTTGTTTCAAACAACTATAGACCAATAAAATAGTAGGCTAGTATTTATGTTTTTCGTTAATAATAATACATGCTAATTATTATTGAACGGTAAGTACGCTGGTATGTACGCTAAGGTACACTATAAGCTTGTAGATCTGTTTATTTTAGTCAGAATCTCGTGTGTGTATGTGTGTGTGTGTGTGTGTGTGTGTGTGTGTGTGTGTGTGTGTGTGTGTGTGTGTGTGTGTGTGTGTGTGTGTGCGCGCGCACACACATCACATGTGCACACATGTGTGCTATATGTTATAGCTCTAGAGACGCAGAGACAGACATATTTATTTAAAATCATCCTGTCTCGCACGGCATATAGAGCCAATGAACGGAGCATACCCCCCCCCCCCCCCCTCTCTCTCTCTCTCTCTCTCTCTCAGCACACGCTGTGCTGTGATATCAATCAGACGCAAATGATCATTGAGTAACGTTAGCTCTGACTCGCACATTATGTGAGATCACATAAAAGGCCTTTAATATAGCCACAGATCATATAGGAATAGGCTTGGGCACTACCCTACCATCTCTCTATAGTGGGGCACCGACGATCTGCAAGCTCACAACGCGCTGCATGTGGACGCAACACTTGGAGCTTGTAGATGCGCACCACAGATCATACAGGGCGTGTGTTCCAGCTAACCCTATAGCATAACACACACACAAGCAACAGTATAGACATCTATTCATCATTATTTATTTCAAATCAAAATACAATGTAATGCTGCACCACTGTCATGAAGTTCGCACGCACACGCACACGCGACACACACACACACACACACACACACACACACACACACACACACACACACACACACACACACACACACACACACACACACACACACACACACACACACACACACACACACACACACACACACACACACACACACACACACACACACACACACACACACACACACACACACACGTTTGCTTTCATTCGCTGTATGATACATTAGGCGATATAGACCCGCTGCGGCCCAGCGATAATCAACCGCTGTCCGCTGCGATGCGTGAGCTTGTAGATCAGATGCCGACAGACAGACAGACAGACAGACAGACAGACAGACAGACAGACAGACAGACAGACAGACAGACAGACAGACAGACAGACAGACAGACATGAAATGAAATGGTTCAATAATAACACACACGAGATTCTGACAGAATGCGGCGGCATGCTTAAAATAAACAGATCTACAAGCTTATAGTGTATACCATAGCGTATACATACCAGCGTACTTACCGTTCAATAATAATTAGCATGCATTATTATTAACGAAAAACATAAATACTAGCCTACTATTTTATTGGTCTAGTTCAGTTGATTGAAACAAAAGTCATGGAATTCAATTGCCTACATTCAGTATAGGCCTGGTTTTGATATAATGATGCAGGGAGATTTTCTGAGCCAGTCCGTGCCATGTCATTTTTTCAGATTAATATTTAAATCTTTAGTTGGAAGAATGCAATAGCATATCATAAGTGTTGACCATAATGGGACGGTTGGAACCAAATGAACCCCCGACGGCCGGCGCTATTCAGCTATAAGGCCTATAAACGATATGGCCATACAAATATGGTTATGTGGTTGTCTGTGACATGTCTGCGTGCGTGCGTGCGTGAAAGAAAGACAGAATACGACGCAATGACATGTCAAATTGTCAATTGTAGATCAGCTGCTTGTTATTTAAGTAGGCTAATATGAAGGCAGCGTCTCCGCAAACGTGGACACCCGTGGCCCCCCTTGATCCCCAAGGGTCCACGGTGACCCGTACCGCCCGGGGGTCCCCGGACCCGTTTGGGCGGCCCGTCAGGTGGTTTTCGAGCTTGTGGATTTGTATTTTTAATATTGCTTGTCAAACGTTTAAGGCATATAGCCTATTTAATCTGATTGGTATAGCTCTGCATGGTTGCTGCTTCTGATAGCCTACTAACTTTACGCACGCATGCGACACACACACACACACACACACACACACACACACACACACACACACACACACACACACACACATGCACACACACACACACACACACACACTAGAGCCCTGCACGGGCCTAAAATATAGGGGCCCGTGGAGTTAAGGGACCGTCCGGCCCTAAGCCCGTTGGTACAGTCCAGAAACGGACGCCCGGAAGCCCAACATATTTTTATTTAATATTTCAAGCATACGTGCCGCTGCCGCGGTCGCTCTATTGGTGCACGGACGCAGCAGCAGCAGCTATAGGCCTACTCACTCACAGCTGCACTATATCGCTCTGATAAACCTGCACATTAAGGAACAAGAAGTCAATAACACACAGACGTCACACAAAAAAGTAGCCTACTTAAATATAATTCTATACAGTAGCTGCTGCACGTGCACTGTCAATCAGCGCAACGCGTTGTGAGCTTGCAGATCGGCTATCGCGGAGCGGACTCACACTGCATTATAAAACCCAGACGGACAATAATAAGAACACTTACGTTATGTTACGTTTCTGCAATGTACAAATCCAACTTTGTTTAGTGTAATGCTCCCGCAGTATTTAATGTTTTTAGAGCCGTACCCTATATGCTACTTATACTTAGTACTCGGTGTGTGTGTGTGTGTGTGTGTGTGTGTGTGTGTGTGTGTGTGTGTGTGTGTGTGTGTGTGTGTGTGTGTGTGCACATGTGTCACACATGATGTGTGCTACAGTATATATGTTATAGCTCTAGAGACGCAGAGACAGAGACATATTTATTTAAAATCATCCTGGCACAGGCCTATAGTCTATACTAGACAACGGCGTCAACCGTCAACTCCGCTGGTGGCAAAATAATAAGCCAATAATAATAAGTTGCGGGGCGGGTGCCTTAAAATATATAGGCTACTCTAAGGTGGGCACGCACCCACTGTCGTTATAGGAACCTTCTGCCCTTGCCTATAGAACTGCCCCCCCCCCCTATCTGCCTATCTGCATGCGCTACGACGCAGAGAACGCAATGAGAACTCACTCTTTTACTTTACTTTAATAAAGTACTTGTAGTCTATATTATCCGCCTAAGGCAAGTCATTGAGACACAGACAGACAGACAGACAGACAGACAGACAGACAGACAGACAGACAGACAGACAGTCAATGCGCTATACGAGCGCGGTGAGCTTTGATGATCGGCTAAATTAATATAGCCGTGTATATAAATTAAATTCATATGTCCTTGTAGGTTATCTATTGTGTTGGCCAGGGTAGGTTATCTATTGTGTAGGCCAGCCCCCCCCCCCCCCCCCCCCCCCAGAAGGACGATCGTAATCACATATTGCCTTGCGCTGTGCGTAAAATAGTAATTTTTTCAGTATGAGGCGATACGCAGCATCTACACAAAGTGCATAGGGGGACCCCCCGACCCCCCCCCTGCAAGGGTCCACATGGGGTGGGGGGGGGGGGGGGGAGGCACACAGATAGGAGCTCAGACGCTCACACACACACCCCCCCAGGGGTCCACAGACGCGGGTCGGGCCATCCCGTATGTAGGAGAGGAGCTGGTAGATCTGCTATTTTCGGTGGGCATGTGACAGCTCTGGAACGCAGGGTCGCCTGGGGACGGCGAAGGGCTCCACGGACCGGCAAGGTGCACGCGGTGGCCTGGCACACGTGCACACGTGCCAGGCCACAGGGCGCAGGGCGGACCGGCAAGGTGCACGCGGTGGGCGTAGGGCAGCGCAGGGCACCGCGCAGGGCACCGCGCACCGGGCATATAACAAAGTCAACCATTACGTCGCAAACGGGTAGATATAGCCGCGACGAGTTCCGTTCTGTTGCGACGAGTCCACACACGCCACAACGAATTACCTTTTACGTCGAGAAGGGTAGATATAGCCGTGACGTGTCCCGTTCTGTCGCGACGTAAAAGAATAGTCAAACTACTAGGTCGCAAACGGGTAGATATAGCCGCGACGAGTCCGTTCTGCCGGGACGAATTGATATTTACGCCAGGACGTACTCGAATATACGTTGTGACGGAAAAATATACGTCGCGACATAGGTCGTCAGTCGTGAAGGCATTTCGCTGTCTCTCCTGACCTCACCAGCTCCATACAGAGGGAGAGAGACTGACCTCACCTGCTCCATACAGAGGGAGATAGACTGACCTCACCAGCTCCATACAGAGGGAGATACAGTAGACTGACCTCACCAGCTCCATACAGAGGGAGAGAGACTGACCTCAACAGCCCCATAAAGAGGGAGATACAGTACGTAGACTGACCTCACCTGCTCCATACAGAGGGAGATAGACTGACCTCACCTGCTCCATACAGAGGGAGAGAGACTGACCTCACCTGCTCCATACAGAGGGAGATAGACTGACCTCACCTGCTCCATACAGAGGGAGAGAGACTGACCTCACCTGCTCCATACAGAGGGAGATAGACTGACCTCACCTGCTCCATACAGAGGGAGAGAGACTGACCTCACCTGCTCCATACAGAGGGAGAGAGACTGACCTCACCTGCTCCATACAGAGGGAGAGAGACTGACCTCACCTGCTCCATACAGAGGGAGAGAGACTGACCTCACCTGCTCCATACAGAGGGAGAGAGACTGACCTCACCTGCTCCATACAGAGGGAGAGAGACTGACCTCACCAGCTCCATACTCGGCATGAGAAGTGGCAAGGTACCGGAATAACCCCTTTAGACCTGAGGACGCATCTGTCACCCATATAGCTTTTAACCACAGATCTACAAACTCGGTGCCGCGCTACGAGATTGTAGATCTGCTATTTATTTTTTCAAATCGTGAAAATGTGTGCAAATCCTTGAATATAATATTTTTTCACGGTGAATGTTTTTAACTAAAATATTTGCTTCTGGAACAACATATTTTCAGATGGGGGGTCCGCGGCCATGACATACAGATAATTCTGTGGGTCCTTGACATGACAACGTTTGAGCACCAGCTGACACATATGGAAACCTAGGGTTTTTCAGAAAACTCATGATTTAGAAGACGTTTTGTAGAATCTGGTCTCAGCAGGTGACAATGGAATAAGACGGTGCCGCATGGCAACAATTAGGCTTAGATGGGCAAACATGGCCCCGTGTCCCCTCGTCACGTTGCCAAGACAGGCGTATTATGGGAAGAAGGATGGTGCTCCTGGCAGCTGACAGGGAAAGGACTCACTCTGGGCACCATCGCTGGATGGGATTGATGCACTACCTCAGTGGGGAGAGAGAGAGCTGACATTCACTTTAACCCAGTAAGAACTGAGACCAGATTCTACAAAATCACGACAGTTTTCTTTAAAAAAAACCTATGTTTCTAATTAACCCGACTCAGTATTGAGTTCACAAGTTCCCTCCTCTTAACTCAATCTGGTCTCTCTCAAGCAGAAACGATGAACCCAAACCAGCGGGTCGAAAAAAATCTGATATCTCCATAATAATTTGGAGTTGTATTGTTAGGTTGTGTTTACATGTGCGCTGTGGCACAGCTTCAATACGTCATCAGTCTTGCCTTGATCCCGCCTCTAGCTGCGGCTGAGCGGTCCGAAAGCAGCTGGTTCTCTGCCCGAGAGAGTCCTCACTACTGCCACCATCTGGCAGAGTCAGGTTATGTTTATATGTCAGTGGTGCTCAAAGTATTTCATGTCAAGGACCCCCAGAATTATTATGTAATTGGCCGCGGACCCCCCCCCCCCCCCATCTGAACATATGTTGTTTGAGGGACCCCTCAGAAGCAAAGATTTGAGTTAAAAGCATTCGCTGGGGAAAGCATACATATTGAAAGATTTGTGCCACATTTTCACGATTTTTCAAAAATAGCAGATGTACAAGCTTGTAGATCTATTTGTAATGGTTAATAATGGTTCAAAGTGGTTAAAAGCTATAAGGATGACACAGAAGCGTTCCAGGTCTTAGTGGATTAATTAGGCCAACAATGAACCATCTTTCCTTTCCTCTCGTTCCCCCTCAACTTAGCCGCCGCCGTGAGAAAGGACAGAGACCTCGAGGGAGGACTGACCTCCACACAATCAGCCATAGTGACTCAGTTAAATATAACGCCTCCCGACTCCTGATGACATTACCATGCTTTACGATTTTTCATTAACATTTAATTAACATTTGTGTGACATTTTCCGGATCGGTTTCCAAACAAAAATATAAGCTTGTTTCTTTGAGGTGTGGGGGTTAGTTAGCTCACTGCCGAGCTATTCCAGGAGTCCATCATGGGGCCGAGGGGAGAGCTGCAATGACCCACCGGAGGGGACCTTTGCTTGAGTACTGTACTTAAGTACAAGTACAGTCAGAGTATTTCAAATGTATTTAAAAAAAGAAAACTACTTTATATTCCAGGCAAATATTGTACTTTTACTCCGCTACAATTATTTGAAGAATGTAGTTACTTTGTAGATTTTGAATATTATTACAAAACATACATTAGCCACTTCAGTCCTACTATTTCAAAATAGCCGATCTATGCATTGGGAGCTTGTAGATCTATTTTCAAAAGCTTCTATTTCTGCATAACCAGTACTTTGACTTTTGCTACTTTAAGGACATTCTGATGCCTATACTTTTGTACTTTTACTCAAGTACATTTTGTAGACTTTTACCTGTTACAGAGTATTTCTATATAGCAGTATTGATACTTTTTACGCAAGTAAAACAATTGAGTACTTTTTCCACCACCGGAGGGCAGGGAATCATTGTTACGAGACACACTTTTAATGAGCAATGTGAAGGAACGAGGGAAGGCTTTCAACGAGAGAGAGAGAGAGACGTCATTACATAGACATCAGAGCCTGCATGGGTACACACATAAACATGCACATGTACACACATTATGACACGGGCGTTGGAGACACACATGTACATGCATGCATGCATGCATGCATGCGCAGATGTGAACCCAAAGTGAAGTCACAGCAGGAAACACACACACAAGACATAATGGTGTCGACATAGCAACACCTTTAACCTCTTAAAGCCTGTGGGGTAGATTTTGAAGGTGCGTTTTACCAATGGAAATACATAAATTGGCCTCGCTCTGCGCACATTCGTATTATGAAAGGCATATCGGCCCGTGTTGAACGCACTGGCCCGTGTTGAACGCACACACATTATGGCTTACCGCGTTCCTGAATATTTTAGCATTGTGGGAGTGTCCATATGTTAAAGATTTTCGCTTTGCGCAATTTGCTATTAAGCCCCTTGACCTAAAGACACTCAGCGCATAACGATTAGACGTGGGTCTGACCACCTCATAAACGCAAAAAGCACTGTTTGATTTGACACTTGAGCGGCTCTGGGAGGCTGGTAGAGTGTTGCCATGTCTGTTTATTATAAGCGGCTTATTTTTCTGTAAAGTTGCTTTCTGTGTGGTTGCTTTTCTTGTTTCTAAAGTGGTTATTTGGGCTTTTCTCCTAATGTTGTTTAAACCAGTGATCCTCACACAGCACATTCCCATGTCAAGGATCCCCAGATGAATGCATTTGCCCAACTAAGGATGGCTAATCCAAAAATTAAATAAAAAGATTACTTTTGAAAATAGCAGATCTATACCAGCTCACAATGCATCACATTCATTCATTAAAACTATGAACTCTGACTGCAGGGGGATATATAATGATCATTATAACAATGTGCAAGAACATATTTAAAAAGAAGGAAGAACTTTATATTTGTGGACAATCAAAATATGTTTTTTTATTTTAATGTGGTGTCATTCAAATTAATCTGGATATGGCAGACTCACTATTTAGAAAATAAAAACATGGCACTTCATTTAAAATAGGTTACAGACCCCTGTTATATGCGCTTCTTTTGGGATTATTTTTATAGACCTATTTAGTTGTTTCTATGGGACATGGCAACACTGCAACAGCTGCTCTCTGCTGCGGCAAAGAGAGAGGCTTTCTTTGGTAAAAATGTTGAGATTAGAAACGGCCATAATTCTTACATTTCTCAACCTTAAAAAAAAAAAAAAACATCTCCATAATCCTTGGGAACTTTGCTTTCATACGCTGTATCACACCCGATTCAAGTCTTCTTAAATAAAATGCTACGAGCGAACTCAGCGAAGACCATACCATCGGGGCCACAGCATTACGCAGCACGCATTCAACTCATTCCTTCCTCGTGATTTGAATGAAATAAAATATAATAAACGTTATTTTACTGTTTTTTTTTCAATAGAAACAAATAAAGAGCGTGTGTAGGCTACTGTGTGCAAGTGCAACAGTGCATATACATGCATGCACTAGGCTATATTTCTTCCATGTCGGGATGGTGATTGAGCTCTTCAAGTTCACAGCCCGTTTGTCTTTCATAAAAAACGTTGATATTAGCCTATAAACACTCATGGTTCTCTCATTTCTCAACCGTTTTATTAAATGTAAAAATCTCCATATTCCTTAGGAATCTTGCTTTCATTCGCTGTATGGTACATGGTTCTATCGTTATCGAATTAAACAATATCAAACGAACTTGCATGTTCGGGGGTTAGACGATTCTGGGAACATTACACATGGATTGCCAATTTGCCAATATGCTGCTATCTACTCGCAGTTCCATTCCGATCTGAAAGGTATAGGTGGGTCTGTTCTTTTGAGGCATAAACGTGACAGCATGCAGTGCAATAGGAATAATTAACCCAAATGTGACAAAGGCATGTCATGTCTTCTATGGTGCCAGCCTGAAGAAATGTAATACCACGATCCCCAAAGTGCGCATTCCGTATGTGACATCAGCTGACTGGTAAATAGAATAGTACGGACATGTTGATTGGGTACGTCTCAAACACGCCTTAAACACACCCATGACTAATTCAAGGCCGTTTTGCGCACTCCGCGGGGTGTCAAAAGCGCTTCTTAACATGCCCAAAATTGCAATATGACATACCACACGCCCCCAGATCATAATACTGTAATTAGATTAGTAATATAGAAGTAAGTAAAATAGAAGTCCTAAATGGACCTATGTAGGGCAGTGGTTCCCAAACGATGTCATGTCAAGGACCCCCAAATTGATGCGAACCCCCATTTGAAAAATATATGCCAGGGACCACCATAAGAGAAGATTTGTACGGCTCTAGCAGTGATTCTCAAACCGTTTCATTTCAAGGACCCCCCCAGTGTGACATGCATATTAGTCTACAGACTGGCATAATGGCATTTCTATCTCTATTTCTATCTCTATTTCTATCTCTAAGACCTCAATTTATATTGAAACATCAATGTTAATTTAACTCTGAGAGTGTACAAATGGAACCAAATGGTTCCATGTGTACAGACCAATAAGGGTCCATTTGGTTACAAACTATCATGTAACTGGGGATCCCCTGAAACTCCCTCGAGGACCCCTAGGGGTCCCTGTACCCCACTTTGGGAACCACAGCTATAGGGCATAGCAACATTTAGAGTTAGACTTTAATATATTAGCGCCCCTCACTTAACACGTGTTATTTTTGTCTCCACCAGGCCGAAGGCATGGGGAGAGAGTATGTTTTGCACTCCGTCCGTCCGTCCGTCCGTCCGTCCGTCCGTGTGTGTGTGTGTGTGTGTGTGTGTGTGTGTGTGTGTGTGTCCGTCCGTCCGTGAGCAGCTAATCTCGGCCACCGTTAACCCGGTCGATGCCAAATTTTGCACACACACTCCCTGGATGCCAACGATGAACCTCTGCCCCAAACTTTCCAGAACGGCCTGTTATAGCGCCACCAGGAGGCCGCTTTGTGCAAAACAAGTTTTTGCACAGCACACCTACAGATTTTGTCCAAACATCACGGAAATTGGTACACAGTCTCTCTAGAGCCATTCAACCAAACCGGTCTTTCAGATTTCTCAGACTCCATCCTGATTGGTTAAGATTGGCTTCCAAAGTTCACAGGAGTGCTCAGTTTCAAACAAAATGCTGCAAATCATGAACACATCGCGTGATTTCCGTGAAATTGTGCACCCACATTCCCACTAGGCCGAGGACAAAATGCCACATGAACAATTTCAACTCAGCCTCAAGGTGGCGCTATAACTGGCCGAAAAGTGTTTTTACCTCTAACTGCACGGATCTGTGGATAACCTGGTGGAGACCTGTGCCCAGAAGGGCACTTTTTCTAGTTTTAGTTTTGTTTTTCCCACGCTTTGATGTTCCACTTCCTATACCTAATTGATGAGCTCCTGCTGTCTGCTAATCACCTTTAGTTAAGTCAACTGTGTGGCTGGGAGTGGCATTCAGCGAGAGAATGGGGGCTGTTGACCGTTTATCTACTATACGTTAACATTAATGTTTTCCACGTTTTCATTTACAAACCTTTTCAGTACACTTTTGGACCTTGTTTTTCTTTCAATGAATCACGTTTAACAGCAAGAAGTTTTCTGGATTTGTTTGAAACGCGTCATACAGTTCCTGCCGACAGCTCAGCCTCATAGCACTATACTTTTATTTGGATTGATGGGAAGAAGTAGTCGCTACATCAAAGACACTATTTCGAATGGCAAGTTAAGCTTCAAAGTTCTGCCAGTCCAGGTGGTTCGGCTAAGCTGCTGGCTGGTACACAGCCGATGGTTATACTTCTGAGTCTGGCAGTCTGTAGCCTGAGCTAACGTGTTAGGTTTCTGGTCTAGAGGGGCGGGTCGCGGCTCAGATTTGCGCACGCCCTGATTGGATCTCATCGATCTGTCCGTCACCCCCGGCCCCTCCTCTCCCCCCTAGTGCAGCGCTACGTCACATCATTTGGAGCGACGCCCACCCGGAAGGGTTGACTCCCACTTTTAGACCAGGGCGGCCAATGCGTTCCTCCAGGCTTTCAATTTTTGCACCAACAAAAATGATAGCCTGGTACCGAGGCTAGGCAGTCTGTGACCGAGAGACTAATAAAAAAATAATTATATATATATATATATATATATATATAATCACAGAATCAAAGGTTTTACGGTCATGATTTACATCATCCTGTCGGTTGGGATAAACGACAAAGGCCACTCTCAAAGACAAGCACAGAGGTCATTGAGAGAGACCATCTCAGCAGCACAGAACGCATTTCCAACCGCAAGTATCCATGTCCCTTTAATCAACTTTTCCAAGTGGCCTCTCAACAAAGGACAAACTAAACTTAAGAGAGATAAATCGCAATATTGTAAAGGGCAATGGCCATAGTTTCCTCCCGAAATTGGATGAAGGGGAGACTTTAAAGTGGGTCCTGATAAAATACATTGGAAAAAAGAGACAGGCAAAGCAATGCTTGAAAATTGGCTTACTAGTTTAAACTTATTGACCCCATAAACCAAGAAAGGAGGGGGGGTAAGTCAAACATAATTAATCTGTCCCATTACTTCCAGCCAGATCAACACCAGACACAACTACTGGAAAAAGGACTTTCATTTGTTCCGACCCTGGACATCTACAAACAACAAACCAACAGGTTAAAAAAGGACCTCTCCCAGTATCACCGCAGACTGAAACTAGCCACGCACTTTGGAATGGACCAGGGAAGGGAAATACTACCCTTCCGACCAGGATCATACTGGGAACCTGCAGAGGTGGTGCTCCCAAACAGCCTTAAACAACTAATCCAGGAGCACACAGATACGGTAAAATATTTACCAGGGCACTTTAAAGATAATCTCACAACAGAACAAACCAGAGCACTTAGGGGATTAATCAACAACAAACAAATTATAATCAAGCCAGTAGATAAAGGCTCCTGCATAGTAATTATGGACAGACACCAATACCTGTTGGAAGGTGAGAGACAACTCAACAATCAGGATCATAATAGACAATTAACTAACCAATTTACATACAGCTGTAAAAGCCAAAGCCATCGTAAACAGACTGAGAGAAAAAAAGCACATAAATGCCAGACAACTACAGTATTTAATAGGACAGGACAGTCCACGAGCCAGGATATTTTATCTTTTACCTAAAATACACAAGAGCCCGGATTCATGGACAATACCATATGAAATTCCACCCGGGAGACCAATTGTGTCTGACTGTGGCAGTGAGACTTATCAGACAGCAGAGTATATTGAATACTTCCTAAAACCACTGTCAATAAGACACCCCAGTTTTATAAAAGACACTTATGATTTTGTGGACAAAATTAAAGCTATTATAGTAGGAAAGGAGGCCTTGTTGTTTTCGATAGATATAGACAGCCTCTACACAAACATTGAGACAGAAGCAGGACTACAAGCAGTAAAATAAGTGTTTAGTAAATACCCAGATACAAATCGACCAGAGGAGGAATTACTCCAATTACTAGACTTAAATCTAACCCAGAATGATTTTTCCTTTAACAACAAGTTATATTTACAAATCAAAGGGACGGCCATGGGAAAGAGATTTGCACCATCTTATGCGAACATTTACATGAGCTTATGGGAACAGACAGCACTAGAAAAATGCAGACTAAAACCAACACATTATTATAGGTTCCTGGATGATATATTTGGGATATGGGAACATAGCAAAGAAGAATTCCAGGAATTCATTGATGTGTTAAATAGCCATCATAGATCCATAACGATAAAATGTGTGACACACACAGAAAGGATTGACATTCTTGATGTAACAATCTTCAAGGGCCCAAACTTTAACACAAACGGGAAACTAGATTTAAAACTTTTCTTTAAAGAAACAGACACGCACGCCTTACTACACAAAACGTCATTCCACCCGGCACACTCCTACACATGAATAGTCAAATCACAACTACTAAGATTCCATAGGATTTACACGCAAATAAGTGATTTCAAAATAGCTTGTAAAACGCTATTTAATGCCCTCAGACTAAGAGGATACACGAGGACATTACTCCGGAAAGCTCACAATACCTTTTTAGAAGTAAGAGTGCGGGATCCAGGCCCCAAATTAGCCCTGATAACCAGTTATTCCACACAGAGCAGACTAGCCAACAACAGAATAAAAAGGAATTTTGTGAACCGAACGGATGATCTTCTAAAAGATTATAAAATTATATCGGCCTACAGAAAAAACAAAAATCTTAAAGACTATCTAGTACACAGCAAGCTAAAAGAAATCAACACACCAGCACGCCAGGGACCAGAATACTTAAAACCCAAACAATTAGTCAAAAATAGAACTACAAAACGCGTGTTGGAGATTAAACAATTATAACAGCCAGAACCAGCAACTGCATTTATTTAATCACATGTGAAAAATGTGGTTTACATTATGTCGGAGAAACGGGTAAAACAATAGCTACAAGGCTGGGACAACACAGATATAATATTAACAATGCAAAAAAGACAACCACAAGGTTGGTTCAACATTTCATGTTGAACCCCCCCCCCCCCCCCCCCTCCAGGCTCTGTACTATAGTGTCTGTTCTGTTTTTGCTTCAACGTCAGCAAGGTCTGATTCTGAGCCAAGCCTCCCGAGGAGGCGCGTCTGAAGCCTCATGTGGATGGGGTGGGGTGGGGTATCCGCCCCGACGTAAAAAACAAATCCATCTTCGTTGAAGATAGCCGATGGAGACGAGCTCACAACACAACGGATATGGCGAGCATGTCGATCGGCTATTTTATGCCAAAGTTTTCCCCCCCAGAATACGGATACTGGGGGTTTAACCTATTTAGACCTGAGGACGATTCATACAAATGCCTTCTGAATCCTGACAGTTTTCAGTCATTCTCAAACATTTTGATGTCAAGGACCCCCAAAAATATATGTAATTGGGTGCCGACCCCCCTCTGAAAATATGTTGTTCAAGGGTCCTCCCAGAAGCAAAGATTTGAGTTAAAACGTTCGCTCTGAAAGAATATATATTAAAAGATTTGAGCCACATTTTCACAATTTAAAACAAAATAGCAGACCTACAAGCTCATAGTGTGGCACTCGGTGCCGCGCTACGAGCTTGTAGATCTTAAAGTATAACATAATGCTTAAAACACCTAAAGGGGTTCCCGACCGTTCAGAATGTGTTTAAGTGATTAATGAAAACCAGTCGCTGGCCATGTCGTTGGTTTCTCTTCCACAAAGAAGCACATGCAGGCTGTTTACCCACATTATACACATCCCCTCGCAGTCGGACGCCAGAGACAGAAAGGGGAATGAATAGATAATTAACAAAGTGAAATCAGTAAAATATCTCCACTATCTCCACTAATGGGAAAAAGGAAAAAAAATACCTAATTGAATGCTTGCACATAAATCTGACTCTCTAATTACAAAAAGCTGCTCGTCAAGAAAGAGGCGAGCAGCCGTACATCGATTCAGCCAAGTATGATTTACCATCCCCCCACTGGGGAAGACGTGTGTGCGTGCGTGCCTGCGTGTGAAGTTCAAGTTCATGGAAGGAGAGGGGAGGTTGTGTTAGACGTCCATCTGTCATAACTGACTGACTCCATAGACTGGCCTCTACTAAGTACTACAACCTTGAGAACACGTTTAGTCGTCTGCTTGTTTTTAACCCATTCCATGCCACCATGGACTCCGGCGCTGTGGGCCAACGGAACGCACGAAAAAGACCACGAAGAAGAACCTGTGAACCGGAAGTGGTAATCGGCCATTTTCGGCAACAGCCGACAAGCTTCGCTAGCGTCAGAAGTGCTAATATGCTAACCGGGACGTCGCTATAATTATTTTATTGAGCTCCTAACATCATCATCCTGCCTTTATGTCTTAAAGACATAAAGAGTTGGATGACCCTTAATTACCTACTCCTCAACTCTGACAAAACGGAAGTTATCGTGATCGGCCCTAAGCCCCTAAGAGACAAGCTAGCCGATGAGAACTTTTCCCTAGATGGCATTACCTTGGCCTCCAAGGCCACTGTAAAGAATCTGGGAGTTACCTTTGATCAAGATATGTCTTTCAAATCGCACATCAAACAAATCTCAAAGACTTTTTCACCTGCGAAATATTGCAAAGGTTAGGCACATCCTATCCAAAAATGACGCAGAAAAACTTGTCCACGCATTTGTTACCTCAAGGCTGGACTACTGCAACTCGCTATTATCAGGCTGCCCAGGTAAGTCTCTGAAAAGCCTACAGCTAGTTCAAAATGCTGCGGCGCGTGTGCTGACAGGTACCAGAAGAAGAGACCATATCACTGGCCTCCCTACACTGGCTCCCTGTCAAACACAGAATAGAGTTCAAAATTCTTCTTCTTACCTACAAAGCTCTCAATGGTCAGGCACCACAATATCTCAAAGATCTCATTGATCCCTACAAACCAAATAGAACACCAGTGCGTCTACAGTATGCAAAAATGCTTACTGTCCCAAAAATATCAAAAGTTACAATAGGAGGCAGGGCGTTTAGGTCCCAGGCACCTCAGCTGTGGAACCTTCTCCCGGCTTCGGTCCGTGGGGCTGACACGCTCTGCACATTCAAGACTAGGTTGAAAACCTTTCTCTACGACAAAGCCTATAGCTAGGGTTGTCTCCAAGTCTAGCTGGATACCATGGTCATACATTGTTGTGTGGGTCTGTCTCCCAGCAGTACTTGTAATATACACTATATAGGCTCCAGTAAGGCCTGCCACTAATCCAACATCCGGGGAATCTCTCCCCGGAGTCTCTTTTCGTCCTCCCCGTCGCAGTTCTGTGGACCTCTAATATTAACCCCCAACTGACTGCCGAGTGTGACCGTGGATCAGGCCTCTTCATGGAGCCCACCAGAAGTGTGACCTGGACCCGGCCTCACAGAGCTCGACCAGATGTGGACCAGATGTGGACCAGACCCCTCCACGGAGCCCACCTGTCTATTTCTGTCTATTTCTCTCTGTCTATCTCTCTCTCTCCCTCTACCCCCCCCCCCCCCCCCCCCCCCCGACACGGTCGAGGCAGATGGCCGCCCACCCCAGAGTCGGGTTCTGCCTGACGTTTTCTCCTCTCCTAAAGGGGAGTTTTTCGTTGCCATTGTCGCAAATTCGCAATATTGCTTGCTCTGGGTGGATCTTTGTTGGTTGTAAAGTGTCTTGAGACAACTCGTTGTGATTTGACACTATAATAAAATTGAATTGAAAAATTGAAAATTGAATCCCTCAACATGATATCACCTTGATTCCGAGAAAAACGCAGCTACAGATTGCGTGCAAGTGTTTGGATTTCGATGACGTCACGCCATGGAAGCAAGTGTTGCCTAGCAACTAGAAGCTAAAATACGGTAAATCAGACTCTATCTTCATCATCGTTTGGTGACAATCTTCCCGCTGAGCTGGATGGATGGATGATTAGACTTGTAGCCAATTGTGTCGTGTGTGTGTGTGTGTGTGTGTGTGTGTGTGTGTGTGTGTGTGTGTGTGTGTGTGTGTGTGTGTGTGTGTGTGTGTGCGTGCGTGCGTGCGTGCGTGCGTGAATGAGGCCTCAATAAAGGGCAAATCAGTATGTATATGTCTAATGGCTTCCAGCGGAACACAGAAAGGTCACAAATCAATTGTTCCACTTCCTCAGATATTCCAGTGAGTCACACTGATCCAAGTCTGGTACATAAAGGTAAGCCACCATCAAGATGTGATGGACAGACAGACACACACACACACACACACATGAATGGCCATACTTTGAGTCCTTACGCAAACGTACAGTCTACACATCTCCATGGGCGTGCATCCAAAGTGTCAGCGCCTATACTCCCCCGACAGTTACCCATGTGTAACAGCTCGCGCTGAGTCGCTAATTATACAGTTCTCGAGGCTGTGATTTGTGCTGGTGGTGAGACTGGCTTTGTAGCACGCCAGTGGATGGTGTGAAGATGAAACCTGCTCTGTTGCCTCGACATCCCAAACAATGGGCTTGGGGGGGAGGGACCTATTTTCGGGTTGCGAAAATATATTGTAATATATTTATTGTTTATTTTACTGTGCAATGACATGTGCCAAGTTATTGTGGAGCATATTGCTCTATTAGCATGCATTAATTAATTCATTCATATTTAAATGTTGTGTCCGGACAATATCTTGACTCATCCCACATGGAAGCACTTAAAACAGTAACAAAACAAAGACATTCAGGTGTGTAAGCCAGCCAGCCAGGCAGCAACTCAACCAGATTTCAAAGTGAAACATGGTGAACTAGAAAAAGTGCCCTACTGGGCACAGGTCTCCACCAGGATGAGCAGATGTGAAGAATTCCAGGCAAAGGTTTTTCCTTGGCCTCTAGGGAGTTGGCATACAAAGTTATCCACAGATCCGTGCAGTTAGAGGTAAAAACACTTTTCGGCCAGTTATAGCGCCACCTTGAGGCTGAGTTGAAATTGTTTATGTGGCATTTCGTCCTCTGCCTAGTGGGAATGTGGGTGCACAATTTCACGGAAATCACGCGATGTGTTCATGATTTGCAGCATTTTGTTTGAAACTGAGCACTCCTGTGAACTTTGGAAGCCAATCTTAACCAATCAGGATGGAGTCTGAGAAATCTGAAAGACCGGTTTCGTTGAATGGCTCTAGAGAGACTGTGTACCAATTTGCGTGATGTTTGGACAAAATCTGTAGGTGTACTGTGCAAAAACTTGTTTTGCACAAAGCGGCCTCCTGGTGTCGCTATAACAGGCCGTTCTGGAAATCTGAAAGACTGGTTTCGTTGAATGGCTCTAGAGAGACTGTGTACCAATTTGCGTGATGTTTGGACAAAATCTGTAGGTGTACTGTGCAAAAACTTGTTTTGCACAAAGCGGCCTCCTGGTGGCGCTATAACAGGCCGTTCTGGAAATCTGAAAGACTGGTTTCGTTGAATGGCTCTAGAGAGACTGTGTACCAATTTGCGTGATGTTTGGACAAAATCTGTAGGTGTACTGTGCAAAAACTTGTTTTGCACAAAGCGGCCTCCTGGAGCGGCCTCCTGGTGGCGCTATAACAGGCCGTTCTGGAAATCTGAAAGACTGGTTTCGTTGAATGGCTCTAGAGAGACTGTGTACCAATTTGCGTGATGTTTGGACAAAATCTGTAGGTGTACTGTGCAAAAACTTGTTTTGCACAAAGCGGCCTCTTGGTGGCGCTATAACAGGCCGTTCTGGAAAGTTTGGGGCAGAGGTTCATCGTTGGCATCCAGGGAGTGTGTGTGCAAAATTTGGCATCGACCGGGTTAACGGTGGCCGAGATTAGCTGCTCACGGACACACGGACGGACGGACACACACACACACGGACACACACACGGACGGACGGACGGACGGAGTGCAAAACATACTCTCCCCCTAGGCCTTCGGCCTGGTGGAGACAAAAAGAAACTCAACCAATGCACCACTCTCACACTCCACCAGGTCCGGATCAAAAGCATAAGACATCAAATGGACTACATTTCTGGTGTGAAACGGCACGAGGGACCCCCAAAAAAAGACCACACCAAAAATCTGTGCACGCCGTGCCATTTTTTCTGTGGTTTGGGCGCCTGCCCCCCCTCGGTGCTCTGTGCACGGCCCAGGTTCCCAGGTTGGCAGAGGGAGAGTACAGATTAAGCAGTTGGCACCGGGTGGAAAAATGGGTTAGAAAATAAAAGAAATTACAAAATGGTGAGATGTATATTCTTGTAAGTTTGTGTCCCAGGGAGAGACCAGATTTATGTTTTTGCGGAGAAAAGAGAGAAAAGGTTTGGGATCTCCCTCCCTCCACCTCTTCAGCATCCTCTCCACAGTGGTGGAAAGTAACTAAGTACATTTACTTAAGTACAATGTTGAGGTATTTGTACTTTACTTGAGTAATTCCAATTTCCAGTACTTTCACATCTTCTCCACTACATTTTAGAGGCAAATATTGTAACTTTCACTCCACTACAATTATTAGAAAACGTTACTTTGTAGATTTTGATTACCGGTATTAGTACAAAACATACATTAACCACTTCAGCCCTAACATTTTGGCCATTTGAAAATAGCCGATCTACAATCTCACAATGTGTCACGATGAGATGCAATGTGAGCTATTTCCAAAAAATATATACGTTTGAAAACTTGAAATGGGTATTCTGCATAATGAGTAGCCTGCTTTCTACTTTTGGTACTCCTACATTTTGGCGCCAATACTTTTGTACTTTGATGCCAGTACATTTTGGATTCCGGACTTACACTTGCAACAGAGTAGTCCTACATTACATTGCAAAATTTATACTTTTACTTAAGTAAAACAATTGAGTACTCTTTCCCCCATCCATCCATCTCCCACACGGTCCATCCTTCCCCAGTCTGTGACCTGCAGTCACTCATCCCCTTGCGTCTGCGCCCAGGATGACTGCAGGCCGTCACAGCATGCAGTGATCAATCGCTTCCTGGCTGAAAGGGATGAAAAGCCGTATATAGCAGCTCGTCCCTGCTTTGATTCCCCCTGGACCGACCAGGCCCCCATCCACCCACCCCCCCACCCCCCCACCCCCCACCCACACTCGCCCTCCATTAGCGATGAGCTAGTGCTTGTCAGAGTAGGAAAAGTTGCCATCGTCTTGCATTAAGCTTTATTGCAACTGTATTACACGGCTGAATTGACAAACTGCGCCGAGCAACACACCGGGTTGATAAAAGCAAGTGTTCGGGGGGTGGGGAGATTGCACGGTGCCAGAGCTATATAGGAACACCTTGGATGGAGTTACGGGTGGCAGAGTTAAATTGGAGTTGACAGGCCACAATTAGGGGAGCCGTCGCACCGCCTGCTTCGGATGCATGGCTTGTCACTGGCCTCAGCTTCCTCCTCCTCCTCCTCGTCGCGGGCTGGTAAATCATGCACCGTGCATGGCGTTATAGACTCCCCCACGTTTGACTGGAAGACTTGAAGGCATGACACTGCTGTGTGTCATTGTTCAGTTGTCCTGTCCCGGTGGGGGAGGAGGCGGCTGACGGATGCATTATTAAAATAATATATATATATTGAGGGGATGATTCGCGTATGATGTACGGTAGTCAGTGCAGTGGCAGTGGTGGAAAAGGTGCTCAATTGTTTTACTTAAATAAAAGTATACTGCAATGTAGAAATACTCTGTTACAAGTAAATGTCCGGAATTAAAATTGTACTTGAGTAAAAGTACAAAGGTATTGGTATCAAAAAGTACTCATTATGCAGAATGTCCCATTTCAAGTTTTCAAAGTGTCTCACAATGTGTCACACCGCGGAAAGTTGTGAGCTTGTAGTTCTGAACGTTGTGAGCTTGTAGTTCTGAACGTTGTGAGCTTGTAGTTCTGGAACGTTGTGAGCTTGTAGTTCTGAACGTTGTGAGCTTGTAGTTCTGGAACGTTGTGAGCTTGTAGTTCTGAACGTTGTGAGCTTGTAGTTCTGGAACGTTGTGAGCTTGTAGTTCTGATCGATTTTTACATTTCACATTTGAAAACTTGTAAAACAGGACATTCTGCATAATGAGCATACATTTGGCACTTAAGTACATTTTGATGCAGATATACTTTTGTACTTTTACTCAAGTTTATTTTGAATGCAGTATATTCTATTGGTAACAGAGTACATCTACTGTACATTACCGTATTTGCTACTTTTACGTAAGTAAAGAATGTGAGTACTTTTCCCACCACTGCTTACTTCCTTGCCACACTGTGTACAGCATACTGGAGGTCCATGGGGGGGGGAATTAAAAAACTTCAGTGCACTGTGCCTACACATGTTGCGACCGCACATCGCAACATGTGTAGGCACAATGCAAGGAATAAATGCATTCGCCATGTATCCGAAGGAATTCTGATCCATAATTTTTTGATTTCTCCAGTTTAATCCTGAGTTTAAGTTTTGTTGTGTTCAAGATCTGATTTTAGGCATGTTTAAGCCTCCAGGAAAATCCGTGTTGAGGTTCTTAATCCACTGTTTTTTCATTAAAACGTCTTTGTCCTACTGTCCAGTTGGGATTGTGTTGAAGTCCAGCGCATTTTAGAGCTTCAATGCCATGAGCCATGAAATGTTGCACAAACCTTGTGGTTGACTTTTTTCCATTGTTAATATTGTATCTGTGTTGTCCCAGCCTTGTACCTATTGTTTTGCCCGTTTCTCCGACATATTGTAAACCACATTTGTCACATGTGATTAAGTAAATGCAGTTGCTGGTTCTGGTTGTTATTTGTTGTTTAATCTCTAACACGCGTTTTGTAGTTCTATTTTTGACTAATTGTTTGGGTTTGAAGTATTCTGGTCCCTCGCGTGCTGGTGTGTTGATTTCTTTTAGCTTGCTGTGTAGGCCTACTAGATAATCTTTAAGGTTTTTGTTTTTTCTGTAGGCCGATATAATTTTATAATCTTTTAGAAGATCATCCGTTCGGTTCTCAAAATTCCTTTTTATTCTGTTGTTGGCTAGTGTGCTCTGTGTTGAATAACTGGTTATCAGGGCCGATCTCGCACTCTTATTTCTAAGAAGGTACTTTGAGCTTTCCGGAGGAATGTCCTAGTGTATCCCCTTAGTCTGAGGGCCTTAAATGCGTGCAAATCCTATGGAATCTTAGTAGTTGTGATTTGACTATCCCTGTGTAAGAGTGTGTCGGGTGAAATTACGTTTTGTGTAATAGGGCGTGGGTGTCTGTTTCTTTAAAGAATACTTTTAAGTCTAGTTTCCCATTTGTGTTAAAGTTTGGGCCCTTGAAGATTGTTACATCAAGAAAGTCAATCCTTTCAGTGTGTGTCACAAATTTTATCGTTATGGATCTATGATGGCTATTTAGAACATCAATAAATTCCTGGAATTCTTCCTTGCTATGTTCCCATATTCCAAATATATCATCCAGAAACCTATAATAATGTGTTGGTTTAAGTCTGCATTTTTCTAGTGCTGTCTGCTCCCATATGCTCATGTAAATGTTTGCATAAGATGGTGCAAATCGCTTTCCCATGGCCGTCCCTTTGATTTGTAAATAAAACTTGTTGTTAAAGGAAAAATCATTCTGGGTTAGATTTAAGTCTACTAGTCTAGTAATTGGAGTAATTCCTCCTCTGGTCGATTTGTGTCCGGGTATTTACTAAAGACTTCTTTAACTGCTAGTAGTCCTGCTTCTGTCTCAATGTTTGTGTAGAGGCTGTCTATATCTATCGAAAACAAGAAGGCCTCCTTTCCTACTATAATAGCTTTAATTTTGTCCACAAAATCGTAAGTGTCTTTTATAAAACTGGGGTGTTTTATCGACAGTGGGTTTAGGAAATATTCAATAAACTCTGCTGTCTGATAAGTCTCACTGCCACAGTCCGACACAATTGGTCTACCGTTTGGAATTTCATATGGTATTGTCCATGAATCCGGGCTTTTGTGTATTTTTGGTAAAAGATAAAATATCCTAGCTCAAGGGCTGTCCTGTCCTATTAAATATTGATGTTGTTTGGCATTTATGTGTTTTTTTTCACTCAGTTTGTTAAGAATGGCTTGGGCTTTTTTAGCTGTCTCTATTTCAATTGGTTGGTCTAATTGCCTATAATGATCCTGATTGTTGAGCTGTCTCTCACCTTCTAACAGGTATTGGTGTCTGTCCATAATTACTATGCAGGAGCCTTTGTCTGCTGGCTTGATTACGATTTGTTTGTTGTTGATTAGTTCCCTAAGTGCCCTGGTTTGTTCTATTGTGAGATTATCTTTTTCCTTAATGTGTCCTGGTATGCGTTTTACCGTATTCATGTCCTCGATTAGTTGTTTAAGGCTGGTAGGGAGTACCGTCTCGGCAGGTTCCCAGTTTGAACCTGGTCGAAATGGTTGTATTTCTCTTCCCTGGTCCCTTCCAAAGTGTGTGGCTAGTTTCAGTCTGCGGTGATACTGGGAAAGGTCTTTCTTTAACCTGTTGGTTTGTTGTTTGTAGATGTCCAGAGTCGGAACAAATGAAAGCCCCTTTTCCAGCAGTTCGGTCTGGTGTTGATCTGGTTGGAAGTAATGCGACAGATTAATTATGTTAGACTTACTCCCCCTCCTTTCTTGGTTTATGGGGTCAATAAGTTTAAACTAGTAAGCCAGTTTTCAAGCATTGCTTTGCCTGTCTCTTTTTTCCAATGTATGTTATCAGGACCCACTTTAAAGTCCCTTTCATTCAATTTCGGGAGGAAACTATGGCCATGGCCTTTTAGAATATTGCGATTTAAATCTCTTAAGTTGTCTTTATCCTTGTGTGAGAGGTCATTTGAGAAGTTGATTAAAGGGATATGGATACTTGCGGTTGGAAATGCGTTCTGTGCTGCTGCGATGGTCTCTCTCAAGGCCCTCTGTGCTGTTTTTTTTACTGTGGCCTCTCTCGTTTATCCCAACCGATAGGATACAATGTGCTACAGTGGTGTTCCTTGGTAATCTCTCCAGTCCATTGGGGGGGGGGGGGGGAGGAAGCTACTTCACAACATTTAGTTTCCACCTTTCATATAGCTTGTTGAGAATGAACCATGTTTATGTCTAACCCATTGAGACCTGGTCTTATTCTACAAAATGCCGTCCAAATCCTGATAGTTTTCAGTGGTGCTCAAACGTTTTCATGTCATGGACCCCCAGAACTATCTGTATTATTTGGCCGACGACCCCCATCAGGACATATGAAGTTTGAGTTAAAACGTTTGCCGTGAAGAATATATTATATTCAAAGATGTGCACACATTTTGACGATTAAAAAAATATATAGCAGGTTTACAAGCTCCTTAAAATAATGGTTAAAAAGGGACACAAGTAGCATGTGCTTATATTCATATTTAGAAAATGTTTCAGATGTCAAATGTCTGAGCTGGTAGAATGGGGATGGATGATGATGGTCATGGAAGGGGAACCTTCTGAAAGCTTCATGGGCAAAGATAACCAACTTCAAAATCTAAACAAAAAACAGTCAAAATGACCTCTCAGACATGCTCATGTTAAAGCTATAAGGTGACACAGATGCGTCCTCCTCAGGTCTAAATGGGCTAACATAATGTTATGTTGAGTTAATACTTCCTGCCACCATACAGCGGCCTGCGCGCGAGGAGCAATTACTCTAATAACATGGCTGCGGAAGCGAGGGAATTAAGACGCCAGAATCATTGTAATATCTGGCGCCGTGGTAATTATACCGCGCGTATAGCAGCGCGCAGAGCAACTAATTGCAACTTTCGAACACACTTCCACCTGTCATTTCCAACCCTCCTTAACATGTTTTCTCAAGCATTCTTCTTTGGGTCGGCTGCCCCCCATGTGGGAGAGGAGAGGACATGGGTCAGATGCCCCCCCCATGTGGGAGAGGGGAGGACATGGGTCAGATGCCCCCCCCCCATGTGGGAGGGGAGAGGACATGGGTCAGCTGCCCCCCCCCCCATGTGGGAGAGGGGAGGACATGGGTCAGCTGCCCCCCCCCCCCCATGTGGGAGAGGGGAGGACATGGGTCAGCTGCCCCCCCCCCCCCATGTGGGAGGGGAGAGGACATGGGTCAGCTGCCCCCCCCCCCCATGTGGGAGAGGGGAGGACATGGGTCGGCTGCCCCCCCCCCCATGTGGGAGAGGGGGGGACATGGGTCAGCTGCCCCCCCCCCCATGTGGGAGAGGGGAGGACATGGGTCAGCTGTCCCCCCCCCCCCCATGTGGGAGAGGGGAGGACATGGGTCAGATGTCCCCCCCCCCATGTGGGAGAGGGGAGGACATGGGTCAGCTGCCCCCCCCCCCATGTGGGAGAGGGGAGGACATGGGTCAGCTGCCCCCCCCCCCCCCATGTGGGAGAGGGGAGGACATGGGTCAGCTGCCCCCCCCCCCCCCATGTGGGAGAGGGGAGGACATGGGTCAGCTGCCCCCCCCCCCCATGTGGGAGAGGGGAGGACATGGGTCAGCTGCCCCCCCCCCCCATGTGGGAGAGGAGAGGACATGGGTCAGCTGCCCCCCCCCCCCCCCCCCATGTGGGAGAGGGGAGGACATGGGTCAGCTGCCCCCCCCCCCCCCCCCCATGTGGGAGAGGGGAGGACATGGGTCAGCTGCCCCCCCCCCCCATGTGGGAGAGGGGAGGACATGGGTCAGCTGCCCCCCCCCCCCCCATGTGGGAGAGGGGAGGACATGGGTCAGCTGCCCCCCCCCCCCCCCCCATGTGGGAGAGGGGAGGACATGGGTCAGCTGCCCCCCCCCCCCCCCCATGTGGGAGAGGGGAGGACATGGGTCAGCTGCCCCCCCCCATGTGGGAGAGGGGAGGACATGGGTCAGCTGCCCCCCCCCCATGTGGGAGAGGGGAGGACATAGGTCAGCTGCCCCCCCCATGTGGGAGAGGGGAGGACATGGGTCAGCCCCCCCCCATGTGGGAGAGGGGAGGACATGGGTCAGCTGCCCCCCCCCCCCCCCATGTGGGAGAGGGGAGGACATGGGTCAGCTGCCCCCCCCCCCCCCCCATGTGGGAGAGGGGAGGACATGGGTCAGATGCCCCCCCCCCCCCCATGTGGGAGAGGGGAGGACATGGGTCAGATGCCCCCCCCATGTGGGAGAGGGGAGAGGAGAGGACATGGGTCAGCTGCCCCCCCCCCCCCATGTGGGAGAGGGGAGAGGCTATAGAACATTGGTTCTCCATATAAATGACCACACTCACTCCAGAGGGCCACATTGCATATACTGTAGTGTCAGAAATGTTTTGTAAATGAATGCCCTACTTTGTCATTAATAACACCTAGAACGCCAGGGGGTATTAATTGTAACGATTAAATCAGGACACCCAGCGATTTGTTGCTTCAGGGCCCATTTCAAGGTGCACAAGGCGCCATCTTGGATGTAGCTGAAGTAGCTAGATGTAGCCAAAACACAACCCGAGGGGATCGACGGGAAGTATGATTACGCGACGGGACTGCGATGGGCCGTCAAAAACATAATCTTTGGTTAGAATAGAATTGGACGGATTGATTTAGATCAAGAGTTATTCACGTTTGAAGATTTTTCCTCCCATCCATTAAAATGGAGGGGGATCACTTTGGATGATTGTAACAGCTGAAATCAATGATATATCAGTATTTCGATATTAACCTGTGTTACTTAACTTAACGCAGGTGAAACATTTAACCTTCATTAAGTGAAGGTGGGGGCCGCCAGTTGGCCATGTATATGCATGGCCTAATGCATAGGAACCTAGGGGTCCTATGCATGGCCTAATGCATAGTAACCTAGGGGTCCTATGCATGGCCTAATGCATAGTAACCTAGGGGTCCTATGCATGGCCTATAGACCGATTCCGTAGCGGTTTCATGGTCGCAGCCTACGTATTTCCTGTAGGCGGACTCGACGTAGCTGCGGGGATAAAACCCTCACCAGGCGCACCTCTTCCACTACAGTGAACGGCAGAGTGACTGATGTTAGTTTGCCTCAAACTTTACTCCTTTACCTGCTTTTTACTAACACTAACATTACAAAGATGCCCAGGACATCGAGATGAACCTGTGTAGTTTATGGCTGCTCCAACAGTAGTGGCAACATAAAAAATAAAATAAAACAGGATGTCTAATATCCACCGCGGTGGCTGAGACCAGAGCCATTGAGTAATGGTTGAGACGAAGCAGGGAAAGATAAATATCGCCAGTCTTACCCAATACCAAATCTTTCTGTTTTATGAACACAAGGCTGCTGTATTTTATACCTCATACTAAGCATTTAAAGTATGAGGTATAAAGTACACTGGCGTTATGTATCTGTCACTGCTTCGTCTCAACCATTACTCAATGGCTCTGGTCTCAGCCACCGCGGTGGATATTAGACATTCTGTTTTATTTTATTTTTTATGTTGCCACTACTGTTGGAGCAGCCATAAACTACACAGGTTCATCTCGATGTTCTGGGCATCTTTGTAATGTTAGTGTTAGTAAAAAAGCAGGTAAAGGAGTAAAGTTTGAGGCAAACTAACATCAGTCACTCTGCCGTTCACTGTAGTGGAAGAGGTGCGCCTGGTGAGGGTTTTATCCCCGCAGCTACGTCGAGTCCGCCTACAGGAAATACGTAGGCTGCGACCATGAGACCAGCTACGGAATCGGTCTATAAAGCATAGTAACCTAGGGGTCCTATGCATGGCCTAATGCATAGTAACCTAGGGGTCCTATGCATGGCCTAATGCATAGTAACCTAGGGGTGCTATGCATGGCCTAATGCATAGTAACCTAGGGGTGCTATGCATGGCCTAATGCATAGTAACCTAGGGGTCCTATTAGGGATGGGTATCGTTATGATTTTTTCGAGTCCGGTACCGATTCCGGTTCTGCTTATCGATTCCGGTTCTTAACGGTTCCCTATTTCGGTTCCAAAATGATATAAAAGAGGTCAAATGATAACATAAAATTAAAATGTATGATAGGCTATTTCATATACCGGTAATATCACATCAGAACAGTGCAACACTACAGTGCTTCAACGGGAGGGAGGGAGAGAGAGAGAGAGAGAGAGAGAGAGAGAGAGAGAGAGAGAGAGAGAGAGAAAAAGAAAGACGTGTTAGAGAGAGAGCGTCTCTCTCTCTAACACGCGCGCGCGAGAAAGAGAGAGAGAGAGAGAGAGAGAGGGAGAGGGAGAGAGAGAGACGTGTTAGAGAGAACGTCTGAGAGAGAGAGAGAGAGAGAGAGAGAGAGAGAGAGAGAGAGAGAGAGAGACTTGTTGCTAACAGGGTCCCGTTAGCAACAAGCTAACAGCATACCGGTGGTACGTTCGTTCCATAAAATGAGAGATCCACAACGCGCATGGAGCTGCGCCAGTGCGCCAGGCTGCAAAACCCCCCATGCGCTCATCGATCTGCCGTTGCATGAAGGGCAGATCTGTGGGGGCTCTCTCCCGAAGTTAACTTTGTTGTTGTATTGTGTGCGAGCCGAGCACCGCGGCCACGGCATCTGGACAGTGGACGCTAACTGCTTTGATTGTCTACTATAGTGAAGCCATACTTTTGAGCGACAAGAGCGATTACCACGGTCCATTCTGTTGCTGGCTCTCCGAGTAGCATGATCTGATTATAATCAGCTGTTTTATGTGCGGTACCGGATTGGTCCCGAGTTTCGGGACCCACCCCTAGGTCCTATGCATGGCCTAATGCATAGTAACCTAGGGGTCCTATGCATAGCCTAATGCATAGTAACCTAGGGGTCCTATGCATGGCCTAATGCATAGTAACCTAGGGGTGCTGTGCATGGCCTAATGCATAGTAACCTAGGGGTCCTATGCATGGCCTAATGCATAGTAACCTAGGGGTCCTATGCATGGCCTAATGCATGGCCTAATGCATAGTAACCTAGGGGTCCTATATGCATGGCCTAATGCATAGTAACCTAGGGGTCCTATGCATGGCCTAATGCATAGTAACCTAGGGGTCCTATGCATGGCCTAATGCATAGTAACCTAGGGGTCCTATATGCATGGCCTAATGCATAGTAACCTAGGGGTCCTATGAAATGAAAAGCTTGAGAAACACTGGGCTATATGGAATAGGAAAGCGAGAGAACGGGCAGGGAGAGAGTGGACATTTGATGTGTGTTTGACTGGAGGCAAAGTTGGTTATTTGAAGTGTGTTAACCTCGGACACTCTGGAGGAGAAGCCCGTCAGACCCAGCTGCCTGTTATGTTGCTTAACCAGCCACTTAACCCATTTAGACCCGAGGACGCTGCATCTGTGTCACCTTTTTACCACTTTAACCGTTATTTTAAACTTCAGTCGTGGAAACATAGCATATCTAAAAGATCATAGTAGTAGCTCGTAGTGCGCGGCACTCGGTGCCACGCACTACGAGCTTGTAGATCTGCTATTTTTTAAACATCGTGTTGTGGCGCAAATCTTTGAATATACAGTATATGATTTCAAAGTGAACGTTTTTAACTAAAAATCTTTGCTCCCTGGAACAACAGATTTTTAGATGGTCGGCACAACAGTACAATTCAGTTGACATGAAATAGCTTGAGTACCACTGATATGGAAACATAGCTTTTTACAGAAAACTGCCTTACATTTGTAGAATCTGGTCTCAGGTATCAATAGATTAAAAATCCAACTGCCTCTCTCTTGGTGGAGAGATACATGAAAGCTCTACGCTCAAAAGCTCTTGCGTGTGTGTGTGTGGGTGTGTGCGTGTGTGTGTGGGGGTGTGTGGGTGTGTGTGGGGGGGTGGGGGCTGGGGGAGGAACCAGAGCTAAATGCAATAGGCCCTGCGGTAAGCCCCGCCCGCTCGCTCAGCTGCCTCGATACCGTTGTTAAGCAGGACAAACATCAGCGAACCTCCATTGAGGACCGTGTTATGTCTGCGTTTTTCCGAAGAGGAATAGAAGCATTCACATCAACAACATTCATACTATAATAACGCCATGGTGAAACGTTGCTGTTGGGCGTCCTGCAACAGTGCTTAATAAGTACCCAGAACGTTTGGGGCATTTCTTTTTATTCCTTTCCCCGTGGGTGCGCACATCATGCACATGTCAATGTTTACATTCTGGAGGTGGAGGACGCGGCGGTCACTCATTCACCCTCCCTGCTACTAAATCATACTATTAACGTCAACTTTTACTAAACAATGTTTAAATCAATCGTCTAATAAACAACTAACAACTTACCTTGGAGCAAATGGTGTGCTTTGTAACTTTCTAATCTCCACGCTCAGTTGCTTGTGTTGGTCTCCAGCCTCCAGTCACGTTCCCTCCCACTGCGGTTCAGAAAAAGAACGCTGCTTACCATTTTCTGCACATTGTATCCAAAAAGTGAAGGTCCGCTAATGGTCTAAACTATTTTGAATTTAGGAACGGCAAAGAAAATAGTTTAGACCATTAGCGGACCTTCACTTTTTGCATGCAGAAGGGGGTAAGCAGCGTTCTTTTTTTTCTGAACCGCAGTGGGAGGGGACGTGACTGGAGCCTGTGGTTGAAGACAGTTATGTGGCTGCCGTCCAACACAAGCAACTAGAAAGTTACAAAGCACACCATTTGCTCCACGGTAAGTTGTTTGTTGTTTATTAGACGATTGATTTAACCATTGTTTAGTAAAGGTTGACGTTAATACTAGTATGATAGTAGCAGGGAGGGTGAACGAGTGACGCCACCGCCGCTTCCTCCTCTAGAATGTAAACATTGTGCGCACCCACGGGAAAGGAATAAAAAGAAATGCCCCAAACGTTCTGGGTGCCTATGAAGCACTGTTGCAGGACGCCCAACAGCAACGTTTCACCATGGCGTTATTATAGTATGAATGTTGTTGATGTGAATGCTTCTATTCCTCTTCGGAAAAACGCAGACATAACACGGTCCTCAAAAGAGGTTCGCTGATGTTTGTCCTGCTTAACAACGGTATCGAGGCAGCTGAGCGAGCGGGCGGGGCTTACCGCAGGGCCTATTACGAAAAGATTCCAAAGAGAGGAGAAAACAAGCATGAAAAGGCACATGCTTTTTTTCTTCTTTATCTCCAAAGGCAATGAGGTCTTTATACGAGAGGGCATTGGCCTTTTAGTCTGGTATACAGAGTTGTTCAGATTATTAGTATTATCATAACATTTATTTATTTATTTTTCTCCCAAAGACAAGAGAGTGATCAATCAGCCTTGGAGCACCAAATGACTGACACATAGGGTTGCTCCTGGAGTCAAACTAAATAAGCACGACAACGACCGGCAGATTGATAACACAGCATATGTGGACATCACATGACACGCTCATGGCCATACTGTACATGGAGATCAGTGCAAATCAATTTTTGTCAACACCCGGTTACGTCCCAGTACCTGGATTATGACAAAATATGGACATGTCAGATGTCATCCATACTGGCATCAATCTGACCGACATCCAATAGGGAGTGAAACCTGTGACTGTGTCAGTCAGCCCGAGAAATGCTAAACGGACAGCATTTATATATAGCACCTTTCTCCAAAGCGCTTTAAATGGTAAATGGTGCATTCATATGGCACTTTTATCCAAAGCGCTTCATATAGATTGTGCATTACATTCACCCAGGCATTCATACACCCATTAATGTGCTGATGGCGGCAGAAACCATGCAAGGCACCAACCAGCACACCAGGAGCAATTAGGGGTTCAGAGTCTTGCTCAAGGACACTTCAACACTAACTCTGGAGGAGCAATTAGGGGTTCAGAGTCTTGCTCAAGGACACTTCAACTGGCAACCTCATGGTTCCCATATGGCTGTTCTACTGGCCACTCTACCCCCTGAGCAGCTGCCACTTTACAATGTAGTTCACATTCACCCAATTGGCAATTACTTTGTTTGTTTATTTTATTCTGTGTTGTAAAGCATCCTTGGGTTTCTTGAAAGGCGCCATTTAATTTCAAGTTATTATGATGATGATTATTATTATTACCCATTCACACATACGTTCCCACACCGATGGCGGAGGAAACCAACCATTGCTCAGCAGTTACAGTACACTGCAGGTTCACTGCCTTGCTCAAGGACACTTTGACACGCAGCCAGGACTCGAACGGGGGACTTTCAGATTCCAAGGCAAGCCGATGTGTACTAAACGTTTCCTGCTTGTGCATTTTTTTTCTCCACTTCGTATTCACAGTTGATGCACTGAACCCATTATTCTATCCATTCTTATATTCTTTAATCAATGTAAAGCAGTGGTTTTCAACTAGTGGTCCTCCAGGGACCACCAGTGGTCCTTGAGGGGGTTCCAGGTGGTCCCCATGCATGGCTAAATGATGGAGAGTTGGTAACCAAATGGACCCTAGTATATAACTCTTGAGAGTGTAAAGCTGTGAGCTTGTAGATCTGCTATTTTCAAAAGACTTTCATGCATTTGGAAAAACTCGAAATGGAACATCCTGCATAATGACTGAGCACTTTTTATTTTGGTACGTTAATTACAATTTGATGGCAAAACTTTTATACTTTTACTCGAGTTACTTTTAACGGAGCATTTCTATTGTTTGCAGAATTGCTACTTGTACTTCAAGTAAAACATGCGAGCACTTTTTCCACCACTGATTCACTGGTGATAGATGTATTGCACTAGATCAATGTTTCACTGCTGTCTATTCTCAACTCGATCAGAGATCTATGGCAGATATTTTTATCCCACGATTTTGCAACCCATTTTGCAACCCAGTGTCAATTACGGTATCTAATGTAATCCTGGGCGCTACACTTCCTCTGCCCACCTAGGGGCAGAGGACCTCATGCTTCCTTATATGCATGAGGAGTCCAAGCTGCTTCTTTTCACCTAACGGGGCTGGACGTAGCGTGTGGAAGGAACACGTTATTCCTACCATTCCTGGCCAGGGGGAGGCAGTTTAAAGACCAGGATTACTGCATGTTTTGTACCCTAGGGGACACGAGGAGAACACATTATTTCTTGGGCGTTTGAGCCACGGACCACCACTTGATTACATGTATCCTCTCAGACCCAGTGTCCACAGTATCCACATTTCCATGCTCTATTGATGTTGGTACCATTAGGAGAGATAACAGGCAAACGTTGGTCAAAATAATACATTCTGTAATTGTGCAGACTTCTGAACTAATGCAGATGTTTAACAATAATTAAACTCTTGAGAGTGTACAATGACACCAAATGGACTCGTACGGGTCCATTTGGTGTCATTGTACGCTCTCAAGAGTTAAAGATCTATAAGGGTCCATTTGGTTACCAACTGTCCATCATTTAGCTGGGGACCACCTGGGGACCCCTCAGGGACCACTGGTTGAAAACCATTGATTTGTATACGGCCAAGCAGTTTGATCTCTCCTGCGTTTCACTCTCACTGCCGTTGCTGCCATCTATGACACACGAGTTTCCTTCGAGGAATCAATACAGGCTTAATCGTTATGTTATTGCAACATACAGTACTCATTCCATTCAACCTTTACAGCCCTATCAAACAAAATACACGTAAGTCTATTCAATCCTACTCAAAGAGACGGAGCCTAATCCAGAACAGACACACACCCATCCTTCTAACAGTCCTCAGAAAGAAAGAAAGAAGCGCAAAGTACTGTATGCTCTGCTCAATTTGCACTAGACAGCACCATCTAGTGGCCACACAGATGTGCCAGAGCAGTGGATTTCAACCTTTTTCAATGCCCATAATTTGATGACATTCATCCTCTCAGACCCAAATTAATATTTAGTTGTCATTGCATAAGTTGCACAATTCCATAGTGAATTGATGTTGGTAGTGGTGGTACCATAAGAGAGATAACAGGCAAACGATCAAAATTATCCTACAACTGTGGACACATAAGATTGTCCACAATTCCATGCTGTATTGATGTTGGCACCATTAGGAGAGATAACAGGCAGACATTGGTCAAAAAAAATGTTCTTCTACATTCTGTAGAAGAGTGTAAAATGAAGTGTAAAATGAAACCAAATTCATTTGGTTTCATTTTACAATATCCAGAGTTAAAGATCTATAAGGGTCCATTTGGTTACCAACTCACCATCTGCTTCCACTGTTCCTACACTCCACGACGGACAACCTGAAACGCCCGATGTTTTCACACCGGGTGTAAATGATGCATGAGGCAATCTAGAGCAGCATCTGTGACACAACAATACATTAACACAAATAACACGGTAGGCAATAAGACAAGAACAAGTGGAAACGACAGCTGGAGGAGAACAAAGAACAAAGCAGAATTCAAAATTAGAATGCAGACGCAAAAAAGAAAAAAGAGAGAAAAGAACTCTCAAACCAAAAAGAAAAGGGCCTCTGAACAGCTTACCACAGGACAACTTGGAGACAGAATCCCGGACACATTACCTCATTAAGACCTCAGAATAGATTCTACAAAATGTCTTCTAAATCATGACAGTTTTCTGGGGGGAAAAAAACAAATGTTTCAAGGACCCACAGAATTATGTGTATTTGGCCGCCGACCGGATCTCCCCAGAAGATTTGAGTTAAAAAAGTCCGCTGTGAAAGCATATATATTCAAAGATTTCCGCCACATTTCCACAACTTTAAAAAAATAGCAGATCTACAAGCTCGTAACACGGCACTGAGTGCCGCGCTTCGAGCTTGTAGATCTGCTATTTTTCTACAGCTAAAATAATGGTTAAAGTGGGTTAACCGCTAAAGCGACACAGACGCGTTCCCGTCCTAAATGCGTTAACTGTGATGATTTGACGGCAACACAGCAGGAGGTAAAAAACAACAAAATACATTAAACATTTGCTTCAAGTCTATGATGAGACTGGGTTGAGGAAGAATGCATGAGCATGTCGTAAACTGCCGGCCAGTGAAGGAAAGTAACTAAGTAAATTTACTTACAGTTAAGTACTGTACTTAAGTACAATTCTGAGGTATTTGTCGCGATGCGACGCATTGTTGTAGTTCGGCCATTTTTAAACATTTTAAAACTTGAAATGATGCATAATGTACTACTTTTGGTACTTTAAGTACATTTTGACGCCAATACTTTCATACTTTTTTACTCGAGTGCATTTTGAATTCCGGACTTTTACTCGTAACGTAGTATTTCTAGTACATTGCAGTATTGAGAATATTATAGTATTGAGCATCTGAGTACATTTTTCCCACCACGGTCCAAAGGGCATTGCGGTGGGCAGTGTGGGAGAAAGCCTCTGTGGAGGATACGTGAACCCACCGCGCTCCCCAAAAGTTCCACATCATACGAAGTTCAACGCACGAGAACCGCTGAACGAGAACCGCTGAACGTGTGCATGCCCAGGGCACACACATTTTTCCACAATCGCTTCCGTGCGTGCGTGCGGTGTCAAGTCAACACCAGAGATATAATAACACATCCTATCTCTGACAGCTCTGACACACCAGGAAATAAAAGGAGAGTACACCCCCCCCCCCCCCCCCCCACCACCCCCACATTGAATAGTGTGTCTCGTCTCGTCCTTAGTTGAGTCACAGACTAAGGTTCTGTGACCATCCTCTGGCAAGGATGGTTTGATGATTGATTTGACCTCTATGGACCCTTTATAAAAGATTTAGCCCCCAGGTCCCTCGCAAAAATCCCGGCATTTTTTGCTAGAGGGCCAAATTCAAAATGGCGTCCGGCGCCATAGCCAAAAATGAACTTTTGATCTAGATGACCTAGAATCATGTATGAAGACACTTTTCCATACAAGTCAAGCATGAGGATTCCAAATTTGACACAATTTTAATCATAAGACCTCGTTTTGGCCCTGGAATTCAAGATGGCCGCCATCCAGTGGAGTGAAAACATTACTTTTGAATAGGAAAGCAATCTATTTGGGGGTTGTAATTTTTACAGACACATAACACATGTGTCATATAGCATTCTGTCACTGGTTTCTGAATCATCAGATTCAGGTGACTCCACCCTCCTCCTCTGTGCATCATCCTCCTCCTCATCCAACTCATCCTCCACCTCCTCACTCTCAACTTCCTCGTCATCTTCAACTGGTAGGTGTGTTGGGAGAGCAGAACGCAGGTGGAAGACAGGACGACAGCGACCACCCACCAACTCTCAATCAGTGTGGGGTGGAGCACTAGATACACCAAGTAGTTGGTGCATGTGGAGGCAGTGTTGGCGTAGGCTATCTCCATCTGGAGGGAGACAGATTCATTATTATTTCTTCATTATCTTCTACTTGGCAGCACAGGCTTCTTGTCTCCATAGATTACCTGTCCCGTAAATGCAAATAACTATTGTTCTACCTCCTTCTCAAGGTCAAGGCTATCTCCACACTGTAAGCCACAGAGATCTTTACCACCTTGTCATCCACTGATGATTTTCCTTTGCCATAGAAGCCTGAGTTGGCATCACAGCCTGCATAAACAGTGAAGAGGATGGTGTCAGCTTCAGACTGCTCAATGCTGTAGTCTTCCATCGGTTGTTGTGTTGACAAGTTGATGCAATGTGGGCCAACAGCATAGAGTTGACAATCGCTGCATTCACATTCATTTTTGCAACCACTCATTGTTACTGACACTACACAGTAGTGTTTTGAATGCTTTGGCAGAGGGAAAGGTGTCATTCAATTTCATGTACGTGTTGTTAACATGTGCCTTACACACAGGTCTCGCTCAGCATCTTTAGTTGAGTATGCCGCATTGTATGGGTCATTCAAACATGATACGGTGAGCATCACAAGGATGATGGATTACACCTTGTGGACATAGTCCAACCACTTGTATGGGTTGCCTTCTTGATCTCGATCTTCCGCTGATGGAGTTGCCATCCTCCAGATCATGCCCATTTGGGCCACTTTCCGTGTGCTTCCTCTTGGCTTCTTTTCGGGTGTTGTGTTCCGCTCTTATGTGGGCCAATTTTTTTACATTTCTGGAGTGCACCAGCAGCTGCTTTTTGAGGATGGAGAGCCAGCCTGACTTAATTTTGCTGCCCTTTTTCATTGTACATTCAATCCACATGTCCTAGGCCATATTGGAATAATGGTTACCTGTGATGGACTGAGTGAAATTAGTACGAAGGAAGGCAACATGTTCAGCAGGAAGAGCTGTCAGCATCATCCCAGAAGTCAGGCAGCCACCTCCAATACTTATTGTTGTTGTATGTTACCATCCATGGCTGCATAGCACGCAGAGAGCTGACATACTCTTCCCAGTTGTAGATATGGACTGCATGCACATTCTGCATTAGCTGTCATGAACAGGAAGTCCCTCCAGTAGTCTGCCATCTCACTGACATAATGACTCATAAGTGCCTCATACATCAGCCTCAAGCAACACAGCCCCTCTTATAATCTTGCCTTTCAGCGCACAATCAACAGATCCCTCAGCAATGACTCCTCCCGCGACAAGTAGATCTCCTAGCTCACTCCCCTTGTCAGAAGCAGTGAGTGCATTCTACGGCAATGAGATGCGGCGCTGCCGGGGGGAGGGCTGAAAGCTGCCGGGGGTAGGTGGATGGATTATGACAGGTTCGTTCTGCTGCACTGTCGGTACATTCGGCAGCCGTGCTCCAGATGCCGCAACTGCCGGTAAACTGCTGGTAACAGCCGTGGCGCTGCCGGGGGGAGGGGCGGCATCTGCCGGGTAACTGGGATTATGACACTCAACTGCCGCTCACTTCCGTGTCTGTGCGTTGGTCCAACATGCGTTGCGTCGTGCTTGCGGTTAGGGTAAGGGTTCGGGGTAGAGTGTTGGACTGATGAGAGAAACACTGTCGCCTGCCGTGGGTGTTCCGCGGCTGATGCCATGCGTTGCGTCATGCTTGTGGTTAGGGTTAGATTTAGGGTTTGGGGTAGAGTGTTGGCCTGATGCCGCCGAGAAACACTACTGTACCTCCTGCCGCGGGTGTTCCGCGGCTAATGCCGCTGCCAGAAAATGCACTCGCTCTCTCTCCCCCTTGTAGCGCTTGTTGATGGCACTCATCATCACACACATACTGTGTATGGAAAGGACCAAGAAAGGACAAGATGTCATGGTACTTGTCTGGGTTCTCTGCCTTGATCAGAGTGATGAGGACACAGGATGATCTCCCAGTAAAAACGCAAAGAGCATGGGTTTTGTGATACCTGCAACAGGGCCAGTTGAAGAGGACGAGGTTGAGAGTGAGGAGGAGGATGAGGAGGTGGAGGAGGAGGATGATGCACAGAGGAGGGTGGAGTCATCTGAATCTGATGATTCAGAAACCAATGACACAGAATGCTCTGACACATGTGTTTTGTGTCTGTAAAAATTACAGCCCCAAATAGATTGCTTTCCTATTCAAAAGTAATGTTTTCACTGTACTGGATGGCGGCCATCTTGAATTTCGGGGCCAAAACGAGGTCTTATGATTAAAATTGTGTCATATTTGGAATCCTCATGCTTGACTTGTATGGAAAAGTGTCTACATACATGATTCTAGGTCATCTAGATCAAAAGTTCATTTTTGGCTATGGCGCCGGACGCCACTTTGAATTTGGCCCTCTAGCAAAAAATGCCGGGATTTTTGCGAGGGACCTGGGGGCTAAATCTTTTATAAAGGGTCCATAGAGGTCAAATCAATCATCAAACCATCCTTGCCAGAGGATGGTCACAGAACCTTAGTCTGTGACTCAACTATCTGTTAGAAAGTTTCGCTGATATCATCCGTCTATTTTTTTTTAAATCACCACTGAAAGGATTCAAATAGTCTAGCTTCTGGATGTGATGTTTGCACTGTCAGTAAATTACCAGCATAAGGACAGATTGGATGGGGGGGGGGTTGGAGCTCTAGGGGCAATCAGGGCAGCCTAGCCCAACAGTAAATCTGGCCCTGACACACACACACACACACACACACACACACACACACACACACACACACACACACACACACACGGTGAACAAGCACCAATTATTCAGAAGAGCATTCCCTGTTGTCAGGGATATGGAATGATCTTTTAATTAATCACTATATCCACCATATTGTGGCATTGAAAAGACAAAAAAAAAAGAAAGAAAGAATCCAGTTTCCATTTGCACAAACGAGCCTGAATAGCTATAAGGTGCCTGAGGTGATGAGAAGGAGTGCACAAAATGCAAATGCTCACTGCCTGCACTGCACTGTGATGGCAGAGTAAGCTGCTTGTTTTTCTGCTGCTTCTAACCAACTGAGAACTGAGACCGACAAGATTCTACAAATGTCTTAAACAGTTTTCTGAAAACACCTATGTTTCTATGTCAGTGCTTCTCAAACTATTTCATGTCAAGGACCCGCCCGGAAAAATGTAATGTAATCGACCGCCGACCCCCACCTGAATATATGTTGTTCCAGGGACCCCCCTAGAAGCAAAGATTTGAGTTAAAAACTGAGAAAGTATATACATTCAATGATTTGCGTCACATTTTCACAATTTTTCAAGCTAAAGTTTAACATAATGGTTAAAGTCGTTAAAAGCTGTAAGGAGACACAGACGTGTCCGCAGATCTAAATGGTTTAATTGGCGATATGATGACCTGTGCCTGTGGAAAAGGCACACACACACACACACACACACACACACACACACACACAATAGGGGGGCACACCAGTCCCCAGAATGCATTATGTTGCTAAAGGCCCACCCACACACATAATTACAGAGCTGTGTCTCGCCGTACCGTACCGTACCGTACGGGTGCCGTCAGCGTGTGCTTTGGGTGCTCTGCTCTGTCTGCTGTATAGAGACAACTTCCCTTGGGATGTGTTGATTCCCTCCGTCTGCCTGCCTGCCTTTTATACCTACTCTGCTGTTTGTGCCGCACTAAATGGCCGCTTCTCTCTCTCTCTCTCTCTCTCTGATAAACACATAAGCAAATTATGAGGGTATGGCCTGCATTTTGGAGCCATAAAAGAGAAAAAGAGAAAAGAACGCACGAAATGCACTCTGTCGAAGTGCCAACTTGCGCATTGCACACACAAGTAGGCCATACATGGCAGAGGGCGCAAGTACTGCTACTTGAAACATACCTTAGTTACGTCACCATATTACATATTACATACCCATTGGCCGGTGGACAACACCGACATACATACTCTGCCAATCGCAGTAGTTGCGCACTCTGCACAAGTAAGACGCGCGAACGCGGGAAGTGAACGCAGCTCGTAAATTGCAATAACAACAATTTGAATAAATTACGTACTTTTTTAAGGTTTTTTTTACGTTCTCTTTTTTATTATTATTATTTGAATAGCATGGACGAAAATGGAGCCCCTGGGGCTCCATTAATCGCACGCGTCGTTATGTTCTTATGATGCAGATGAAACGTGCGCGAGTGCACGAGGTATAACAATGAGCGGCAGGGCCGTACGGTCCTGCTCGATACGTTCATGATTGGATCTGTTCTCCTCTGCTGCCTTTCTGGCGTGTTCATCCTCTCCATCACCTCCCTCTGTTCTCCTCTATGCGCTCCGGCCGTTTGTTTACGGAGGTTGTCTGGCCAAGGTTAGGATGCCTTTCTTTAATTTCCTCGGGGAGACGGCGGTGGTGAGTCCCTCCAAGGACTGACAACCGGTGGTGAGTGATAGGACAAGGGGACGCATGGGGAAAATCAGCTATAGGACGTCTGCATGTGTACGTACAGTACATGCACAACATTTGAGCGCGTGTGTGCGTGTAGTGGTGTGCATGGTCACCGAGCGTGTTGTCCTTCCTAATTGGTCCCTGTGTTTTGTCCCTTTGTTCCGGAGCATTGATTGGTGGAGCTGCAGACCCTGTCAGAGAGAGATGCAATACACCTGAGCAGGCTGGGCCCGGGAGGCTATTATATGCAGTACATCAGACCTGCAATATTGTCGCTATGTTGTCATTAGACCAATAGACGCCAATGTTCCCATTGCGCTCACTGGATAACCAGAAAAGACGTCCGAACATCGCCGATCTGTTCAACACCACGGACAGTGCATTACTGTCTGAGAAAAAAAGTGTGCAAAGGCCACGACTAAAACAGACGCTAATGTGGTTGAGTAAACACAAACGGTGTGGGCGGGGCCCTATAGCAACGGTGCACAGCAACCGCGGCGGTAAAAATTAATGAAACAATGAAATGAAATACAGCGAGGCAATGTTATAGCGATATAAAACGCCTCAAGACGAGCCTACTCGTCATGAGCGCCCCACGCATGGCGCACAATTAATTATTACCTGTCAAAGGGTTCAAATGTGTTAATGTAGCTGCATGGGGGCCATTCAGGGCTTTAAAAGTGGTAATTGGTTTTAAAATCAATCCTAAAACTAACACTCTGTGATGGGAGTTCTTGGCGTTCAATGAGTTAAAGCAGCCCTCAGTCAAATGACCCATTCATTTCCTCCAGTCTTTCCAGCCATGACGCTCAACAATCTTCAAAAGTTTGCTCTTTGGTACAACTACTCAAAAGTTCCTCAGATGTGCACCAGACAAAGCTATAGCAACACAATAACCCATAACAGGACAATAATGAACCTCAGGGCACCTTCAGTGCAATAAAATACCCTAGAAGCTTATTAAAATCAAGCCAAGTCTTCATGCAGTTACTTACAGCGGGTATTTATGCACTATAAACCACTAGAGCGAGGAAGGCAACAGCACGAGACTAGGGATATCCCCCAGAGAGCCACTGCTCTCTAACCATTTCCACTGCAACACTACTAACATTTTACCAATGAATCCCAGAGGAGCAACAATGTTCCTTCATTCTAGCAGAGAAAGCTCCAATTCCAAAATAGAAAGGGGCACACAGGGGCACTGTGGTACAGTTGGTATAGTGCAGCTACATAGAAGGTCCTGGGTTTGATTCCCGCTGGGGACGCTGTGGGCGTGTTCGCTCCTCCGCGTCATCAGTGCCCATACCCGCGGTGGGGTTCGGCGAAAGGGCCTTTCTGTGTGGAGTTTGCATGTTCTCCTCGTGTCCCCTAGGGTAGGTACCCTCACAAAAAAACATGCAGTAATCCTGGTCTCTAAACTGCCTCCCCCTGGCCAGCCGGGGCACCTGATGGAGGGGAAAGGAACTGAATAACGTGTTCCTTCCACACACTACGTCCGGATGGGGAAATTTCCTCCTGTCAGGTGAAAAGAAGCAGCTTGGACTCCTCATGCATAGAAGGAAGCATGAGGTCAGTCCGCTGCCCCCCCACCCCCCAGGTGGTTGGCAGAGGAAAGTGTAGCGCCCTGGATTACATTAGATAATTGAACACGGGGTGAAAAAATGGGTTGCAAAATCGTGGGATAAAAATGTAAGAAAAAAAAAGAACACACCACAAAGTGCATACAGTATCTTCGTCAGGCCGGGTTGCCTATAATCAGGACTGTGTAAGTTGCGGCCCGTTTTATAATGCTAAAGTTTGAGCTATTGATGAGTTTACTGTTTGCCACTGCTATGAAAAAGAACTTCTCGTGTTTGGTCCTTAATTACTGCAGTTTTTTACTGTACTTTCTCAACCGATCGGCTTCTCCATCTGACTGGTTTGCTGCCTCATGTCAGCAAGCTTTTGGTAACATTAAAGCTTTGTTCTGTTCTGCTCCGGTTCTGTTAGCCAAATTGGATAAGCCTTTCAAGCTTCATGAGCTCTATTGGCTTATTGGCGTACTCCTTCAGGCTAATAACAAGGTATTGAATGTGCGCTTCTTTTCCATGAAGTCCAACTCCTACCAGCTGAATTACACCCAAACATAAAGCACTGGCTTCGTGCTGTGGCACCATGTCTAACTGGAGTCAGTTAGACTGGGGTTCCCAACAACTTGGGATATAATATGGCTGTTACTTATACCCATAGAGTACTGAGTGACATGTAATATGGCTGTTACTTATACCCATAGAGTACTGAGTGACATGTAATATGGCTGTTACTTATACCCATAGAGTACTGAGTGACATGTAATATGGCTGTTACTTATACCCATAGAGTACTGAGTGACATGTAATATGGCTGTTACTTATACCCATAGAGTACTGAGTGACATGTAATATGGCTGTTACTTATACCCATAGAGTACTGAGTGACACGCCAATTGTACCTTGAAAGCAGAAAGCTTTGTGTGTGTGTGTGTGTGTGTGTGTGTGTGTGTGTGTGTTTGTGGCCTGGGCCCCACACACTGCGTGCACTGCGTGCACACACACGTCCTTACCGCGGCGTCTCGACCCAGCTGAGCGGAGAAGACGTACTCCAGCTGGAAGACGATGGCCAGAGCCTCGTGATTGGTCAGCCGGAGCTCCAGGCTGCTGCGGAGCACCAGGTGACAGGACGCTGAGCTGCAGGGGGAGAGAGAGGGAGAGAGAGAGAGAGAGAGAGAGAGAGAGAGAGAGAGGGGTGAGGAGAGTCATGAGAAGTGTACAGTGGTGGAACAAATTACTCACAATTAAGTAAGAGTATCAGCATCAAAATGTACTTAAAGTACAAAGTACTCCCAGACGGTTAGCTCAACCGTCTGGACACCTAGGCTGCCAAGCCAGCCGGACGGTGTGTCCGACGGTGCGTGTCACTCCCCATATCTCTCTCCCCCTTTCCTGGCTGACTAACTGTTCCCTATCAATAAAGGCATAAAAAGCCCCAAAAACAAATCTTAAAAGCTCACAAGCTCAGAAGCTCACAATGCGTCACCTTTTGCAATGCGTTGTGAGCTTGTAGATCTGCTATAGTGTTTCTGGTGTAGGACACGTAATACGACAAAGTAAAACTCAGAGACAGGCAGACAGACAGACAGACAGACAGACAGACAGACAGACAGACAGACAGACAGACAGACAGACAGACAGACAGACAGACAGACAGACAGACAGACAGACAGACAGACAGACAGAAACATGGACAGAGAGAGAGAGAGAGGCTCTCTGGGGCCATGCAGTAAGGAAGTCCGGGGCTGCCGGGTGGCGAGAACAAGCCTGAAGATGGATGGGATGTGGAGGCAGGGTGCAGAGAAGAGTCAGACGTATAAGTATGAGAGGTGATGATAATGGGAGGAGGTTCTACAATGTCAGGTACTACAATGTCGGGGAAACGAAAGAAAGTAACAGCCGGACGGGGCAAGGTGGACAACTCAAAAAGAAGAAAAAGGCATGTGGGGGCATGGGGGTTGGCTCAGAAAAAAGGTATCCTGCCCCAGCCAGATGGAAAAGCAATGCTTCAAAAGTAGTACAGCATATTTTTACACTATTTTTAAGTGGTGCAACCACTTCTACATCCAGCATGCAATGTCCGTGTACCTGTTTGTTTGTGATGCACCTGTGTGAGCACGAGTGGTGTGCGCATGCGTGAAATTGGAACGAGAGAAGTATGTGACATGGCTGCCACCTGCTGGACGCAAACGATACAGAGAAGAAATTGGAACGATACAGAGAAGAAATTGGAATGATACAAATTGGAACGATACAGAGAACCAATAGACGGGAGTTGCACCACTTGGTTCACACTGGTGTGATTTTTAACCCATGTTGGACTATTCCGATTCTGAAAACACCTTCTAAATACTGACCTAAGTAGTCTGAAAATGTTAAAATATTTATTACAAAATTACAAACACAACAGATCAGGAACGTAATATAAACGTGTTTATCCGGTGTTAAATGTGTTTAGTTTAGTCTTTTTCTTTTGTCTAGGTTTTTTGGGGGGTTTTTGGGCTTTTTTTCTTTTGCAAAATTGTGCCTCCTGGTGGGGCTATAATAAAGCAATGTTAAAAGGGTGGTATGAATTGTTCCTCAGCCTAGTCAAGTGGGAATGTGCGTGCACAGTTTCAGCGCAGTCAGATGTGCTTTGTGGCATTTTGTTCTAAACGGTCAGTCATGAAAACTTTTGATGTAAATCTGGAAAATTTGGGGCAGAGGTATAGTCGTTGGCATCCCGGGACTGTCGGGAGTGTGTATACACAGTTTGGCAGCGACCGGGCCAACGGTGTAGTAGAATACAAATAGAATGGTGGTGGTGTGGAACGTGTGTGTCAAATTTGAAGTCGGTGGGGCGGTTCTCGAGTTATAATGTGGATTACAGACATACGTACGTACGCACGTACAGACAGACGAGATGTCCCCTCCTCCTGTGTGAGATACACACTTGATAGATGTCCATCCTTCACAGTTCATAAATTAACACCCTACTTTGTCATTCTACAGTGCCAGATGAAATAGGCCAAAACATATTAGGCTTGAGCTTGTGTTTTTTAGCATTTTTTGACTTTGCATGAGGCAACTACAGGTTGTGTTTTTTACCTTTTTTATATTATTATTTGAATCCTGAAAGTAACAGTTTCCACCCGGCAGCAATGATACACTGAGAATTAATTCAAATGTGGAAATGGACCTGCAAGGATTAAATTAACACTGAGTGGCTTGACACACTTTCTAATAGAAAGCCTAATTAAATTGTATTTTTTATTCTACCTTGTGCCCCACAGGTGACAGGGTATAGCTGAGTGGCTTGACACACTATTAGAAAGCCTATTTAATTGTATTTGTATTCTACTTTGTCCCCCACAGGATGGAACTGCCATTCTGCTCTAAAACACACCGGGGCCACTACAAGTGAAACAGTTAGTTGTTGGCTTTAACTGAGAGAGCAAATGGAAAAAGGCATAATGTAATTGTCGCCTACACTTGTGTTATCACAGACGACTGCATTTATTTTTCTTTGTTTTTGTGTTACAGGCTGAGGTTTCTGCTGGAAGCTATAAACATAATTGTCAATTTTTTGTTTTGTTCCCGTTAAGCGACGACAGATGCCTAACTGACTGCGGGTAATGTAATGGCAGGTATCGTCTGAATAGCAATCACGCTTCTCCATGCAACACGGTAATTGCGTGGGGAGGTGCTCTGATTGTTTAGTGTGTGTGTGTGTGTGTGCGCGTTGAAGTGTTTTTGTCTGTACTATGTACACATGTGCAATTGTGCATGCGAGTGTGCCTGCTCTTGTGCTCATAAGATGCCCACGTAATCACCCACATAATTGCCACATAATGTGCTATAGCATCTCACATAAATCGTGATTCTCAGTGGGCAAATACAGATTCAGTGGTGGTTTGCATATCAGTTGGCTGCGTTTCGGCTTTTAAGTGGGCATTCGGTTCCTTTCCTTGTCATTACTGGATATCCTCCAACCAGATTGACTGACGCTGCTGATGGCTGCCATCGACATTTTTGTGTCTCATAGGAGGGCTGTGGGCAGTTCAGAAACCCATCCACCAGTGACATCATCATAGGCAGATTTTAAACAAGATTATACATTTTTTTCACATATTTAGATTTTTATTATTGTGAGAACGATAGCTTCCATTAACGCATTGCCACTTTTAAGGAATAGAAATCCTGTAGTTTATATTAGCTTGGATTCCCGATGGATTATGTCACTGGTGGACGGGTTTCCGGAACGGTCCACATCCCTCAAAGAATTGTGGTATTTTACCGTGTGTGGACACACCCACACATGTCCAACACCAACCCATCAATGCCAGGCCCTCGTCATCATGAATGACCTGTTGTCATGCTACGGGTAGCCTCGGTACCAGGCTTTCATTTTTGTTGGTGCAAAAATTGAAAGACTGGAGGAACGCATTGGCCGCTCTGGTCTAAAAGTGGGAGTCAACCCTTCCGGGTGGGCGTAGCTCCAAATGATGTGACGTAGCGCTGCACTAGGGGGAGAGGAGGGGCCGGGGGTGACGGACAGATCGATGAGATCCAATCAGGGCGTGCGCAAATCTGAGCCGCGACCCGCCCCTCTAGACCAGAAACCTAACACGTTAGCTCAGGCTATGCTACGGGTGCACTGACGCCATCTGTCCCGGCCACGCGCTTTTGTATTTTACTGCTGATCTTAGGCGGGCAGAGGCTTGGCCTAAGGAAACCTCCACCATTGCGGCGAGAGCATATGCAGTTTGATGGGGTTGTCAGGTATCATGCTGTTTCTGGGGGGAAAATAATAATAATAATCATCCCAGGGGGGAAAGGCAGCGGCAGCAACATCTGCTTGTTTGGCTGTGACAGCAAAATATACGCTGGAATACCCATGCTTCCTTTATGAGAACTGATGTTTGTATGGAAACAGTCGGTGCATGTCTGTGTGTGTGTGTGTGTGTGTGTGTGTGTGTGTGTGTGTGTGTGTGTGTGTGTGTGTGTGTGTGTGTGTGTGTGTGTGTGTGTGTGTGTGTGTGTCTGTCTGTGTATGTCTGTGTGAGTGTCTGCGTGCATGCTTTTGGAGCAAGGTCAATGTGTTAAGGGGTATGCAGAATGTATTGAGGTTGGGCATGATTGAGTGAAATAAATGTAAGCTTATGTAAGGGATGTGTGTGTGGGATGTGTGTGAGTGTGAAAGGATTTTAACAGCAGCTGGGATAGCTAAAGAATATGGCTTGTGCAATTCAGCAGATTATATACCAAAGCTATAAAGCCTTAAAACTCCAAGGGCATAACAACTGACATTATTTCCCCTTGTTGATTAGGAGTCTCAGTGTCACGTTACTCTATTCCGTATGCACTACCTTCCCCTCTCTCTCAAAGGACCTTGGAGTTGTTTGTGAGAAATTCGATGTGATGTCTGACGAAGTGGTGTCCAAGTGGTTGGGAGGTTTGTTTCAGGTCTATGCAAGTTGTCCCTTGTGGTTATAATTCAGCAGACATTCCACTAGTGGTCCAGGGACCACCAGTGGTCGTTGAGAGCGTTCCAGGTGGTCCCCAGCTAAATGATGCATGGTTGTTGGAAACCAAATGGACCATTATTAGATCTTTAACTCTTGAGAGCGTTTAAAATGATGGTGGTGGTGTTGTGTGTGGAGACTGTTCTCACCTGTCCTTGGTCGGGGTGGTGGTGGTGTGTGTGGAGACTGTTCTCACCTGTCCTTGGTGGTGGTGGTGGTGGTGGTGTGTCTGGAGACGCTGCCCGTGTACCGCGTCCTCCTGCTCCCCGCGGCCTGCTGCGGATGCAGCACCACCACCTGGGGCTTGTCCAGGAAGCCCCAGCCGTTGTGCACCCCCACGTGGAGCCTCCTCTCCTGGATGGCCACCGTCCTCTGCAGTGGCGCTGCTGCTCCCTCTGGTCCTCTCAGCTGCTTCTGAAAGTCAACGGGTGGAAGACAAAACGTCCTCAACATGCTCTACTTAGGTAATAGTATCGATGCTGCATGAATGTAGAAATACTCAAAAATGTATACTTGAGAAAAAGCACAAAGGTACCTTGTGCAGCGCGTAGAACCGGCCCGTGTATGTATTTATAGATTTTGGGGCCTAAATAATTTATTAGAAGCTTTTTTATCAAGAATTGATCAATGTCACCATGGTCCACATACTGTACACTGTAAAAACAAAACGGGAAAAAAAACTTTTTGTTTTTTTGTTTTGTTTTTCTGCAAAAGGGCACATTGCTGTCCAGAGGGGGGTGCTCTTGCACCCCCTAGTGTCTATCTGTGCACGCCACTGCCTAGACCCAACTGTATTATTCAGAGTGACTAGCCCCAAATCACACCTTAGAAAGCACGAGTGTCTATTTCAAACACAAAGTGTTTTTTGACTGGGGGGGGGGGGGGGGGGGCATATTTTGACGGCAGTAACTCTCTGTCATAATTTCACCCCCCCCACCCCCTCCCTATCTAAGTATTGGACAGTATTAGGATGTTGATGTTCATTTTGTATTCATCTTATAGGGACCCAAATCACACCTTGGAAAGCACGAGTGTCTATTTCAAACACAAAGTGTTTTTTGACAGCCGCAACTGCCTGTCATAATTTCACCACCCTCCCTATCTAAGTATTAGAGAGTGCATGAAAACGATCCAAGCGTGTGGCTGTCTTCTGCACCGTCTCACTTTAATGGCTATACAATCTATTCCTAAAGGAATCGACCAACTTTTCAAGCCCTGTAATCTCTTTCATCAGCAACATTACACACTGCAACGCGGCAAAGAGTGGCGCAGTTAACATAGGAGTTTCAGCCGTGCGTGTTCGGCAGCGATCGTGCAAAAGAGAGCAAGTGCTAATCCTTTTGAGATTGTGCAAAACTAGCTTGTTCCACCACCCACTTAACATGCACAGTGGCCTAAAGCATTAGTGTGCCGTGAAAAAAAGGGGGAGAAAAACATTCTGGAAATGCAGAGAAAACTACATATTTGACAAGCAGAGCAGATTTTCTTTTTTCTATGGCTCATCCAAAGGTGAAAAGACACAGCTTTAGCAAGGCCTTATTACGCAACACTAGACATCCACTTCCGACTATTATCTCGCTCCGTGTAGGGGGAGGATTACAAAATGGACAATGCAGCTTCTGGATTACATTTATTTCACCACAAATCATAAATAGAATGTTCTAAACCAAAGTCAAGGCTGTGGGAACACCAGGGGGGGAAAGGCTATATAGTGCGATAGAAAACTGGAGAATGTGTTGTATGCCAAACAAGGCAGGATTAGTACATCTCATCATGTGGATCTTTTGCTAAAATATAATGCACATTCCTGTGGGTTCATCTAACTTGGAGGGTGTACAAGTCAAACCAAATGGACCCTTGCGGGTCCATTCTTATAAGACACACAGACTTCCGCCGTAGTCTGAAAACTCACGTCTTCAGACTCCATCTTGGCCCGTAGCACTTGCCCTAGCCTCGACCAGTCGACGACCTTACAGGTACAGTATATTCAAAGGCTCAATGTATGTAATTTAGATTTATAATTTCCCATATTATTAGATTTATAATTTAGCATTTTATGTAGACGTAGCACTCTATAAAGTATACCCATAGCTTCTCTGTAAAGGTAATCTACTGTTAGACAGACAGGTTATTAGCTTGCTTTTGATTATCGATGACTATTTTGATGTATTTGATGTATTACCATGTGTTGTTCCAACCCGATCTAGACAATGACGGAGGGACGCCGTCTCTACCGAACTTGAGCCACGGGAGACAACACCAAGCGGACCATAAGGGCCGCGAATTGCCGTGTCGAGCGCTGCAAAGTTGTAACCCGATATGGGCGAATAGTCAATAATGTCAAACCCGAACTCATCCAGCCCGACCCAGCCACAGTAAAATAGCACTTCCATAACTAGTGAAAGCCACGCCTCCGCCCCGGTCAAAACAGTAGTAGTGTCATACAGTATGTACAGCCTTTTGGAAAATGGAAATAAGTAAAGTAAAACTACCTCAAAATTGTACTTGGGTACAGCACTTAAGTAAATGTACTAAGTTACTTTCCACCACTGGTGACGCCAGACGTAACCCCATCGAGTGTATAATATGTGACCAGTGCCAGTGATTTCAACCACAAGTCGGCAATAGTATAACTTCACAATTGAACGAAATACATTCTTTCTTTTTTTTTGGTGGTTTTAGTTTTTAGCCACATTAACACAGTTGGAATGTTAAAGAATGTTTTTATTCCATCAGAAAGTCGTTTTAGTGTCATTAAGTCATTGTAATTGCTTAAACAAGTCACTATGTCTAATGTTTTAACAATTGGGTTAAGCAATGCTAACCAATGCTAATCAGAAAATCAACTTTCCTTTCAAAGTATGCAAATTCCGCTAAAATCCGCTTTTTTGTACACAATCGTTTTTGAAGATAATACTAGTCTTTTACTAACTGGCTAACAGAAATAGCAGAGAAAGAAGTATTAACCATCGTATTTTGTAAAAAGTGTGTTTATTTTCGGTCCGCCTAAAGCTAATGTTCCAGAAGGGGCACTGGTGAATCAGAACAATAGAACATGCTGAAATGGCTTCCTGTTTCCAATAGCAGAAGAAGAAGACAATGTAAACATTGTAAACATTGTAACATTATGTCACCATAACGTGGCTATTATTAGTTGCTTTGGAATGTACCTGCCATGAAAATTAAGGTCATAATAACGCAGATCACATCGATATGTAATATAGCGCGATATGTACTTGTTTTAGCTACAGGATTGATATCAATATAATGCTAAACGTAGCTAAAAAGCTATCGCGGGGTTGCCAGGTTCTGAGAAATAAGCAACCCGGTATATGAAAACAAGCCCAAAATAAGATAAACTAGAAAAAGTGCCCTTCTGGGCACAGGTCTCCACCAGGATAGGAATGTAGGACATTGCAGCTTGTCTTCATCTGGTGGTTGGATAAAAGGGCAACAAAAGTAAATTATCCACAGATCCGTGCAGTTAGAGGTAAAAACACTTTTTGGCCAGTTATAGCGCCACCTTGAGGCTGAGTTGAAATTGTTCATGTGGCATTTTGTCCTCGGCCTAGTGGGAATGTGCGTGCACAATTTCACGGAAATCACGCGATGTGTTCATGATTTGCAGCATTTTGTTTGAAACTGAGCACTCCTGTGAACTTTGGGAGCCAATCTTAACCAATCAGGATGGAGTCTGAGAAATCTGAAAGACCGGTTTCGTTGAATGGCTCTAGAGAGACTGTGTACCAATTTGCGCGATGTTTGGACAAAATCTGTAGGTGTACTGTGCAAAAACTTGTTTTGCACAAAGCGGCCTCCTGGTGGCGCTATAACAGGCCGTTCTGGAAAGTTTAGGGCAGAGGTTCACCGTTGGCATCCAGGGAGTGTGTGTGGAAAATTTGCCATCGACCGGGTTAACGGTGGCCGAGATTAGCTGCTCACGGACACACACACGGACACACGGACGGACGGACGGAGTGCAAAACATACTCTCCCCCCATGCCTTCGGCCTGGTGGAGACAAATAGCCGATCTACAACAATACAAATCTTGTCCCTGGACCCTGGCATACATTACTGGAACATTTACATAAGCCTGATCTAATAAGGGTCCACTTGGTTACCAACTCTCCATAATCAACTACACTTTAAAAACAAGCCCAAATAATCAACGTCACTTTATTTTTGTCAAATACATTTTTAGTAACAGGTTATAAATTATTATAAAATTGGTACAGTAGGCCTATGCATTATTTTTCTTTAGAAACAAGGCCAACTAATTATAATAAGCAGACATGGCAACACTGCTGGTTGAATAATGGAGGAATGAAGGGAAAACAGCGCCCCCTAAAGTCATAGATCACTGCTGAAATCTTAGATGGGCAAATTCTTTACTTTCAGGTTTCCAATTCAACAAGTTTCAAATGGTCATATCTTCTTCATTTCCCCCCCAATTTCAATGAGTATACAATGTATACAATACATCATATGAAAGGTTACAGTGTGCAGTTTCATAATATGCAAAGAACTGAAAAATGACCATGGCCCCCTTGTATATTAAACCACTGGCACTGGTCACATATACACAATAGAACTGACTGTATCACTGTTCAACACGTCACATTACACGGCTTGGTTGAATGCTTGATTTCGATTGGCTCAAATTAATCTGCACCTGTGCATTGCAGATCTACAAGCTCGTAGTGCGGCACTCGGTGCCGTGCTATGAGCTTGTAGATCTGCTATTTTTCAACAGCTAAAGTTTAAAATAATGGTTAAAGTGGTTAAACACTAAAGACACAGATGCGTTCCCGTCCTAAATTGGTTAAGTTAATGAAATAATTTAAAAGGGACTTTCAAGGTTAAAAGGATCCCTGGCTAATAAGACAAATATGCCTTAAAACATTATACGTGCCCTCTACAACTAAAATAAAAAAAATAAAAACACCTTAAGTATTTTATTTCTTTCATAAATAAAGAATCTTTCACTCAATAGGAACTGCTCCTGTCACAAGTTGATGATGGCATATATGTCCATGTGTGGTCCAGCCCTATGGAATGCACTTGCTAATATAAAGTATTAACATTTTTGCTTTGATGCTCATATTAACCTTAGGAAGTAGCAGTTAATACACTGACGAACAAAATGAATTAAATATATATGAACACTTTGAGTGGCACTGTGTGGCCACTGCTGGTATCGCTGCAGGGTGTCGGCAGATACAGGAGAATCCTACTATGACGCACTTAAGTTTCCTCGCCAACCCAAAGGCATGAAGCAAATAAGCGCGCAATGGCCATCTTTCTCCAGAAACGTCAATATTGTAATTGCGACGCCGCGTAAAATCAGAAATGAGTCCCGAACCACGGATGTCTGATCAACACCAAAACAGGGCGGACGAGGCCCTAGCAACCAAGCCTAGCAACCGGGCCGATTCTATAAAAATGGAAAACAGCAAGGCCTTCTTATATCGATAAAGCAATCGAAAACGTAATATTACGACAATGCACTGGATTTGAAAGCGTGAATACACTTTATTGCAGAATCCAAAACGGGCATTCGTCGCATCCCTCAAAGCATTTTAAGACAAATTAAAAATGTAAGCCTCGTACAGGGCTTCTTCTACAAGAGGAAATGTTTTGGCTGTTGATTTGGGTCCTGTCTTCTTCTTTGGAACAGGCTGTAGTCCTCGGTTTACCTGTGTTTTCCAGCTCAAATCTGCTGCCAATCAATCGAAAGCTATGGGAAAATTAACCATGTTCGGGAAACCTGGAACTAAAATGAGTCTATTGTGGACAAAAGGAAAATAGGCTACACTTGCCCAGACTGTGAAGGCACCATGTACAAAACACCCTTGCGGTTGTTTACTCGTGGCCTCAAGCTGTATATATATTACCATAATAATCTAAATCAAGCATGTTAATGTGGTGGTTACGCAAAGTCCTAATTAATTAATAAGCCAATAATCATCTCCAATCAAACATCGAGGGAGCCGTTGTTTTCTCCAAACTTGTGTTTTTCGTTTAGAGTTAGACCAATAATAATGCAAATGCTTGGCTCAGTTTAAAGCAGTCATTATGAGTTGTTTGTGGGCGACATGAATATATGCAAATGTGGAAAATGAATCAGAAACAAGTGTTGCACAAACTGAATCAATAGGAGTCCTTGTCACAGTGAGACCTCAGTATGAGCTGTTCCACTTGTAATGCACATTGTAACAATGGAACCAAATGAACGCTCTGGGTGTTACTGTGCAAGTGGCTTCGCAGTGGAAAAAGTACTTGATTGTTTTACTTAAGGAAACGTATCAATTATGCAATGTAGAGACACTCTGTTACAAGTAAAAGTCCAGAATTAAAAATTTACTTGAGTAAAAATGTAGCCTGGCTGCAGATGCGAATCAGCTGTTTACACGACAGTGTGATTTGAGTCTGGCTTAATTAGCCTGGCCAATCAACATGTACTTAAAGTATCAAAGGTAGAAAGTACTCATTATGCGGAAGGAAGTCAGTCAGTCAGTCAGTCAGTCAGTCAGTCAGCCAGCCAGTCAGCCAGCCAGCCAGTCAGCCAGCCAGTCTCTCTCACACACACACACACACACACACACACACACACACACACACACACACACACACACAAACACTGTTGAAACCCATTTCAACATCCACCCACACCTTCCCCATTCTAATTAGCATATCAATTGCATGTTGTTTTCTTTTAATTCAGCAGCATGAAGCTGGCCGTGTACTGCACAGCCCACGTCCTCCGTCGCTCTCTCCTGCTCTCGTTGTTTTTTTTACATTTCGCTCTCAGCTAGATCTATGTCTCTCTCTCTCTCTCTCTCTGTCTTTCTGCAAGCCTTCATCATGGAACCACCACACTCTCTCTTTCACTATATCTGCACAGCACTGCACTCCAAATAACAACCATTATTATCCCTTAAGTTCACCCGTTCATCCCAGTCTGTCTCTCTGACAACCCAAACTCTCTGTGTTTCACTGATTGCTGTCCCTTCCCATCTCACTCCGCCTCGCAGGTTCCTCTGCACAGTAAACATATAATCCTCCTCTTATTTCAAGTGTTTTGTTTATCCTCAGTGCCAGTGGGAAGGCGGCCAGGTTATATATATTTTTTTTTATCTCACAATTTTGTAACCCATTTTTTTTCACCCAGTGTCAATTATCTAATATAATCCTGGGCTCTACACTCCCTCTGCCAACCTGGGGAGAGCAACGGATTGACTTCATGCTTCTTTCAATTCATGAGGAGTCCAAGCCGCTTCCTTTCACCTGACAGAGGGGAGTTTCCCCGGTTGGACGTAGCGCGTGGATGGAACGCGTTATTCCAACCAGTTCCTCCCCCCCCCCCTCCCCCCATCAGGCTGGCCAGGGGGAGGCAGGACCCCAAAAAGGTACAATAACAGGAACTTTAACCCATTTAGGCTAACCTGAGGCTGATTTTTTTTTAAAGGCTTCTAAATTCTAACAGTTTTCTGAAAAAATCATGTTTCTGTGTCAGTGGTACAAATGGAACCAAATTGACCTGTAAGAGTCAATTTGTACACACTCAGTTATGGGGGTCCTTGAAATTAAAACGTTTGAGAACCACTGTACACAAAAATGGAACAAAGCCTTAATTAGTATCATCTGTAACACCTGTGAAGGAAGTAGGGGAGTGGCCCGGAAGTATGTGTGCATAGAGCCCAGAGCCATCTAATAGAAGAGTTGCGATATTGAGGGGCAGAAAACAGCCTGGTCACGTGGTTCATGTACTCGCGCGAGCCCATAGACTCCAATGCATTTCGTAAACGTCCGGTTGTCCCCATTCAATACTTCTGGTTGTCCCCATTCAATCTATGTTGAAGAGCCACCATTGGACTGGCCCTATGAAGTGAACAGAGTTTGCGTAACTCTGTCTTACTCTATGGCTCTGATAGAGCCTAGGACCTAGAAAAGGCCACTCAACGCACAGGTGACGCAGATCACATCGCTGGCAAGTCACTCCAATTATGTTTGCAGCTATTCAACAGCTTCTCGCCCAAGTGACTGCGACTATGTATGACAAGATGGCCGCACAAAAATAGCATTCAGCTATATAAAGATTAGAATTATGATTATGTCTAGTTTTTTTCCCCCTCGCCTCCAATCTGTCAGCCATCGCCTTTTGTGGATCACAGTGAGCCACACAGAGACGGCGGCAGCCAGCATGCAGCCCGGGAGAGAAGACCATTTATTGTCTCTCGTCAGACAAGCCTATAATGAAGTGATTGAGAGAGAGAGAGAGAGAGAGAGAGAGAGAGAGAGAGAGAGAGAGCGACAGAGAGAGAGACAGAGAGGGAGAGAGAGAGAGAGAGAGAGAGAGAGAGAGCGACAGAGAGAGAGACAGAGAGGGAGAGAGAGAGAGAGAGAGAGAGAGAGATAATAAGATGGGAAAGAGAGATAGATGTTGTGATGATTCTAAATGAGGAGCGGCAGTGGTGGAAAGTGTACATATTAACTTAAGTACCGTACTTAGTACAATTTTGAGGTATTTGTACTTTGTATTTCCAATTTCCAGTACTTCTACTTCTGATCCACTACATCTCAGAGGCAAATATTGTACTTTTAATCAATGTCATTCATTATACATTAAGTCATTATGTAGCTATAGGTGAATGTTTTTAAAAGAAAATCAACATTTGTCATTATTTTATTAAATAGAAAAAAATAGTCGATCATTCTACATTGACATGTTATGAGCTTGCATATGGAGCTACATATGCTTTCTGCCTGACAGCGACTGCATGATGTGTCTTGCTTCATTTTTGTTCTCGCTATACATTTCTTTTCTCCCTCTCTATCCCTCTCTCTCTCTCCTCTTCTCTCCATCTTTCCAGCTGTCTGCTGCCATCACAGATTCCTTCCTTCCACGTCTGAAATATGAATATTTTACAGCTAAGAAGCTTAAAGGGAACAATGACACCCCCCCCCCCCCCCAACCCCACAAGTTAAATTATACGCCATTGGCCTGTGTCAAAGAAAAAGGACTCCATCTGAACGAACAGGGGCACATGCCCAAGATCTGCAGCAGCAGCTCTCTCCATAGTTCTGTTCTGAACGCACGCACTCACGCAAACACACATGCACGCACACACACACACACACACGGCTCGCACACACACAAGCTTCCGCTTAATGTCGTGCCATAGTTGCCCTCCAGTTCTTTAAAGCTGCAATCTATAACGGTCATGTCCTGCTGCCTGGTTTTTGAACCTCTGGGTATCCTACAACTCCTACAGTACTGCTCTCCCTGGCTCTGCCAGGGGAGCCATGAGGCCCTGGTTGTCACAGGTTCCATTACAAGGCCAGGCCAGCAATGTGTCGAAGTGTTCAAAGTTTATTTAGTGTCCCCAAAGATAAATTGGGTTGCAGCGGCATAGACATCAGTACATCAGAACAATACAATAAAACATAATACAGTACACATAGACATCAGTACAATACAATGAAAATAATAGCTGATACCAAGAAATTATAATAAAGTTCACGTTGAGTCGTTGACCATGCATGTGTTCATCAGGACTAGGTGGAAGGAGTTGGTACTCTACTGTGTCCCTGTACTGTCTGAGCAAGACTCTGAACCCCTAATTGCAACACGTCGTCCACAAGCGTCATCCCGCCCACTGCTCCTACTGATTATAGGATGGGAAAATGCAGAGGACGAACTTCACGCATGTGCAAATACAGTGACATAAAACACTGCAAGGAGGGCACTCAATTATTACTAAGTTATTATTATTATTATCAAGTAGTACTAATCAACCAGTAGGCCCGACTCCAGTGTCTCAACAGATGTCAGAGTAGGGAGAACACCTCCAAGCACACAGTTGTGTCACTATATATCGTGTAAATATACTCTACCATACATATTAGTTAAATTAATAAATTAAATTAAATTAATTAAAATAAAAGTTCCAGATTTAAGCTTTAGCCATGAAATTGCAGCGAGGAGGGCCAAGCTAGGCGGTCAGGCTTCGTTATACTTGATATCTTAGTTCACAAGAGTGCAATTAAGTTCTCCAGAGAAAGCTCCAGCACACACGCACACACGCGCACACACACACCCACTCATCATTTTTCGACCGCGGGCGAGATCATGGATTTCACAATGCCACGCCAGACTTTCCGGTCCTTCATTGCCATTCCCAATTCCGGCTTACTGATGCATGTGTCCCTAGCGATTACATCAGGGAACAGCAGTTTTCTACCTCTGGTCTGCTTTGAGGCAGGACTCCAGAGAAGAAGGGAAGCATGCACGCACGCAAACGGCTTACAACATGCCTAAATGGAGCTCAACTCATTACAAATAAAGGCAAAGGAGGTATAGAAAGTCAGAACGTAGCTAATTTGCAGATTCTGGCAGGTGGTTCCATTTACGGTACATTGTTTCTGAAAAGTCTGATCAAGCAGCAGCAGTTTTACAGTAGAGAAGACTTGTTTTGTTTCTGTGGTTGATGTTTGTTATGCCTAGATACGAGAGAACAGGAGTCGGTCTGTGGTTGATGTTTGTTATGCTTAGATATGAGAGAACAGGAGTCGGTCTGTGGTTGATGTTTGTTATGCCTAGATACCAGAGAACAGGAGTCGGTCTGTGGTTGATGTTTGTTATGCTTAGATACGAGAGAACAGGAGTCGGTCTGTGGTTGATGTTTGTTATGCCTAGATACGAGAGAACAGGAGTCAGTCTGAGGTTGATGTTTGTTATTCCTATATCAGTGGGCATGTTTGTTATGCCCACTGACAAAAACATAGGGTTTTTCAGAAAACTGTCACGATTTCGAAGACATTTTGTAGAATCATGGTCTCAGGTCTTAATGGGTTAAAGCACATGACTATTTACATTTGAAATTGCAGTAGGTGATAAAACGGGTCTAAAAAAAACACCAAAAGGAGCCATAGGGATGCTTCTAGATTTGAAGCTGTTGGTATACCTCAGGTGAAAGCTGGCTAGCAGCACAGAGAGAAGACTTGGCAGAGCCTTCTGAGGAAGGCTTTATACCTTCATGTTCCTCCTGCTCACTGAGGAAGGTTTTATACCTTCATGTTCCTCCTGCTCACTGAGGAAGGCTTTATACCTTCATGTTCCTCCTGCTCACTGAGGAAGGCTTTATACCTTCATGTTCCTCCTGCTCACTGAGGAAGGTTTTATACCTTCATGTTCCTCCTGCTCACTGAGGAAGGCTTTATACCTTCATGTTCCTCCTGCTCACTGAGGAAGGCTTTATACCTTCATGTTGTTCCTCTTCTTCATACCTTCATGTTGTTCCTCTTCATACCTTCATGTTGTTCCTCTTCATACCTTCATGTTGTTCCTCTTCATACCTTCATGTTGTTCCTCTTCATACCTTCATGTTGTTCCTCTTCATACCTTCATGTTGTTCCTCTTCATACCTTCATGTTGTTCCTCTTCATACCTTTATGTTGTTCCTCTTCATACCTTCATGTTGTTCCTCTTCATACCTTCATGTTGTTCCTCTTCATACCTTCATGTTGTTCCTCTTCATACCTTCATGTTGTTCCTCTTTATACCTTCATGTTGTTCCTCTTCATACCTTCATGTTGTTCCTCTTCATACCTTCATGTTGTTCCTCTTCATACCTTCATGTTGTTCCTCTTCATAACTTCATGTTGTTCCTCTTCATACCTTCATGTTGTTCCTCTTCATACCTTCATGTTGTTCCTCTTCATACCTTCATGTTGTTCCTCTTCATACCTTCATGTTCCTCCTCTTCATACCTTCATGTTCCTCCTGCTTATGTGAATTACAATTCCACCGAAATAGAGCTCAGGGATGTGGAATGCACAAATGAAAGATTAGCCTGTGTGTGTCTGTGTGCGCCGTGTGTGCGTGCGTGCATGTTTTGTATGTATGTGTGTGTGTGTGTGTGTGTGTGTGTGTGTGTGTGTGTGTGTGTGTGTGTTTGTGTGTTTGGGGATGTTGGGGGGTTAGCTTTGAATCAGTGGATTATCATTTCACCTTTTATTATTATCAGTTAACCTGAAGCCTGCAAACGGCGTTATCATTGTCAGTTTCACCAACACTCCGGGAATGTCTTCAATTCAATTTACCGACGCAGCTTTGGAGGGCGCGCGGGGTGGGCCGGGGGAGGGAGGGGTGGTTGGGGGGGTGTTTAGACCTGAGGCCGATTCAAAAAATGTCTTCTAAATCATGACATTTTTCTGAAAAACCTCATATTAGTGGTTCTCAAACTATTTCATGTCAAGGACCCCAGAAATTATTATGAAATTGGCCGCCGATCTGAAAACATGTTGTTCCAGGGACCTCTCCAGAAGCAAAGATATGAGTTAAAAACGTTCTGCTCCGAAAGAATATATATATTCAATGATCTGCACCACATTTTCACGATTTTTCAAAGATAACAGATCTACCAGGTCGTAGCGCGGCAGTCTCGGTGCAGCGCTATGAGCTTGTGGATCTGCTATATTTCAAAAGCTCAAGTATAACATAATGCTTAAAACACCAAAATGCGGTACCCGGGGCTGAAGATGAAATATTGGTCGACAACAAAGCCATGGTTTCACAAGGACCCGCTGTCAGATGAATAACACGGAACGGACGAGAAAAGAAAAGGAAGGCCATTTAGACCAAATTTAGAAATAATAGCAGCTGGGGAGAGAGATAGAACGCAGGCGGCAGCGGGCTCATTGTGTGATCTGCGTTTGAAGAAAATGAGGGTGGATTTTTTAGGGGAGATAGATTGGTTTCTGGAGGTTATGCCTTTGTATTCATTCAAGAAAGAATGCAAGCTCTATTTAACGGCCCCAGCTGAGGGTCAGCACTGCAGGGGGGGGGGGGGGGCAGTAAGAACTGTATAATTCATTGTACAATGATTGGATAAAAATCACCGTTCTACAAGTTCACAACGCATTGCTTCACAGCATATTGTAAGATTTTAACTAGACTATTTATTTTTTTTTTGTAAAGAAAAAGAAAGAAAAAGAGGGAAAAGATAAGAAGCATTTGAAATGTCCTGACGTTTTTGAAAAATCGAAGAACGACTGACATTTTCAGAATCTGATCTCAGGTCAGAATGGGTTAATCAGACCAGTGTGTGTCCAGTGGAAACCTCGTATGAATCTGATCTCAGGTCAGAATGGGTTAACACATTTAGACCTGAAGTCGATTCTACAAAATGTCAGTTTGACAGTTTTCTGAAAAACCTGTTTCTACGTCAGTGATTCTAAACCTATGTTTCTACGTCAGTGATTCTAAACCTATGTTTCTACGTCAGTGATTCTAAACCTATGTTTCTACGTCAGTGATTCTAAACCTATGTTTCTACGTGATTCTCAAACTATATCATGTCAAGGAAGGACTAAACAAATGATATGTAATTGGTCGCCGATGCCCATCTGAAAACATGTTGTTCCAGTAGACCCCCGAGAAGCAAAGATTTGAGTTAAAAACAATTGCTCTGAAAATATATATTCAAAGATTTGCGCCACATTTTCATGATTTTTTCCAAAAAAGCAGATCTACAAGCTCGCAGCGTGGCTATGAGCTTGTAGATCTGCTATTTTTTCCATAGCTAAAGTATGACATAATGCTTCAAACACCAAAAAGGGTTCCCGCAACGACGGAATGGGAGTATGCTGAAAGAACAAAACAAATCCAGTCCATTAAGGGACCTGAATATACTCAGGACTGTGAGTTTGTATTAATCCGAAGAACTTGCTCTCACTGAAATAGAGTTCCAATGAAACTGTGAAATTAGAAATATAAATTAATTGCTTCCTTTATTCAAAAGCAAACTCTTTTTCCAAACATAGCATATTTTCATGCTGAAATAATGCAAGACTTTTTAATGTGACTGGAAGTAGAGCAGCAGTCTAGTCTAGGAACGTAGAATCCCTGCATGCGGATCCTTTCACTTTCAGACATGCATTGTGACGTTTTACACACTTTAAACGTATGAACATAACATTCCAGCTCAGTAGGATTCTTTTCTTTTTTTAAGGTTTTCTGAACTCAATTGCACCAAGAAAGATGAACTTTGAACATTCAGTAGATTTTCTGTGGTCTGGGGGTTTATGAATAATTAGACTCAAACAAGTGCTCTGATTTCCCTGTGGACTGTGATGTAACAGTCCACAAGACATAACAATTTGCTAACAGATGTCACTGTTGAGGGAGAAAACCCCACACCAGCAGAAAATCCACTGAATGTTGGTTTTATGTTGTTTGCGTGTAATTGAGGTCATGAAACATAAAATAAAACAAATACATTTAAATGAATGTCATGAAACCTTTAAGTCCGGACTCCGCAAGTAATGTCTGATTTGGCTTAAACCGTGCTGTATGTGAATAGAGTTGGACGCGTCACAGTGCAGCATTTTGTCTTGGTTAGAGACCAATGTTCTCCGAGTAGAGTTGAGACTTATTTTACCAGCTCAGAGGACGGGTCGTTTCGGGGCATCTAAGGCTGCATTGCCAGCAAGACAGCGTGTCGAGGGTTCGAATCCCGATCCCGACGAAAGTTGGGAGAGTGTCTCTCTCTCCCCATTTCCTGTCAAAATACTGTATATTAAATAAAGGCTAGAAAGCTTAAAAAAACAAAAAAACAACAACTATGTTGTAGCTCGTGGTTTACATTGTAGGGCTACTATGGTAGGAGATTATGTTTTGTTTATGTTTTGCATGCATGGGTACATCAATTCAATGTATCTGTCATTATGTCATGAAATAAAATAAAGACTGCATTTGATCCTCGCATCTCCCCCAGGCTGTGCCTGTGTTATATTTATGTGGGAGTATAAGATAATCTCTCAAGAAAGACACAATGTTCTTGTTTTGGCCGATGGGTTCCCAGACTGGGGAGTATAGCTCACTCATTCTTGAGACGAGGGACAAAAGTGGAAAAAACATGTCGCACACATAAGAGCCTTATTTATGTTAAAAATAAAAAAAATAATTCATAAAAATAAAAGCAGTTGCGAAGTTAAATGTAATACAGTTGTGTATTATTATGCCATTAATTTCATTATAATTGTTTTCATATGCCATCTGAATTAGTTAAAAGCAGGCACTGTACCCCAAAACGCCTGTATTTAGCCTGTCCCCAGCAAGTGGTCACAATTTCAAACTATATACATACTAAATGAAAGTAGATTGTCAACAACATAGCAAACAATATACACAGTTAATTTATATTTTCCATTAGATATCTCATATCAAATGTGTGTCCCACGTCTCCCGTCAACTCCGGCAGGTTTTTAAAAGTCTTAAATTAATCAGAAAATATTGTCGACAGATTTAGCCTTAAGACTCCTTTTCCAAGTCCCGTTTATATTTGTTGCAACAGTGGAGCAACAAATATATGGGTGGTTCAATAGAAACCAATGTGGGATATGTTAGTAGACACCTTTACAAACACATTGGTGAAAAAAATCTTGGTAAGAAATGTATTCACAGATTTGACATTATTCTGATAATATTCCCTGACTAAATTGGTAAAATAATAGCAGGTCCACCATTTTTGAAAATGGCTGCCATTGTCACAGGATAAATCTAAATAGTACAACTGTATTCCTCCTCCTTGAAAATGTAGGATTAGTCACCAGAATCAAGATCCTAGGTGGTGTAGAACTTGAGTTAGTGTAAAATAACAGCAGGTGGCGGCCATTTTGAAAATGGCTGCCATGGTCACAGGGCCAATATAAATAGTACCACTGTATTCCTCATCCTTGAAAATGTGGGATTAGTCACCAGAATCAAGATCCTAGGTGGTCTAGAAACTAAATCAGTTAAACTTGTCAACTCCGTCAGATGTTCGTCTACTCCGTCAGACGTTCGTCCCGTGATGTTTTTGTTAATTTCCAAAGAAATAGAAAATTTGATGTTAAATCTTTTGTGCTTATGTATTGAAACACCAACTGAAATGATACGTAATGATGATTTTTTTTTTACATGGTTTTCATGTTATAATATTGAAAATAAAAGGTTGAAATGACGGATTTGAGAAATTGGATATTTCATAATAGTGTGATATTGGAACAAAACAATATTAAAATAATTGTATTACTTAACTTGATTACATAAAGCCATTATAATATAACTGAGGACTTTATATTATTGTTGAAATTATCAAATTCAATTAAAAGGGATTTTAGTGTGTCTGACGGAGTTGACATGAATCAGGTATTAAGTGCATTTTAGAAAGAAATGTTATGCGAAAAACCTGTTCCTTCTCAAGATTGGTAGTTGAGACCTGTGTCTACAAATACATCTATTTGATTTGAATGTATCTTAAAAAAAAAAAAAATCTAGTTTGAAAAAAGTTTTGTCCCTTATCTCAAGAATGGGTGAGCTAATGTGTGCATCGACTACTACCCACACCCAGTATTTAGCCTATCTTAAAAGATGGAGTGCCTAAATGATCATCAGGTAGGCCTACAGGTACTATGATTTTACGAGGAAGATTATTTTCAAAAAGTTATACATAAAGTGGTACAATTATGTGTTTATGTGGCTACACCCCACCCGTTCATTAAGTATACAGTACCTGGTTTTCACCTTAGCACCACCCACCTGAACTTAAGCCTCGCCCACAGCTATGTGTTGTATGATAATGTGGGAGGGGTTAGGGTTATGATAGCCTGACCTAAGCAGAGACATTTCTGGTCTAGAGGGGCGGGTCGCGCCTCAGAAATGCGCGCACCCTGATTGGATCTCATCGATCTGTCCGTCACCCCCGGCCCCTCCTCTCCCCCCTAGTGCAGCGCTACGTCACATCATTTAGAGCGACGCCCACCCGGAAGGGTTGACTCCCACTTTTAGACTGGTTCAGCCCACGGCTTTTTCCAGGCTTTCATCTTTCGCGCAGACGAAATGAAAGCCTGGGTATCGAGGCTAGGGTTATGATGACACTAAAACGGTGCATGTTCGATTGGGCCTTTTTGACTCAAAGGCTTTCATCTTTGTGGAAGAAACCAAAAATACACAGGGAAGACATATTTGAATATTCTAACGGCACCTGGGGGTCTACTAGAGTAATGTTAATGCCACAAACAAACAAACAAAACAGAACAGTACTCTCCATCTTTAATGTGTGAACGCATCTGAAACGGACATTCTCCTGTTGCACGCTACGTGTATGTCCGGACATTTTCCAGAGTTCATATGAGAAAGTGGCTTTGCCTAACTGCTCAGGATGAGCAGAATGGTACCTTACATAGTTGCTTGAGATTTAGTCAGGGTTTACAATTCAGTCATGCATTAATATATTACATAGAAATTGGCATTTTGAATGCAGTACAGAAGCAATGCACAGAACACACAAAATACAAAAATATCCAAGCTTTTTTTCCACCTTGAGTCTAGAGCTCTGTCTTCAGTTCAGTTTTTATCTGTTTGAAGACCACCTCCCCAGAGATGGCCTCCTGGTGGATTACCATCCAAATGGTGTTGACTACAGTGCAAACAACAGACCAAAGACCTCCCTCCACTGTCAGAGCATGAGTGAATGCACTGGTGTCGTCCTCCATTATATGCCTATACCACCGTCATCCCGGCCGCTTCACTCATATGGATATGAAGAATCAACTGACTGAGAGAAAACGCTAATGTTACTGCTACTGAATTAGTTACATTTTCGCTAGAAGCAGACTGTATCATATATGAGTGACTGACTGTTGCAAACGATACAGAGACACCTCCCTGACAATAACGCCGAGACAGCTTGTTTATTTTTGGACCACAACGCTTATAGTAGACGATATTAAGATCACCCCATGTTATTCTCCATAGAAAAATGTACTTCCGCGAACCAGGGGAATCGAAGGGATGAGCGAGTTACGTTAGGACTTCGGTGCTCTATGGGGGTCCACAGGCTAATGAGTGTTAATTTGGGGGTCCTTGACATGAAAAAGTTTGAGTATGCCGTGCCAAAGTTTTGGGGAAAAAAGCTTGCCTGCTAATCATTTCAACCATTGAACACACGCAAGCGTATAGCCTATACGCGCACATGCCGTGCATGGGATAATTATGGCATACTGTGGGAAAAAACCTAGTCAACCTAGTGGGGGTCATAGCCATGTTGGCTTGTGGTGGATTTGTTGTCGAAATTCCAATTTTTCCACAAGATGAGTGGACAATATTACCAGAAACACATAAAGAACTATAGCCCTGCATGACCATACGAGGTCTGTGAAGCCCTATAACCACACCAAAGGGTCACCATGCAACTCCTTGGGTCCAAACGGTTGCAAGGAGTTAACGCTAAAAACGTCTCGACCCTTTGGTGTGGTTTGGGCCATTGAATTCCATGCGTGTAATCACTAGGGTCAACGTAGGTCAACATGGGTCAACGTGCAACAAGACATCACACCGCAGGGACAATGCTAAAACCATCTTGACCCTTTGGTGTGGTTAGGGCAAACCATCTTGACCCTTTGGTGAGGTTAGGGCAAACCGTCTTGACCCTTTGGTGTGGTTAGGGCAAACCGTCTTGACCCTTTGGTGTGGTTAGGGTGAACTGTCTTGACCCTTTGGTGTGGTTAGGGCAAACAGTCTTGACCCTTTGGTGTGGTTAGGGTAAACAGTCTTGACCCTTTGGTGTGGTTAGGGCAAACAGTCTTGACCCTTTGGTGTGGTTAGGGCAAACCGTCTTGACCCTTTGGTGTGGTTAGGGCAAACCGTCTTGACCCTTTGGTGTGGTTAGGGCAAACCGTCTTGACCCTTTGGTGTGGTTAGGGCAAACCCTTTTGACCCTTTGGTCACTCTGAGAGTGTACAAATGAAACCAAATGGTAGCCTAGCTTCCAGCCCGATTCATGCAGTACATACGTTCCACGCGTATTTGTTTTAGCAAAGTGACTAAACTACAGTAATCCGTGGAACTTAGTGAATCAGGCTAAAGGAGTCCTTTGGTTCCATGTTGTACACTCAGAGTCATGGGGTCTAGTACTATAGCTGGAATCATATTGTGCCATACACATAGTGTCGTAGTAAATCAGTGTCATGATCAAAATAAGAACATATACAGGGTATATTATAATGGTGTGTAAAAAAGAAAATCTAGAATTTGCCACGGACACATGTGTACCACGTGTACCCCTGGAGGGGTACATCTAGATTACTTAATTTACAAGATTGTCTACAGAATTGGAGAATGTAGAAGAATTGTTATTTTGATCAACATTTTCCAAAAACATGGAATTGTAGACAAAATCTTATCCAACAACCACAACCACAACCCAAGACCCAAACATCTCATCAAATGGTGGTCCATGGCTCAAATACCAAATAAATAATGGGCATGCTTCATGATCACGGATTGGACAGTGTACTATGTCTGCATCTGCATTTGTTTGCACTCATTTCTGTTAGGAGCTGTCTCTGTCTCTCTCTGTGTGTGTGTGTGTGTGTGTGTGTGTGTGTGTGTGTGTGTGTGTGTGTGTGTGTGTGTGTGTGTGTGTGTGTGTGTGTGTGTGTGTGTGCGTGCGTGGACAGCTAGAGGGTGAGTCATCAGCATGCTGCTCTCATCTGCCAAACTCCCCCCTCTCTTCATCTTAACAGATTTTAACTGGCACAACGCTTCCACGGATGGATCACTGCTGCCCCCCTGGTAAAAAAACACAGACAACAATTCACAACAGCCCAAAACCATCCAGTCAGACACACACTGATCCGGCCAGCTGGAAGATAGTCCACACCGGATGGCCTTTTAATCGAAAGTGCCTCGCACAGCCCCATGACTCTGTGTAGTGTTGTTTTGGACAACAAAATTTGATTTTAATTTAGTTTAGTACATTTGTTTTAGTCATCTTTTAGTCATCTGAAATGTTTTAGTGTTAGACTAGTTTAAGTTGACTAAATAGTCGACTAAGTCTACAGTTGATTTAGTCGACTAAATTATATTTTGGCGGGCCTTGATGTTGCCGTAATGTCCGATTTTACGCTTTGGTTGCATTCTGAAAATAGAAGATCTACAAACGCACTGGCCTGGATGACTCTTATTGTGCTAATATATACTCATTCATACTAGTGTTGCTCACCGGAAATAGCCAATCTACGAGCTCTCGCACATTGTCACATGTTTTGAACTTGTAGATCAGATATTTTCAGAGCCCATTGCAACACATTATAAATCAGGTTTCAATCTTCAACAGCTCTTGTGCTCGTACCACAGAGATCATGGATAACGATAATGTAAATGTTCATCTTTATTCGTTCCCCAGTTGAACCCAGATGACTTGTTTTTTGCTTACTTAGTTTTTTATAATCCGGCAATTTTTGTAACCCTTTTTTCATCCAGTGTCAATAGTGTAATCCTGGGCGCTACACTCCCTCTGCTAACCTGGGGAGAGAAACGGACTGACCTCATATTTCGTTCAAATGCATGAGGAGTCCAAGCAGCTTCTTTTCACCTGGGGGGTTTCACCCGGATGGACGTGGCGTGTGGAAGGAACACGTTATTCCAACCAGTTCCTTTCCCCTCCAGGCTCAACAAGCTCTGAATCGGAGTTCCATTTTTACTTGTATTACAGTCAATATTTTTCTTTCACATAACGTTCCTTCATCAGTTTGAAACTTTTAAACAAGAGCGACTGCTTATTGAGTTAGATAACAAAAAAACTAAAACTCATTAAGGAATTATGTACACATCAACTGCTTCTAAGCTGCTATCCCAGAATTCATTGCATATGAATGGCTGGAGCTAGACTGGGCGAGTCGAGCCTCAATGGATTCAGAAATTGTTTACATTTTGTTCCAAAGTTATAATTTTTACTGAACTTACTGAACTTGAAATAATTGAGCCAATGTTGCCTAAACAGTAAACATCATGTTGTAATGCACATTCTTTCTCCAGGGACTGTTTTCAGCTATAGACATTTAAAAACAATGCATTAAACAATTGAGAATATGTGACCAACATTTGACTGAGGGACTGCCATTGGATTTTTTTTTTTTTTTTTTATAACTTCAAATTGACATATTGGTTGTTCAGTTTGACCCACCAGTTTTGGAGATATGGCTCATAGAGTAATGTCTTGCAGAAAACAGCGAGTTGAGAAAACAGGTTTGAAAGGTTCACTTCTGTGGACTCTAACATTACACCTACTGTAGCTACATGTTTAAGCATTTATGTCATATTTACATGTCGATTTCAGCTCTGACACTTATTTCAGACATGCTCTAGTATGTGAAGAGTCTAACTGTGTTATTAACTCATTTTTGAAAATATTTTTTTTTCTCCTCTGGAGAAAAGCTGGAATTTGCACGATGACAGGCTCTCAGTCAAATGGCAGGCTCTCAGTCAAATCTGGTCACAATTCTACACACTGTGAATAAGATTATCTATCAATCAATTACACGGTAGCACTAAAGAAAACACATACAGACACTGCATGGCAAACAGGTGTGGCACACATAGCTTTACACTGTTCTGTATGGTTATGTGCTTATTAATCATCACAGAGGCAATCATTAATATGTGATGCGGGTCATGACTGAAATGGGGGTCTAGGCATAATCACGGGCGCAAGTGTCACCAAACTTTAACACATTCTAGACGGGAACCCCTTGTGGTGTTTTAAGCATTATGTTATACTGTAGCTAGTGAAAAATAGCAGATCTACAAGCTCATAGTGCGGCACCGAGCTTGTAGATCTATTTTTGAAAAATCTTAAATATGTGGCACAAATCTTTGAATATATATTCTTTCAGAGCGAGGGGGGGGAGAGAAAGAGACAGAGAGAGAGAGACAAAGAGAGACAGAGAGCGAGAGAGACAGAGAGCGAGAGAGACATAGAGAGACAGAGAGCGAGAGAGAGAGAAAGATCACCAAACTTTCCCATCCTATCTCCCCTTTGTCTTTGCACAGCCCCACGGCCACAGCTGCAGTCCTATAGTGTTGAGTGATTTCCTTCTTTTTTTTTTGGTACATTTTAGAGAAATGGAAGAAATGTCTCTACTGCCGGGCCTCGTCCTTTTAAATAATTTAACGATTGAATAATTAAATTAGGCTAAGACACGTTGTTCCGCCTGCGGCATGGCGTTTGTCCTCCCCTGGTCCAATCTCCCGTCCCCCTGCTGCCTTTCTTTCTCTACCACTCTTTTGATCACCAGCCAAGACGCTGAGGCCACTTCTGACACCGCCATGGAGAGGCCCTTTCATCACTGGAGGAGTGGATTGCCGTAGACGCATGCACGTGCACGTGTGTGTGCTTGCGTGCATATGCGTGTGTGTGTGTGTGTGTGTGTGTGTGTGTGTGTGTGTGTGTGTGTGTGTGTGTGTGTGTGTGTGTGTGTGTGTGTGTGTGTGTGCCAGGGGTGCGGTGCCCCCGTCTGATTTCTGGGCATGCAGAAGGTCAGGGATTATAGTTTACTCCGACGTCACTCTCTCTCCACATTGGTCTACAACACCAGTGGTTCTCAAACGTTTTCATGTCAAGGACCCCCAAAATGACACTTTATAAGCCCGTAGACCCCCCATTTGAAAAACATAATGCCAGGGATGCAAATAACAGAAGAATTGAGTGAATCTCAACCATTTTAATTTCAAGGACCCCCAGTTTGACATGCAGTAGGCCATTACGGACCCCCCATTTAATGGCATTTCTATCTCTGGGACCCCAATTTAAAATCAACGGCCGGACCGCACTTTGAGAACCGATGGTCTACACGTCATCATGTGAGCTGTAAACATTATGGAAAGCTAGTCCCATGTATTTCACATGAAAAGTAACACATAAGCTGGGGCGTTGCCCGCCCCGCATGGCAAAGAGGGAAACATATAAAAAGAGACCTACATTCTGTGATGATGGTGTGTTGCTAAATATAGACCCCGCTTATTGAGAGACGTGCACGTTGGCGTAGATTGGATTGACAGTGTGAGATGAGATGAGAATTCATTTCACACACACCGTACTGTATACTTCACTGTTTCTTACACCCCCCATATCACTCACAGTATGCACATTAAGAGCCTAAACACAGAACCGGCTAAACACACAAGAAACGCAGTGCACAAAACATGCGCGCAAAATAATATGGCACGAGGTGTCAGCATCACTTCTGTGAAATCCTGATGACAATCCAGATGGATTCACGCTTTCAAAAGGTCACACGCCGACACACTATCTTCTCTGTCTCGCACGCACGCACGCATGCACTCACACACACACGCACACAGACACACACAAACTTTAATTAAAAGTTGCTGTCAGGAAGGATTGTGCATGCATTAGCACCTTTCACAGACGTGAGAATTTCGTCAGCACAAAAGTTTTACCGACCGTAGGCAAGTCAATCAGGAACACTTTTAACTAATCCCCACGATTTAGGAGGATAGTTGCGAAGACCTTCAAAGCTCATCGCTCAAATGGGGGGGGGAGGGGGGGGTGCAATTCAAAGTGAGAGAAGTGATTCATTCCGAGGTGTCACCTAATGCGCGTTGGAGCGGGGGAGACAAAGTTGCACTGTTTCTACTTCTAAACTTTTGTATTCGTTTCTAACTCCCCATTAGACACCGGTGTGTCTTGTAATGAAGACAATACAAAGCAATAAAGGGTGATAACATTTATATCGTCGTCCCGAGGGCCACTGGGAGTCCCGACTGAACACACCCAATCAATCGTGACGTAATGTTCCTTCACCTTTGCAATGAACACACCCAATCAATCCTGATGTAATGTTTCCTTCACCTTTTCCAATGACGTTCCCATTAGCGTCTTTTGAGCGACAACAATGCTTAGCGTTCAGGCGCCGTCCCTTCGGGGGACGTCGATGAAGAACTCGAGCCCTTTTTTCTCTTTTGAGTCGCGGTGACCATCGCCGTATGGCACGCAGACAAGTCGGAGATTAGATTGACATATTGGCAGCCGTCGCGGAGTGAATTCAAGTGGCTCCATTCCCCATTAATCAATGCATTACATGCACTGAGCCACAGCAATGCTTCACCTTTGATACTCCTCCCACTGCGGCACCTGTCAAGCCCTCTTCTTCACAACGTTCTATCGCACGCACACACACACACACACACAGGCAACACTTGCGAGGTGTTTATTGAGTGACACGAATCTGCGTGCAGAGGTAGAACGTTTTGTTCTCGCCCCATATTTGCATACTGGGCCGTGGTTGGTTAAAGCCTGGTTCCAGACGAATCTGGTTGGCTCGTCACCATTTCGGCCGTGAAGTCCTCCCACAATTGACCTATAGCTATGCACTGCTATGGTCTAATCACAGCTAAGCATAACATGGGTTAGACAAACCTCTCCACCAATAGTTGTCCTATATGATAAACAGTGTTGGCAAGTAACTTAATATACTACTTTCAGTAATATTATTACTTTTTTCCAGTAATATGTAACTTAACTAGTTACTTTCACATTTTGAGTAATAATATTACATTTACTTTTTTTCAAAAGTAATATTATTACTATTTTCACGAGCCTTGGTGGAACTGTGGGTTTGAGTGTTTATTTATAATGGTAGACTGGGTTGAAGTCAAGTTGCTTTTCGGACTGCTGATCCGCTCTAGATCTAGACTCTAGAGCGGATACGGAAACGATGCACACTCGTCGGTACGTATGTGTGAAGTATCAGATGCAGAAGGGCGGGCCTTAAACCGTCCGGAACACGGAACAACAACCTAAACTAGTGTGTGTAACTCGTTAGACTGCAGAGAGAAGAGATGTAAATAAACTAACAATGGAGGAGGTGGAGGAGACAGAAACACCGGCACAACAAAGCGTTATAACATTCAATACTTGGAAGTATTCGCATTATTTTGAGTATGTCCGTGATCAAGACGAGATGAACATTATTGTCCGCTGCAAGTTGTGCATACGGAAGAAGCTATATTCCACGTCGAAATCTACTTCTAATCTATGTCTAATCTATGTACAAATGGATCCATCATCATGAGTTAAATAAACACTGCAGAATAGGGGAGGGGGGACTGCTAATGTTGAAAATGCAAAGTAAAGGTCATTACACACTGGCGAATTGGCGACGCGATATATTCGTGCGAATAATTCGCATTTAAAAAAAAACAATTGAAGTCCATGCAAGCTTCCACATCAGTGGCGAATGTGCGAATGTGCGAAAATGCGACCGTTTTCGCTTTTATTTGTTCGCTCTGGTGTCGTATTTTGCAGAGATTCGCAGGCGAACTGCAACATGCAATATTTCGCATTTTCAGATCGCTTATTCGCATCGCGTCGCTAATTCGCCAGTGTGTAATGACCTTAAGACTTTTGGGGACAAAATATGCAATTACTGGGGGCGAGAGAAAAAAGTAATAAGTAAAGTAATAAGTAACTAGTTACTTTTCTCAGGGAGTAATAAGTAGTGTAACTTTATTACTTTTTTTAAAGTAATAAGTAATAAGTAGTATATTAGTGTTAAAGTAATATTTTGCCAACACTGATTGTTTAAAAAAAAAAAATGTCAAGCACATTTTTCCAGTGGATATGGCAAGCCTTGTTGACGGATTTGGAAGATATTTAGAAAGTCTGGTTCCAAAAATGAACTAGTGTTTAATGTGTAAAATCCATTATATTTACATTGGAATGAATGAGCCTGGCTGGAAAGTGTCCAAGTGGGAGTGTCTAAGTGGGAGAGTCCGGGTCTTAGCTAAAGGTGAATTGAGAGAGGGGCTAGACTTAATCTGTCTGCATGGGACAATATGCATTGCAAAGGCAGATGAAGGCTGGCTACGCAAGGCTATAGGCCTTCAGTTCATGTAAATATGTTTTGTGATGAAAAAAAGACTGCATTGTAAATACCCTTGGCTTTGGTGTCACCTACAGCTTACAACAGAGGTAAAACAGCAAGGGTGAGGCCATTAAGAAAATGCAGAGCGAAGGCTCACATGCCACAGAGAGTGTATTTCTTGGATCAAAGGTCCATCTATCAAACTCTTACTCCTACACTTGCACGCACCAGTACTGATGACCGTACAGACCATTCTAAACTCAACCTAGTCATGATTGGCTGCATCCTAGGCCAATGGGAGTCTGAATGGCATAAAAACCCATACTCTGAATGCCGCAACACAGAGCGAGTGGCAACAACAGCTCATTTTATGAGCCAACTGGAGCGAACAGGAAAGCCATAACAAAACACAGTGAGTGAACCAACAGAAGAACGTCGGAAACTAACGAAAACGGGCACTACGAGAGCTCGTTGCACCTGGCAGTTATGACCCAGAGTAAGACCTTTTCATGTGTCCCAGTAGCCCACCAAATCAATATTTTCTACTTCCACTGGAGAAGGTCTTACGCAGTAGCGCCATAGCATTCATACAAGCCTCATAAGCGCGGCACAAGCTTGTAGATCTGCAGTTTTTGAAAAATCATGAAAATGTGGCGCAAATCATTCAATATCAATATATATTCTGTCAGTTAACCGTTTTTAACTCAAACCGTTGCTTCGGGGGGACGGGGGACGGACAGACAGATAACTCTGGGGGTCCTTGACATGAAAAAGGTTGAGCACTACTGACATATAAATATAGGTTTTTCAGAAAACCGTTTTAGAATTGGCCTCATGGGTCTCAATGGGTTAAAGCAGAAAAAAGCCATGAAGAACACAGAATATAGAAATCCCACACTATGAGGCTCCGCTGTAGGTCTTCCCAGGTGGAGATTGGTGTCCACACTTGAGCTGCTTGATTAACTGCACAGCACACAAGTCATTCCCCCGGAGTCTGGGATGAAGGAGTCCGGCACAATGATATCAACGAGTTACAGGAGATGACAGTGTCGTCGTCATATCAATTTTCATCCCCTCACAGACACATTTCACTTAGCCAGGAGTGAGATTGGGCCCCGAGCAACGCCACAGTACAAATAATTGTCGCCGCGTGGCCGCACCTGTCAAACATGGTTAACTGTCCCACTCTCCACGGACAAGAAGAAGAGGAAAGGGAATAGATAGGCTCCATTTAGTTTAGGAAATGGTTTGCCTTAAATTGCAGCGGCAGCTCTTAAAGCGCTTGCAACCAGCAGCAACGGGATTGGAGTAATGGAAAGTGAGATAAAAGAAAATATCAAGACGTGGAAAAATAATCATGACGGAGTTTGTCAAGGCTGTATCACTGCTAGGAGTTGACCTGCTGCCTAGAGATCTTGTAAATGTAACACCAGGGATTCCAACCCACCCAGGTCTCCTGCTTGTGTGGGAAAAAAACTAACGTATGCCAGCTCCCACTCTTCCAAGAGGGAATTTGCCTTATATAGATATATATATATATATATATATATATATATATATATATATATATATATATTTATCCCAATAAAAGCCACAGGCTACGAGAGAACGAGTCACGCTTGTATTGTTATTCTTCCGGTTTGAGGGAAAGGAAGTTCCAGATTGAGGGTTCCGGCCTGATGACTATAAAACAATGAATACTCACCTGGCTTCTAAATCCTGGAATGTCTTAGTGTTAGTCTAGTTTTAGTCGACTCAATATCATAGGATTTTAGTCGACAAAATGTACAGCTGATTTAGTCGACTAAAATGTATTTTGGCAGGCCTTGATGCCGTCGTAATTTTTACACTTGCTGAAAATCTATCTACAAGCTCACAACGCATCACGCTGCGACGCGTTGTGAGCTTGTACATCGGCTATTTTCAGCACACAACCAAGTGTAAAATGACTTATACTGGATCTCTTCCGTCATAGTTTCAGTCAACGAAAACAACAAGGGTCTATTTTTCTACTTACTCAAAGCGCTTACAATGGTCCATTCATTCATACATTGGGAGGTGAAGCGGTCAACAGTCAACGCCTGCGTCCTCACTTTCCACATCCACACACCAACGGTGGCAACCACTGGAGGCAATGTGGGGTTCAGTGCCTTGCCCAAGGACACTTCCACATGTGGACACAACCACTGGAGGCAATGTGGGGTTCAGTGTCTTGCCCAACCACTGGAGGCAATGTGGGGTTCAGTGTCTTGCCCAACCACTGGAGGCAATGTGGGGTTCAGTGTCTTGCCCAACCACTGGAGGCAATGTGGGGTTCAGTGCCTTGCCCAAGGACACTTCCACATGTGGACAGGAGGGGCCGGGATTGCAGCCGCCGACCCACGGATCATTGGACGACCTGCTCTACCTCCTATATGGGGCTCTGAGCCCCATATGCTGCATATGGCTTCAGCATACACAAAGAAACAAACTGAAACTGGTGCTAAACAGCACCAAGGCTTGTAATCATAGTGGAACCTCTTTCAGGATTATTCCAAAAAAAGAATAGTAGATAACTCTAACTCAATGTCACCTTCATGTCCCACAATAAAATAAACTGCCTAGTTCCACTTTGTGCTTGCTTTCTGAGGGAGTTGTAGAACTTTCTGCACTCTGACCAGCATTACTTATCATGTCACACTCTGCACACGGTCTGGTCGTCCCCCTCCCTTCGGGCAGTCCGTGGCTGTGTAGTATTAATATTAACCCATTTTGGTGTTTTAAGCATTCTGTTCTACTTTCTACACGGAGTGCCGCACTACGAGCTTGTAGGTCTGCTATTTTTGAAAAGTCGTGAAAATGTGGTGCAAATCTTTGAATATATATTCTTTCAGAGCGAACGTTTTTAACTCAAATCTTTGCTTCTGGGGGGTCCCTGGAACAGCATATTGTTCATAACAGATGGGGGTCGGCGGCCAATTACATACATTTTGGGGGCCCTTGACATGAACATGTTTGAGAACCACTGACATAGAAACATGGGTTTTTCAGAAAACTTTCAGAAATATTTAGAAGACATTTGTAGAACCGTTCCCAGGTCTAAATGGTTTAAGCTTCTTCTCTTATATAGCTGTGAGAATCATGAACTCTAGACCTTGAACTCTGACCTTTGCACTAGTGATCTGAGAGACTACACATGAACTCTGCATTATATGAACTTGAGCTGTGACACATGAACTTGAGCCAGGACATTAAAGCCAGAACATTATATGAACTTCAGCTGTGATGACACATGAACTGTTTATTTTTAATGCTGTTTATTAGTGCTGCTGCTTTTTTATGAGCCCCGCTATATTAGTGGGTTGTGTAATTGCTTTTTTCGGGGTTTTTAGGTTTTATGTTTATTAAGTGTTTTTTAGATTAGTGGTTCCCAAAGTGCAGGAGTTCCAGGGGGTCCATATGCAGCTAAATAATAGTTTGGAACCAAATTGACCCTTATGGGCCTGTAACTCTGAGAGTGTACAAATGGAAACAAATGGACCCGTTAGTTAAATTAACATAGAGTTTACAATATAAATTTGGGTCCCAGAGATAGAAATGCCATTAAATGAGGGGTCTGTAGCCTAATGCATGTGAAACTGGGGGTCCTTGAAATTGAACGGGTTGAGAATCACTGCTAAGAGCCATAACAATCTTCCCTTATGGGAGTCCTGGCATATCTTTTCAAATGGGGGGTCTGCGGGCTAATTAGTGCCCATAGTGCTCACTGCCGGGTGAGCAGTATGGGTTAGTGCCCCAGCCTGTGTCCTCCGTGAGGAGGAAGCCCAACCATCCTCTGTGAGGCCTTTAGGAGGGCCATTATAATCCACCAATGTAGTGCCTGGTGCTGGGAGTCTGGTGCAACGCACAGGTTCTGGGCCTGGTGAGAGCAGGAGTGGACCTGGTGAGACGTAGGGGCCCGGTCAGGAGTCAACCCACAGAGCCTACGTGATTGTGTCGCCTTGCTCATTCCCTGATGGACTGATCGAGGGTAGATACTGGGACGTAAGTCGGGATTTGATCAACCCCGGCTGGGTCGCCTGAGTGAGGGGTATGTTTATAGTAGACCCGAAACCCTGTTGACCTCAGGAAACATCACTGAGGATACGTCCCAGCCTTCCAGGTGCATCCATGCGATGTATTTTTTAGTTATAGTGTCAATTTGGGGGTCCTTGACATGAAAAAGTTGGGGAACCCAGAGTAAACAAATGTCGTTCGTAATGACAATACAACTCCTTGAACCTAGAGTAGTACAGTCTGCAGTCGCTACAGGTTGCTGTTACAGATACAAAACACCACAAGTCATTCTCCAACATCTGATTAAACTCCCCAGGCTCTTCTCAAGCATCTTTCTCATGTCTGGCTATTGGCTACAAATCAATAAGTAAAATGCTGATAGTATCAGCAGGAGAAATATGGGTCAGGCATGCAGGGACTGCCAACAACTGATTGGTTGTGCGCATAGCAGCAGCAGCGGCCAGGAGGAATAATGGCACAGAGAATGCAAGCAGAACTGGGAAATAATGATAATATTATGTCACCCCAAAACCACCGATATTGTCAAGCCTTCTCTAGACATCCATGATCATAGGTTTTCAAAGTCTCCTCTTAAAACACAATCAGCGCCGGGATTCCTTCAAAATAGGAGCTCTGGGGTGCTGGAAAGACATGGCCGCTTTTACTCTGAAACACACGACCCGGAAACAATCCGGAAAAAAATGTTTGCTTTACATTGCTATTGTTTTAATGTATACGATATATACAGTATGATCCAAAAAGCGTTCATATTTGGCGGGAGAGACGGATGAGGAGCAGAAATGAAGCACTAGTATATCCGTCAGCTCAAGACCATGGAGAGCGCCCTGGATTAGGAGAGACGAAGCATTTTTTCTGCCACGCTAATAGCTAAGTCAACGGTAAGCTAACATGAGCCGAGAGTGTAGCATACGGTGGCCGAAAGTCGAACTGAAAAGAAAAATGCAGAATATTCTTCTCTCGCCTGGTATCATTGAGGATGCGACGTCTACAGACGTCGTATGCACCCGACGGTTCGATTCCCTATGACGTTTTCAGACGTCCTACGTAGTACGTACGGAATGTGTTAAAGGACCACTTCACCACTTTTCAATGTTCATGATAAAATGTGTCTCATTGGAGGGCAGTTCAGAAAACCGTCCACCAGTGACACCATCGATGGAGAATCCAAGCTAATAGAAATGGCAGACTTTCCATTCCTGTTGCAATGCGTTCTCACAATAATAAAACATCCAAATACAGGTATTTGGCCTGGTCCGGTTTAGCGGTAATCCAGCATGACACTGTGTTGCGGGTTCGAGTCCCGATCTGAACGAACTTTACTGTGATCTATCAATAAAGTCCAGTTCCTGGTTGTGTCTCAGCCAATCACAATCTTAGCCAGAGAGAGAGAGACAGAGAGACAGAGAGAGAGAGGCATTGCTGCTGAAGCATCTTTATGTTACTGCAGTGCCTCAAATGTCTTCAGATGCATATTTTACTTCACTGTCCAAAGTTAAAATGGGAATGCAACTCATCCACCTCTAAATGGCAATAGTTCAGCACATGCCACCATAGATTTGTTCCATTTCTTTAAAACGAAAGTTGTAATATTTGTCTTAAATCATGATCACAATGTTATCAATTAAAAACGTATGAACTTGTGAAAAATAAGTAAAATCAGCACTTGGCCTTCAATGAGTTTTAATGCAGCATCCGGCAGGTCCTCTTGAATTATAATCAGAACAGAGTGGTGGCCCTGTAGTAGCGTCTCCATGAAGACCATCTCTCTAGACCGATTCAGAGCTACGCAGCTGAATCCGTCAGCAACTCCCGTTATACAGTTCGTTGTTAGTAGGAATGTCAACAAAGACGCACCACCGGAAGAAGAGGGCCGAGGGAGAGTGAACGGGCCAAACATCCGGTCTCTACACGGTGCCGTGTCATTAGTCAGAAGGTTCATTGTTCCGAAATTACTATCCCTATCTCTAACCCTAACCTAAACCTAACCGCAAGCACGGGAGCAAACCTAAACCTAACCGCAAGCACGGGAGCAAACCTAAACCTAACCGCAAGCACGGGAGCAGTGCATGTTCGGACTAACGGGACTTCGGATCTATGGGCAGTTCCCCTCTACACGCGGACCCAAAGGCAAACCCAAGTGCCTTACCGTGTTGTGGCAGTCCTCGTTGACCAGCTGCAGCAGTCGTCTCTCCAACACCTCCAGGGACGGCTGGAGGGACACGCTCAGTCTGTCCAGGGTGTAGGACCATGAGTCCAGCAGCTGGGGTCTCAGGAGAGCGTCTCCTACAGGCCAGAGATAGCATTATAGCATCTATTACTCTGTGTGTGTGTGTGTGTGTGTGTGTGTGTGTGTGTGTGTGTGTGTGTGTGTGTGTGTGTGTGTGTGAGAGCGTGTGTGTCCCACAAACCCACATGCCCTCTTTAAGCCATCGTTTTGGCAGTATAGATGTTTTGCGGGCTATAGGCTCGGTGGGTTAGTTAGGGTCAGTATAGGTGTTTGCGGGCTATAAGCTCGGTGGGTTAGTTAGGGTCAGTATAGGTGTTTGCGGGCTATAGGCTCGGTCGGTGGGTTAGTTAGGGTCAGTATAGGTGTTTTGCGGGCTATAGGCTTGGTGGGTTAGTTAGGGTCAGTATAGGTGTTTTGCGGGCTATAGGCTCGGTAGGTTAGTTAGGGTCAGTATAGGTGTTTTGCGGGCTATAGGCTCGGTGGGTTAGTTAGGGTCAGTATAGGTGTTTTGCGGGCTATAGGCTCGGTAGGTTAGTTAGGGGCAGTATAGGTGTTTTGCGGGCTATAGGCTCGGTGGGTTAGTTAGGGTCAGTATAGGTGTTTTGCGGGCTATAGGCTCGGTGGGTTAGTTAGGGTCAGTATAGGTGTTTTGCGGGCTATAGGCTCGGTAGGTTAGTTAGGGGCAGTATAGGTGTTTTGCGGGCTATAGGCTCGTGGGTTCGGTAGGGTCAGTATAGGTGTTTTGCGGGCTATATGCTTGGTGGGTTAGTTAGGGTCAGTATAGGTGTTTTGCGGGCTATAGGCTCGGTGCTTTGACTGCATTTCAATGCCTTAATTAGAGTCTCTGTCACCTGGATTTGCTGTGAGCCTCCGAAACTCCATCTGAATTAGTGCTCCATTGATTTGCTGTGAGCTAGCTGCCCAATACCCACTGAAATATTTATAAAACAGCAAGAGAGGGAGGGTGGAGAGAGAATGAGCGAACGAGAGAGAGGTTGGGGTTGATACGAGTTCTCGGGACAAAACAACCACAAAACAGCCTCCAATTGGATGCGTGTGAACTTTATCCGATCCAATTGAGAGGTAAAGCACTTCCAGCCCAACGGATGCAGTGGAAGGGCCTTCGCAATCACCACCTCCAGTCCACAACAGAGCGGGAAAGAAAAAAAGAAAATAGCAGGTGTGATTGTAATCTCTTCAAAGTGTAATGTACTGTAGCCATCGCAGCGTTTCATTGAGACCCCTTGTCTCTGGGAGGGGAGGTGGACGGCTCTGTATATGCACTGTGAATAGCAAGTCGGCAGCTGCATTCTTAAAAGGCGGCTTAGGTCTCGGCTTGCTCACAGACCCGGAAAAATGGAGGGGATTTGGCCCGCCAACATATAGCTCTCGCCGACTCCCAATGATTGTGTCTGCACTGTCAGACTTCATTACATTCACCGCTTGGAAACGTACTTCTAAGTACACTGCATTTCAATTTCTGTCCCCCTGCAGTAAAGGCTGGCATTTTTAAGCTATTTTATGCGTGGCATAATGTTATAGACAGCAAACTGTGTCTAATGTTTTTTTGATTGCTTTCAGGTGAGGTCGTTCCTACTAATCCCGTGTCCTGGAGTGGCATCTTTCAGGTGCGTCAGACAGGTAGGGTTGCACAATTACTCGAAAGTAATGGAAAAGTCCTGATTCCATGGTCTTGCATTGAAGCGCGGCACTCGGGTTCAAACGTCCTATTTGGTCAGATGTTGCACCTTGACCTCCATCTCCTCAGCGGTACACAAGTGTTGACGACCAGAACAATATCGTACAACCCATCTCCCCATCCAGCAGGCTCACAGAGGAAGAACAACATCACAGAGGCCTTTGCATACCATTTGGCCGTATAGCAACTAGAACGGACAATGAGCAACAAAAGCATTCTTTCCGTGCCGTGCATGCATGCGCACAACATAGTTGCGTTCCGTGCCTCCTTCAATGAACACATAATTGAAGGAATCTGATACCCAGACATGTTTGCAGTAGGAATGCATTGTGTTTCAATTTAAATTGGATGATGAGCGACATTAGAAAAAACTAAACCGGATGAGAGCGGATTAGGAGGATTAGGTGGTTCTGCAGGATTTTCCAGATTTTCCGTGCAGGTGTTTCGTTTGCCTTTGTTTTGCGTTGCCTTTCCTTTCACACAAATGTTCTTATCAGTACGAGACGGCATGAAATGCATTATTACATTTCAAAAAGCATCTGTCCTCCATAATAGCTGCAATAAAAACACAGTGCAGTTCATCTAGAAGGGAAAGTGTTTTCATCAAGCTGAAGGTCAAATATTGTGAAAATGTGAAGACTGAATTATCACCTCAAACTCAACTCAACTCAAATGTATTTGTATGGCCTCAGAGGGATTCATACTGTAGCACCACATTTAATAAAGGAAATAAAAACACCCCCACCTCCATCCTTGGAGCCTTCACTGGGTGACAAAAGTCTCCACTTTTCTCTCAAGAAAAGAGAAGAAACAAACCAACAAAAGAATAAAACTAAAAATTGTCTAGGCTGATAAAGTGACAGTAAAGGTGGTTGCACACTGCTAAAAATCAGAAAAATGCAGCAGTGTGCAGGGACCTGTAACTGCAACAAAGTACCTAGTGCTACTGTATCTTATGTATAAATTATAGGGCTGTCAAAATTAGTGAGTTAACTGAGTTAATTAAATTGTGAAATTAATCAGATTATAAAAATCCATGCTTGGATGACCCGCCCCATAAATCCCATCCACACTGCACTATCTAGCCCTATCTGGATGAAAAAAAACACAAGTTGGTTATTGCCATAAGAGATTTTACATAGGCAGCGGCTCAAATCTCATAACACTACAACGGGGTGAGAGACAGAGAAACACCATCCTGCCATACTTTTTTGTTATAAAGAATGAAAACATACATACATAATTATGTATAGTTAAATGTATATCCGCCTTCTGTCATTTATCTTATCATTCCCACAACACTATACAGAAAGACATGGCGTATTTTGGACATAGTTCGAATGGTGATTAATCATGATTAATTATTCTTTAAGCTGTGATTAATATGATTAAAAGTTTTTATCGTTTGATAGCCCTAATAAATTCACAAAACCTGTCTGCCTGTGTGTGTCCTGGGCATAACTAGGGCACCGTCTGAGAATGGATACCACGGCTGCTCTGAAAGTGTAACCAGTACAACATGCATTGTTCCTGACTTGCATCATTCCCCGGAGGCCAGAGGCTGTTTATAAATAACGATATCGATTGTAATATCTATTCTATTGTTATTAGTCTGTAGTAACGGGTAGACTGGAGAGGTATTTTGACCATCAGATGATGAGGCTTAATCAGGATTTTGGCTAGGACTAGACTGAGCTGTGGACATGTTTCCATGTACAGTATGTAATCGTATTTTCCTTTTGGTTTTGTGTTATGTCAAATGTGTGTAATGCCTATATGTGTCGCATACGAGGTCGCTGGGTCGCAAGACAAATTTCAGTGCAAACTGACAATAAAGTACTATGCCATGCCCATGCCATGCCATATCGTACAGCACTCAGTGGTGGAAAAAGTACTCGATAGTTTTACTCAAGTAAGAGCATTGCATTTTGCATTTTAAGGTATTCGTTTTTAGGAAACAGGGAGAGAGAGATACTGGGGAGGACACGCAGAAAAGAGTCGTCGGGATCGGTACTCCGCGTCGTGTCACGCAAGGCCTCAAGTAGCGTACCCGGCGCTGCTATATTACTACAGCATAATGTTATATAACTGCTATATTACTACAGCAAAATGGTACCCAGTGCTGCTATATTACTACAGCATAACGGTACCCGGCGCTGCTATATTACTACAGCATAATGTTATATAACTGCTATATTACTACAGCATAATGGTACCAGGTGCTGCTATATTACTACAGCATACTGTTATATAACTGCTATATTACTACAGCATAATGGTACCAGGCGCTGCTATATTACTACAGCATAATGTTATATAACTGCTATATTACTACAGCATAATGTTATATAACTGCTATATTACTACAGCATAATGGTACCAGGCGCTGCTATATTACTACAGCATAATGTTATATAACTGCTATATTACTACAGCATAATGGTACCAGGCGCTGCTATATTACTACAGCATAATGTTATATAACTGCTATATTACTACAGCATACTGTTATATAACTGCTATATTACTACAGCATAATGGTACCAGGCGCTGCTATATTACTACAGCATAATGGCATATCAGTGATCCTGGTGACGCACGGTTAGAGATTCACAGTCGGGAAAACTTGGGATTCACTTATCGCGTACCAGTGGGACATGTCCTGAGTACCAGCACAGGTACACGTTACTGGTGGGGGGGTACACGCAGTAGTGGGACAGTACACGCAGTAGTGGGGCAGAAGTGGGATGTCACGCCTCATGACAACACGCCTCCATATATGGTCAAGCCTCGTGACATCACGCCTCTAAACAAATGTGTTTAAGTTCAGGAGACTTCGGAAAAAAGCAGTTCTCCTGAATGCGACCTTCCTTCCGGTGTGGCATGGAAAGGAGTGGCATTTGCATGTCTTCCACCATTAGTAAACGCTGCATTCGTGGTCTGGAGAAGGCAGTTGTTTTACAGACGGGTAAAAGGGCAGGGCCGAAGCCCCCTTTGATGTGCATGTAAATGGTAAATGGTGCATTTATATAGCGCATCCAAGGCGCATCCAAGGAGCCTTACATAGATGTGCATCAATTCACCCATTCACACACACATTCATACACTGATGGCGGCGGAAACCATGCAAGGGACCAACCAGCACATCGGGAGCAATTAGGGGTTCAGTCAAGGACACTTCGACACCAACTCTGGGGGAGCCCGGGTTCGAACAGGAAACCTTGCGGTTACCATCCAGCCACTCTACCCCTGAGCCACCGCGTACCAGCATAGGTACACGTACCAGTGGGACATGTCCTGCGTACCGGCATAGATACACGTACCAGTGGGACATGTCCTGCGTACCGGCATAGATATACGTACCAGTGGGACATGTCCTGCGTACCGGCATAGATACACGTACCAGTGGGACATGTCCTGCGTACCGGCATAGATATACGTACCAGTGGGACATGTCCTGCGTACCGGCATAGATATACGTACCAGTGGGACATGTCCTGCGTACCGGCATAGATATACGTACCAGTGGGACATGTCCTGCGTACCGGCATAGATACACGTACCAGTGGGACATGTCCTGCGTACCGGCATAGATATACGTACCAGTGGGACATGTCCTGCGTACCGGCATAGATATACGTACCAGTGGGACATGCCCCGTGTACCAGTGGGACATGTACCGTGTACCAGTGGGACATGTACCGTGTACCAGTGGGACATGTACCGTGTACCAGTGGGACATGTCCCGTTTACCAGTGGGACATGTCCCGTGTACCAGTGGGACATGTCCCGTGTACCAGTGGGACATGTCCCGCGTACCAGTGGGACATGTCCCGCGTACCAGTGGGACATGTCCCGCGTACCAGTGGGACATGCCCCGTGTACCAGTGGGACATGTCCCGTGTACCAGTGGGACATGTCCCGTGTACCAGTGGGACATGCCCCGTGTGCCAGTGGGACATGTCCCGTGTACCAGTGGGACATGCCCCGTGTGCCAGTGGGACATGTCCCGTGTACCAGTGGGACATGTCCTGTGTACCAGTGGGACATGTCCTGTGTACCAGTGGGACATGTCCCACGTACCAGCACAGGTACATTGTACCAGTGGTTGGGAAGAAATGTGCTATAAACCACATTTTGAAAGTATGCTTAAGAAACTAAAGTGCGGTTTCTAAAGGAGAAGAAAAAGAGTCGCTGCCACGGTATTAGATCACGGCGAGGTGGTATTTAATTTGTGAATATCCGTTCCACCTCGCTAGACGCAAAGCCGTTATAGATCACTTAGCCATCATTACTGCAATCTGTATGCTAAAGTGAACCGGCCGTCCCCAACTGGCTGCTTCACTGATACACCTTCATCTATAAATCAATCTTTCGTCAGCTCCCTCGCTTCACACTTCACTATATCACGTCGAACCCATCTCACGGCCCATGATAACAGGACTATTTAACTGCCTCATCAGTGCCCAAAAAAAAGGGTCTTCATGTACTCTGCTCGAGCCCTCTACCTGGAATGAACTTCAATAAACTTTGAAACTGTCGGTTTTCATTACAGCATCTAAGGCTAAGCTCAGTGGTTCTCAAAGTGCTGTCCAGGGTACTCTCAAGTGGCGTCTTTGGCACACTCTCAGTCTGTGACGTAGACTCCGTGGGGGTGGTGGGGCTCGAGCCCCCATGAGGAATTAGACCTGAATAAATATATATATATATATATATATATACTGTATATATATATTAGTGGTGGGCATAGATTAATTTTTTTAATCTAGATTAATCTCACTGCAATTCTGGAGTTAATCTAGATTAATCTAGATTAAAATGGCTCATTTGAACTCTGCCGAAAGCATTGAAAATATGTGTGCGCTACCTAAATAATGACCAGAAGTAAATCCTTGAACGGGCCACGTGGCCCATTAGACCAGGAGCCCTATCATAATTGGTAATGAAAATATAATAATGTTCAATACGCGGCGTACTGGTCATGGATTCTCCTTGTGATAGTTCGTCTCGCAGGTAGTTTGTAAAGCCCACCACACACCGGCTGCGTCCCCCGCGCGTCGCCGCGCGGCGGACACAGCCGCCTCCATTATTTTCAATGAACCTATCGCACACCGGCTGCGTCCGACACGCGCTGGCGCGCGGTCACGCCTCCACCCGGCTATCTGTGGGCGTGGCAATGGAATAGTCAACAAAACTCCCCAGCCGCGTGGTAGCGCGCTGCGTCCTGTTGGTGTTGCCGTGCGGCTATGGCGCACGGCAATACTGTACCGCGGCGGTCGCAGACGGTGTGTGTCGGGCTCTGATGGGTCGCCTGTGGCCCTAAGCTCGAGCCCATCATCTTCAACCACACTGATAGGCCGGCAGTTGATGGCAATCCACTGAGCTAGGAGGTTAGTTAGCTTGGCTGATAGAGTTGGGCTGACGGGCTTGCCACGGTTGCACTCCAACATTGTAGTTTGACGAACACTTTTCCCCGGAGCCATTAGTGCTTGGCCCGCCGGCAGCTTCGCTATCATCAACCAACGCAAAGGGATGCTTGTGCGTTAGGTGATACTTCAGACTTGAAGAACTCCTACAGTAAGCCATTTCTGCTTTGCACAGGGTGCAAACCACCTTGTTCTTGTCGAGGGTGCAAACCACCTTGTTCTTGTCGAGGTTTCCATTTGGAAGCTTCTTGTAAAGAAATTTCCCCTGAAGCAAACCCGGGTTCACAGAGTCCTGCATGCTGACGTTTGATGTGGCACGCCGCACTGTTCATTAATTTCACCCGTGTCCGGTTAGGTTAGGATTTGTTACCGCCCCGCTCTCAGAGTAATTTATTTCTTGTCCCTGTTAGGTTAGGACTTCTCCCTCCCACAGAGTAATTCCGCCAGGTAAAACTATCAAAGTGAAATTCCTAGTTTGCTCGCTTTATGCAGTCAATGCAGACCCAGCTCCCAGCATTTGCATGTCTTCCACCATTAGTAAACGCTGCATTCGTGGTCTGGAGAGGGCAGTTGTTTTACAGACGGGTAAAAGGGCAGGGCCGAAGCCCCCTTTGATGTGCATGTAAATGGTAAATGGTGCATTTATATAGCGCATCCAAGGCGCATCCAAGGAGCCTTACATAGATGTGCATCAATTCACCCATTCACACACACATTCATACACTGATGGTGGCGGAAACCATGCAAGGGACCAACCAGCACATCGGGAGCAATTAGGGGTTCAGTCAAGGACACTTCGACACCAACTCTGGGGGAGCCCGGGTTCGAACAGGCAACCTTGCGGTTACCATCCAGCCACTCTACCCCTGATCCACCGCCGCCCCACATGTCCCTGCCACCCAACAACAACATGTACCTGTTGGAGAGGGCGTCAGTCCTGGGATGTCCTGGTGGCCAGACACCAGCATGTTCTCTGGCAGGAGATGCATCACAGGGCCCAGGGCAGGGTGGCCTTTCACCACACAGTCCAAATGAGCTCCATCCATGACATTCAGGATATTGCCGTCTGAGAGAAAGAAAAAAGAAAAGAAAAAAAAGAACATGACTTCTTCATCTGAACTACTCGCATCACATTAGTGGGGGACATTGTGGTAATGAGGTGGCGGTGTGTGTCAGTCTGACGACGGATGCCCATGCCCCATTATCGTTATGGAGGACATATGGTGGCAGCACAACCAACTATAACCGCCCACTCACTCACACACCAAAACAAGTGTCACCTCTCCATTCGGCGCTTCCTAGGCTAATATTGATGTGAGGGTTGTTGGTATATCGCGTGCGACGCGCAGACAATGCCATTTTTCAATATTCCATTTGGCTGTCGGCGACCTAGGTGTGATGCTCCATTAACAGGGGCTGGGGGTGTGTGTGTGTGGGGGGGGGGGGGGTAGGCATGTCATTTGCGACACAAAAATGACGACCGTTCAGACGATGAGCTGCGAGATATGAGCAATGGGGTAGACATTGTCATCGTTCAAACGGGTCACCTGGTGACAGGCGTCGACCCGCGCCAATTCCTTTCATAAGTGCGGAGCGAGAGAGAGCGGGGCGGTTTGGAAACGAAACGAGGCGCCGCTACGTGTGCGCGCTGGCTTCACCCAGGCCCCAAGCACCGCCGCAAACAATCATTCAATGCCGACAGCATTCATAATTACACCTTCAACGGCAACAGTGACAATCATTAAGCCATTCCGGACGGGAACCCCTTTTGGTATTTTGCCGTTACTTTAGCCGTTGAAAAATAGCAGATCTATAAGCTCATAGCGGGGCATAGAGTGCCGCCATACGAGCCTGTAGATCTGCTATTTTTGAAAAATCGTGAAAATGTGACGCAGATCTTGGAATATATAATTATTTCAGAGCGGACCTTTTTAACTCAAATCCTTGCTTCTGGAGGGATCCCTGGAAAAAAAGAATTTCAGATGGGGGTCGGCGGCCAAATACAATTTCTGGGGTCCTTGACATGAAGTAGTTTAAAAGCCACCGATATAGAAACACTTTCAGAAAACTGTCCTGATTTATTTAAAAGACATTCAGTAGAATCTGGCCTGTGGCTGATTCTAAAAATGCCTTCTAAATCCTGACCTAAGTTTTATGAAAAACTTCAAATATATATAGCAGCATGATTTCTTTGTAATTTTTCATTAGTGTACATACTGTAACTGTAGAGAACCCCAAGAGGGGTTCCTGTCCAGAAGGGAAGGGTTACAAAAAGGGGTTCCCACCTATAATGGGTTAAGGAGAAAATAGCAGATCTACAAGCTCATAGCGCTGCACAAAGTGCCGTGCTATGAACTTGTAGGTCTGCTATTTTTTAAAACCTTTGAATATATATTCTTTCAGAGTGAACGTTTTTAAGTAAAATATTTGCTTCTGGGGGAGGGGTCCCTGGAACTACATATTTTCAGATGGGGGTCGGCGGCCAATTTCATAAGATTTCTGGGATCCTTGACATGATGTTTGAGAACCACTGACATAGAAAACCTTTTAGGATGTAGAATGGTCCTCAGGTCTAAGTGGGTTAAAGAGAGCTCCATTCACTGGATGGATCTGCAACGAGACTCATTATACGCCATACAGAACGAGTGGGCGTGGTCGAGGAGGCGAAACGCTGTGCAGAATGTGGTGTTTTTGGCCTCATAATAACGGTATAAACAAAAGAGGTGTGATGATAATGGCTGGCTGGAATCTCTCCCGTCCTGCAACGTGACTCACTTCCATCATGACACCATCAGCAGCTCTGAGCTCTTTAGTAGAGTCATTTAAATGGTGAAAACAAAACATACACAGAGATATCTCACACGCACACACACAAACACACACGAGAGATATCACACACACACACACACACACACTGTAATTAAGGTCAGTGAAAGTGGACGCATAGTCATAGTTTTGAAAGAAATGTAATAAATTCCTGTGCTAAGAGAGAATCATAATGGATCAAGTCCTCCTCCTGAATACAATACATAAAAGATTTAAACATGAGCTCCAGTCTGAGGTGGTGAGAGGCTGAGAGCACCATCAGCTACGCACAGAGAAAGATCCAGAGACTAAGTTCAATGCCAAGGATAGTGGAGAAGACTGACAAGGGCTCCAATTAATTATACCCCCTGATGAAGACCCCATACCGGATTATTATTATTTTTTGTATTGCCGTCTTGACGTGTAGTAATGTTCGAAGGCTTACATAGAGTTTGTGATCAAAGACCATTAGGTCACTGGGCCGTGGTTCAGTGGTCCAGGCACCTTGGCTGGTAGTCCAGTCTAGCAGTGTGCCGCGGGTTCGACTCCTGATCCCGACGGCCTTTGCTGCATGTCACCACCCCCCCCCCCCCCCCCCCATCATCTCTCTCCCCATTTCCTGTCAGCCTACTGTCTATCCCTCTATAAAAAAATAAAATAAAGGAAAAAGCCACATCTAGTGCCCTACTCCGCAAACAAAAACAAAACCGACTTAGTCCTCATTGGTTCCAAATACACACTCACCAAGCAACCCAGTTTCACCCTCACTATAGACAACTCCTCGGTTTCCCCCTTCCCTCAGGTTAAGAAGAGTCTGGATGTCGTCCTCGATATCACCCTATATCATTCCACACCCACATCACCAACACCATCCTTACCATCCATACTGTATATACTTCCCCCTCAGAAATATCAACCGCCTCCGCCCCTCACTCACTCCCAACCTCCCAATCCTGGTTCATGCTCTCGTCACCTACCGCTTGGATTATATAATTCCCTTCTTTTTGGTCTCCCCCACAAACTCCTCCATAAGCTCCAACTGGTCCAGATTCCAGAATGCTGCAGCACGAATCATCACCAGAAAGAACCCCATCAGTCACATCTTATCACCCCTTGTTTTACACCAACTCCACTGGATTCCTATCGAACACTGTTATACACCAACTCCACTGGCTTCCTATCGAACACTGTTTTACACCAACTCCACTGGCTTCCTATCGAACACTGTTTTACACCAACTCCACTGGCTTCCTATCGAACACTGTTTTACACCAACTCCACTGGCTTCCTATCGAACACTGTTATACACCAACTCCACTGGCTTCCTATCGAACACTGTTTTACACCAACTCCACTGGCTTCCTATCGAACACTGTTTTACACCAACTCCACTGGCTTCCTATCGAACACTGTTTTACACCAACTCCACTGGCTTCCTATCGAACACTGTTTTACACCAACTCCACTGGCTTCCTATCGAACACTGTTTTACACCAACTCCACTGGCGCCCATCGAACACTGTTTTACACCAACTCCACTGGCTTCCTATCGAACACTGTTTTACACCAACTCCACTGGCTTCCTATCGAACACTGTTATACACCAACTCCACTGGCTTCCTATCGAACACTGTTTTACACCAACTCCACTGGCTTCCTATCGAACACTGTTTACACCAACTCCACTGGCTTCCTATCGAACACTGTTTTACACCAACTCCACTGGCTTCCTATCGAACACTGTTTTACACCAACTCCACTGGCTTCCTATCGAACACTGTTTTACACCAACTCCACTGGCTTCCTATCGAACACTGTTTTACACCAACTCCACTGGCTTCCTATCGAACACTGTTTTACACCAACTCCACTGGCGCCCATCGAACACTGTTTTACACCAACTCCACTGGCTTCCTATCGAACACTGTTTTACACCAACTCCACTGGCTTCCTATCGAACACTGTTTTACACCAACTCCACTGGCTCCCATTGAACACTGTTTTACACCAACTCCACTGGCTTCCTATCGAACACTGTTTTACACCAACTCCACTGGCGCCCATCAAACACTATTTTACACCAACTCCACTGGCTTCCTATCGAACACTGTTATACACCAACTCCACTGGCTTCCTATCGAACACTGTTTTACACCAACTCCACTGGCTTCCTATCGAACACTGTTTTACACCAACTCCACTGGCTTCCCATTAAATCCCGCATTGACTATAAGATCCTCCTTCATACATTCAAGGCCATCCATAACCCCCCCATACCTTGTTCACGTCGACAAACATTTTCATGTCAAGGACCCCCAAAATGACACTCATTAGCCCGCGGACCCCCATTAGAAAACATATGCCAGGGACGCCCATAAGAGAAGCGTTTCAGTGATGTTCAACTGTTTTCATTTTAAGGATCCCCCAGTTGGACATGCAACAGGCTACGGACTCCCATGTAATGGCATTTCTATCTCTGAGACCCAGATTTATATTGTAAAATCAATGTGGGAACCAATGTCTTAGGTCTGCCTCCTCCATCAAACTGAAAGTCCTCCCTGCCCGTCTGTGCACCATGGGGTCAAGAGCTTTCAGCCGCTCGGCCCTTCACCTCACCCCGTATGTAAGAAACATGGACTCAATCACCACATTTCAAACCCACCTGTTTAGGCAGGATATGGCTAACCTCTGTGTTTTCTGCTACAACCTTGTATTTTTTGCTTTTGCTTTTAAACTGTGTTTTGTATCTATTGTTTTTAAGCGTGACACTGATGGATCAGATAAATACAAGGTGAGGTTGGTAGCAAAAGGCTGAATGCAGGGGAAGAGACATTCTCACCCAAAGCAGTTTTGACAAGCGTGAGAGTGATCATGCAATAGACAGCACAGGAGGAATTAGTCCTGCTGCAAATGGATGTAAAGACAGACTATTTGCATGCACCGATTTATTGCAAAATCCAGCTGACCACTGTGTAAGTTGATTAGCGGTATACTGTGGTTACTTTGCGCCAAAAACCGTGCCAGCCGACCCGCCATTTGATGCGTATGCGAATAAAACAGCAAATTTGTGCCTGGTTTGCTGGGACCAGATTACACAAATTACCATATGGCTTACGTCATCATTTAGAGCTAGTCATACATATACACACCATGTACTCTGGTCCCAGCGGTCACTGTGTGTATACAAAAGAGAAACATGAGAATATGATGACGCATGGCAATTATCATAGCAGCTAACAATTAAGGGTGTACTCAACAGTGTGAAAATGCTCAAAATCTGGTAGGCTAAAGAAAGATAGTAAAACTCTCCCCTGTCAGGTGAAAAGAAGCGCTCATGCATTGAAGCATGAGGTCAGTCTGTTGTGACCCATCCTGTATAAGTGTGTTTTTAAGAGGGATTATTCTAAAACTCGTTAAGGATCTGGTTAAATTAGGTTCCTCTGGTAGGCTGTTCCAGCACCTGGAAAAAGGTGAAATTAGCCTTTGACGAGTACCCTTCCCTTCCTTCAGTGGACGCTCAGACACTCAACACCGGTGTATGTGAAGAAGCAGGCTCTTTTCCTTCAGCATCTCCTCTGCAGATTAAGGTAAAATGTCAAATGTAATGTAAAATTTGCCTTAATCTGGATGCGAGTTCACCTTCCTAGCGGGAATGTTATTGTCAGTTTATGTGCTTTGTATTAAGTCACATTGTATAATGGTGTGACTGTAGATCTGTGAAACACGTCTAAGTCGTTCTTTCTCAATCCATACTGTATGTCAAATTTACGGACAGATTATGTTGTGTTAAAAAAAGCAGATTTACAAACTAGTACACAACGAGTTGCAGAGTGACATGTTGTGTGAGCTTGTAGGTCTGCGAATAAGTTGTGATGTACCAAAAACCAAAAGTCCTGCATTGACTTCCATTATATATATATATATATATATATATATAGATAGAGAGAGAGAGAGAGAGAGAGAGAGAGAGAGAGAGAGAGAGAGAGAGAGTCCAGTGTGGCGCTCTGTAAAAAGCCCGTCTGCACTCCAGTGGTCGGAGACGTGTGGTACGGTATTGCAGATCTTCCAGATATGCTGTAGTGATAACTGTCGTTTTCAAGTAGAGCCAGTATGGGCCAGCTGTGTAGAACATGTTTGGTCTGTTAGTGTTGGGCCTGACGTCAACATTTAAGAAAATGTCTTCTGACAGTTTTCTGAAATACCCATGTTCCTATAATAGTAGTGCTCGATATTTCATGTCAAGGGTCCCCAGAATTATCTGAATTTGGTTGCGGACCCCCATCTGAAAATATGTTGTTCTAGGGACCCCTCCAGAAGCAAAGATTTGAGTTAAAAACTTTAAACTTTACTATATATTCAAAGATTTGTGCCGCATTTTCACGATTTTTCAAAAATAGCAGACCTACAAGCTGACGTGTTTTAGTTTTTGTCTAGTTTTAGTTACCTAAATACATCAATACCATAAGATAAAAAACAAATCACTCCCTTCCATATTATTAGTCTAGTTTTTATTTGTTGACAAATTGTCAGTGAGTATATATTTTAGTCATAGTTTTAGTCATCATAGCTTATTTTTTGCCAGCTGCTTGAAAAGCGGTCAATCAAACAATGTTGCAGGAAAACAAGTATGCAACTTTCTGGAAATCCGGAACTACAGTTATTCAGAGACTCTATTAGACCAGTTGTTCCCAACCTAATTTAGCCCATGACCCAAAAGATTAATTTGATGTCTCCCTAGCTGGGAGCCAAACTAGTGAAAATAGCATGCAGATCTAAAAGATCACAACGCATGACTTTGCACCGTGTTGTGAGATTGTATAGATCGGCTATTTTCACTAAGTAAACATTTGTTTTCTAATTTATGGACTTTCTTAGATTTTTCTTTAATTTCATGAAATTACTGAACACATTGTTGAATTAGTATTTCATTGATGAAAAATGTTGATTTGTTTGGGAATGTTATTTTTTTTGAACTTATATAAATATTAACAATTAAAAACACAAATAAAACTAGAACTGCACTCTGTCGAGTGCATACTTGCTTGAGCGCAGAGCGCACAAGTACTTTCGACCGCTGTAAACGGTCAAATCTCAGTATCTCTGTGAAGGAACGTTTGAAATGTCTAATTATTAGGTGTAACTATTTGCTACCTACGTACTTTAGGTCAAATTTAGGTCAAAAAGATGATAAAAACACGGAAAATCTGCACTATCAGGGCCCTGCAAAATGTACCGGCCCAGGGGCCCATGGGGGTTAATCCGTCCCTGCCCTCACCAACCTTAATCCGGTGTCAGTCTGTCTCTGCCCCAAAAAGCAAGAATTTCAAACCTGTCTCTTTCCTTTTGTTATTTTAATCCATTGGATGATATATGCCCCAATCTCTTAACTTAATTTTCTCGCACACGGACATGGAGAAAACGGCTTAGAAAATAAATAATAAACTTAATTAATTTAAAATTCATCCACCGTAGAGGAGCTGTCATTGGTCAAAAGCCAGTGCACCTCACGGGGCCAGAGGGCTGAGCAGAGCCTTCTATAGGCTCTAGGGCTGACACATATTAGCCCCAATGTTGAGTAAATCAACGGAGGTGTGGCACCCCCAGGAGAGTGTGACCCAACTTAATGTGTTTTAAGAGTCCGTTTAATTATTTAATAATTTTGTTTTATGAAGGTTTACATTTAATACTGTGAATTAATTGCACTAGCAAAGTGTAACATGCAGTGAGGACGGAATGTTTGTTCTAGCCCGGGTTCTCTGGGGTCCAAGGAGTGCAGCTTCAGGTTCTCCTCAGTTACATTCTGGGAAGAAAAGCAACACGTCAAATCGTTTCATTGCTCCGTCCTTATCCCCGTTTATTCAGGTTCCGTTTTGTTAATGAGGTACTCAGCAGCCCTGAGACCCGTAACAGAGGCTTGTCATGTCAGCTGTCAATCACTCAACTCAATGAAGGCCAATGGAAGACGATTTGGGTTGTAAAACAATCTGCCCATTTTGACCTATTTAGTTTTTCTTGCAAATATTTGATGCTGCTGCTTTAGATTCTACCAGCATATAAACACAGCAGAGGCCCTTCCAGGGACCCATGGGTGCCACAGGCACACAGTTTCATTCCACTATGAATGGACCTTTTGTTCCATGACACAGTACGTGTCCTCTTGCCAGAGGGTATAAATGCACGTATAATCACCATGTGAAAACTTTAAATGCCTTATGCTCCAAGGGCTAACTGAGCTGACAGTCCTGGTCCACCTAAATGCTCCGGGTTATGCTCTATGCCCTAGGTACCAGGGTCAACTCACATAAGTTTACCCGAACCTAAACATCTATGTACGCGACCTGCCTCGTCTAGAGGCGACACCCAGGACTACGCGAGCCATAGCCAGCTCCGCCACGTCCAGGTTATAGAATCTTGCAAAAAGTTGACGGAGATGACCAACTTGCAACCGTACACACATGACATCCTATATCGAAACACCCTTGAATAGTGCCCAGGATGCTGCCATACCCTGCTCTACGCAGGGTATGGCAGCATCCTGGGTCCTCAGGCCTTCAGGAGGCTGAAACCCTGTAATGGCATAAGCCAGTTGGATGGCCTCCACAATCCACCGGGAAAGCCGTACTTTAGTAATAGGGTTTCCTTTAGCTCCGGCACCCCATGTCACAAATACCTATACCCTTCCTGAAGGGAGATGTCTTGGTCATGTACAGTCTCAATATTTCATATCAATGGTCTTTTGTCAGGTGTGTGCTGTGAACAACAAATGTGACTCAGCCTTTTTACACATTACCAAATTTAGGTAACCTGACTTTGCCAGATGGGGGCGGTATTGGGTAACCATGTTCCCCAACACCACAACCATCTGGGACCTCTCAGGGAGTTCAGCTAACACCGAACCGCTCTCGGTTCGAACCAATCAGCGTGAGCTAAGGGCGGGATATGTGCGAAACCGGATGTGAAGCTATATAGACACGTCAATATGATTGGTTGTGTTTGCACGCCCACACGGTGATACACAGACGGTCCCATCCAATCATCTACCAAGTATCTTGAAAAAAAGGAACAGCCCCGTCATCGAATTTGCTTCCGCGATCGCAGATCCCAATAAGCTGTAAAACAAATTTGTGTAGCAAGCTTCTTGGATCTGGCAGTGTCAGGTTAAAATTTAGGTAGGTACAGGTAAAACAATATATACAAGGAACACTGAAATATTATACTCTAGGAAATGCTCAGATGAAAAACCTATGGAATGCAATAAAGTTTATTTTAGGACAGTTCCGTATTCTCTTGTTTAACAAGTTCTTCCCAGGCCATGCACCCGATAAGGAGGAGGAGCAACAAGTGTGTTTTGGACAAAATACAAAATGGCAGGAAATCTATCTGGAAATGGGCGTGGCCTATATGGTGAGATGCGTCATGACCCAAGGAATAACCTATGGTTCAAGAGTTATAAGCCAAAATGTAAAGTAGGCTGTTATAGCGCCACCATGAGGCCGACCGATATAATTATAAATTAATTTATTTTAGTAATTATTATGAACCTATTATTATGATGAGACGACCTGTTTTGGGGGGAAATGGTGCCAAAAAAGCGAGACTATAGTAGGAGTGGCTTTTTTCAGCCAATTTCATTGGTATCCTCACCAGTCCAGTTCCCAGGATTCCCAGCTCAAGCGGAGCCCTACACACCTCTCCTCACCACCCACCTTACTGTTGAAGTAGAAGTCCCGCATTAAAAATGTACGCAAGTAAAAGTGCAAAAGTATCAACATCAAAATGTACAAAATGTACTTAAGTATTCAAAGTAAGTAAGACAAATGTGCATGACATTGTTTAAATGAACTAGAAATATGAGGAAATGACGGAGGGAGAAACAGTATCCAAACGACCGACCGACAGGAGTTTAGTTTTCATGTTTCACGGTAAGACTACAGTCATTAGTATTATTGCTAGGGTGGGTCAGTCATGTAACTTTCCTGACGTTAAGCTGTGTATGTGTTCAACAACACAGACAACATTGACAGCTATGAGGTAACGAAAGCTTGTCCGGCATAGCAACAGCTGCTAAACTATTTGAATTGGCATTGGGGTGGGGTTTAGCGAAGGGCTAATTCAGACCATCACGGATTACAAAGGGAAACCCAGCAAAGCAGGGGAGGTGTCAGCATCAAATTTCATACATTATATGCACTCCTTGTGGATAAAACAGCAGAAAAAAGAAAACAGTAGAAAACAGAGACTCATACCAACCATATTTCCTTTACTATTTATACATTTAATAAAGAGGGAGTGCCACTATTTTTGTATTTTTCCAGTTTTTCATGTGTCTATGAGGTGACAGTACTTCATTAGACACCCTGGAGTCGTTTATGTGCAATGGTGTATTCACTTTGTATTTAGGGTTTCTTCCGCCAATGAAATAAACAGTAATATAGTGACATCACACTATCAGCCCCTCCCCTAACCCCTCCCCCTTTATCATACAACTACAGCTGTGGGTGTGGCTTCAGTTCAGGTGGATCATTCACCACCCATCACCACCCACCAGGAAAACAAGGCATACTTAATGAACTGGTGGGCGTGCCCACATAAAAACAACATTTTAAATACAAAAATGCATTAGTAATGCCCCTGGTATGGGAAGGAAACTGAACGAAAAGGAACAAAAAGCTGAAATATATAATTTTATGAATATTTGTATAAACAGTATGTTCCTGATGCTACCTACCACAGGTGTCCCGATTTTAACAGTCTGCAATCGTGCATGCTCTTAAGATTGTATTTGTTTAGACTTATCTTAAACATATTGTCTTATTAAACCCAAGTGTTGTCAACTACCTTGTCAGACCGTGTATATAAAGACCTGCTGATTTTTATCATGTTTTCTCTGTATACCATTCAAGGCTTATTCAGATCCACACCTCGGCTTCGGCTGCTTGACACGAAGACACATTGCCTTGAAGTTCTCTCACCAATCCGACTGCGGTCCAAGTGGCTCCACCACCAGATGCCATGAAGTGGAAGGGGAAGCACTTCTGTGTCTCCTCTCGTTCCTAGGGGTCCTGGTCAATGTGGGCTGGCAGACAGTAATCTATCTGCCAGGTAAAGCCAGCCCAAGTGAAGGGGGTGACAACCACACCGGTGGCCAGACCACACAGGTGACCACCCATGAGGGGTCTCCCATCGGCCACCCATGGGCCAGGCCAACTCCTTGGCCGTTCCCTGACTACATCATTAGGGAGCCAAACAAATGCCCAGAGGGAAAGCCGCCACCATTCCTAGTGTTGCTGATACTCAGCATGGCCGGTGAAGTAGAGGCACGGAATGCCATACGGCAGACATGGGGGAGTGAGAGCCTCGCTCCAGGCCTAGGAATCATCCGGCTGTTCCTGGTGGGGGTGACGGAAGGCAAGCTGGGGCGCCTACAGCAGAAGACCCTGGAGTACGAGAGCCTGAGGCACCACGATATCATTCAGCAGGATTTCCTGGATACCTACTACAACCTGACTTTAAAGACACTGATGGGGATGAACTGGGTGGCCATGCACTGTCCCCGGGCCAACTATGTTCTGAAAACTGACAGTGACATCCTTGTGAACAACGTTTACCTTATCTACAAGCTGCTGAGACCGGAACTGAAACCCAAGACAAACTACTTTACCGGCTGTATCCATAGGGACGCCCTGGTAAGCAGAGACAATAGATCAAAGTTGTACATGCCCCTAGAAGAGTACCCAAGCGATAGTTACCCAGACTACTGCTCAGGGTCGGGCTATGTGTTCTACGGAGACGTTGCGACAGAAGTGTACAAAGCTTCTCTGAGCATTCGCATCCTGCGTTTTGAGAATGTGTACGTGGGAGTCTGCCTGGACTGGCTAGGGATCAAGCCCACACCACAGCACGGTGGAGAGGGGTGTGGCCGGCTGTTCAACCCCTACGGATTGTCCTACTACAGCTTAAATTACAGCAACATGGTCACAGTCCACAGTTTTCATCCCTATCAGCTGCTGGAGTACTGGCGCAAAATGCAGAGAGATGGAGCGCTCTCGAAATGTGTTGTCTATAGGGTTGGACAATAACCGCCAAACGGAAAATGTTTTTCAGACCATGAATATTTTTCGGATTTTCAGCAGCGTTTTCCGCAGTCGGTTTTTCCATACATTAATGACACTAATAACATGGCGCTTATAGCGCCCCGATTTGTTTGGTGTTGTACTGGTAAAATGGTGTTTCCCTTAAGATCTAACCACCTTATGATTGTACATACGATAATCGGTCATTGATTCCCGAATTTCCCGTGCATCCTCGCTTGTTGTTGTACACTGTAGTGTGTTGCAGAGCATCAACTTTATTTAGTTTCATTTAGCCAAGCTGAGTGAGCCTCCTTTTCACTACCAACGCCTCCATGATTATCACTCGACTGAAACGGCAATTGCCTTGTTGAACTCCTGTGTGGTAGCGGCCGGTCCAATTGAGCGATAATGGAGGCGTTGGTGGTGAAAGAAGGCTCAGAGCCTCGGACGTGGCTTGGGCAGTTGGGACCAAACTAAACACTGCCACCGAAGTGTTTGCATTGGCACGCCCGTATGAGTACCTTTTGTGAGAGTAACACATCCTCTCAAGTCTCTGATTGGCAAACATAGCCAGTGTTCCGCTGTCTATTTTAATGTAAGATAACTGAACGTGAGCACGTTTATTGTCAATTACTGCTGCCTTCCCTGTCAACAAATAATTACATCCTACCTGTAACGTGGTGTAATTCACTTTAGATTTAGAACACCAGTGACTTCCATTAAATAGCAGATCTACATGCTCATAGCGTGTCACATTCTTGACGCAATGTGAGCTTGTAGATTGCCATTTACTCTGCGGTATGACACAGACATAGCTGAGGCTAACACTTCGGTGTCTAACCCCCCCCCCCAGCATAAATACAAATACATCATTGTCCTCTCTCTCTGTCACGTCTTTGTGCACTGCATATGTACTAACGAGTACATATATAAATATACACAACAGCAAAAAGAGATAAAGAATAAAGAAAAAGACAGCTTTAGGCCTGGGTCACAAGAGGAACACAAGAGGAGATCGACACCCTCTACCAAGATGATCATGTTTTATTAATTTCTTAATGAGTTTATCAGTTCATCAATCTACAAGTTCATCATAGTCAGTTTGTTATGGTAGTCTCCCCTCAATATTTCTTATATTATTAATAATGTTCCCCCATATTCTGTCAAATTCCATTGGTTTCCCTTTAACGTTGTTCATATTATTTTCTGATGTGCTGTATGATAACAATTCTCTCCACCATTGTTTGAGTGTGGGCGGTTGAATTGCTTTCCATTTGGTTAAAATGTGTCAACAAAAATGGACCATGCATTTGATTACATGTGTAGACTCTCAAGAGTAAATGGATGAATGAACAATGAGGATTTTACTGTGCACGGCAACAGCATTTTATGCTGTGTACCTTAAATCACAAACATTGGATTAGTCTGGGAATAACATGAACTCGAATTACTGCAGCAATCACCTCTAAATGGAGAAAGGGAATTGTTATTCATAGGAGAGAAACAGGATTTTGTTTAGCGAGGTCATATAATAAAACTATGATGACAGTCTATTTTGTCATCGTGTCAATATAAAGTGAGTTGGTAATCATCCGATGTAATGTCAACATACAAATGAATGTTACCTACCTACAGTACGCTGACCCCAGATCAACTGATACATGCCATCTGTGGGGATTTTCCAGTTCAGACTGCTTTTCAAACTTTTGCTTTGCGAAAAGATATATATATGAAAAAAATAAAATAAATGAATAGCTGGGCTATAAAAAAAACAAATCCAGCATATAGACTTTATGAGAGTGATAAAACCAACAGACACCATCTGCTGTGATATTGCCCCGTGGCTCGTCCTGGCCTCACTCATAAACGTGGTTCACAAGCCAGCAGACATCATATTTTTGGGGGGGGGGGAGGGGGGGTTTGCATCAAAATGGCAAAATTCATTGACAAAGTAAGTTTACAGTTTGTACATGAATGAAGAACATCAGTGAATATGTAATTACTGCAAACTCATACTTCTCTTCAACATTTCAATAATAGTGAGTTTGGTGACAGATGGCTGGCTTGGCTTTGAAATTGAAAGTAGCTGAAAGGTAGGATTTGTGTTGTGCTGGAATGTTATTGAAATAATAGAAGGAACAGTGGTGGACACTGGAATCCTTAAAGGGAATCGTTGAGGAATTGGAATAGTTGAAATCCCAAAGGATCCCACGGATTTTAGGTTGAACAATACGGATGCGTGAGCAAGCTCCACTTACGTACGACTAAATCAGACACTTCAATGTCTTAAGAAGGCCTACTGTATTATTTGCATAACTGTTTTGAGTATATGTGATTCAAAACTTTCACTCCACTACATTTTAAAAGACAAATATTGCACTTTTGACTCCACTACATTTTATAGGTAGGGAATAAGTACATTATGGTTTAACCAACGTGAAAATAGCCAATCTATAAGCTCACACCGTGTCATAATGCAACACATTGTGAGCTTGTAGATCTGCTATTTTGTTTTACTACTATTGAATTGATTGTATTTGAATACTACTAAGCAACTACTTTAACTCAAGTACGACTTTGACTGAGTAAGCTTTGACTCAAGTAAGGCCGTTGAGGGATTTAAAGGTGAATAAAATAATCTTAAAATCGATTCTCTGTTTTATGGGAGCCAATGGAGTGAGATTAAGTAGGCTAAATGTACTTTCCACCACTGACAATCAGGAATACTTGGAAGAAATGAAATGGAGGAAAAAGAGGTTGCGCATCAGCAATGGTTTTCAGTGGAGTGAGGAGTGATCAAAAAGTAGGAAATAAAAAATAAAAATATCTTTATTGGCACACACCAAAAAGGAACCCTTACGCGTTTCGGCTATGATCCTTCATGAGAGCATTGGAAGAAATCTCAGGCTGCATTCAGCAGTCTGGGCTCAGATCTGCAGCCATTCTCAGCAGTCTCTCTCCCACTGTCATCAGAAAGATGGCTTATCTTTACAGCCTGCTGACAGATATATATTGGTCTGCCGGATATGTACCTTATTCTTATTGTATTTTTTATTTTTTGTGTAAACACTATCTGTTACTATTGAACGTTGTGGTCTCTGTTAAATGCAGAGCGACTTCACTGTTTTAGCTGATAACTAGATTTTGTCTGTTTTAAATTTCAATTATCTGTTTTTATTGTATGCATTTTTGTGTGGAAAAGACTAGCGACCACTTTGTGGAAGCTAATGGGGATCCGAATAAAGAATAAAGAATGTCTACCATTATTTGACTTTTTCATGACGTCGGTATCTGCGACAGATTAATGCAACAGTCGTGCCCGATTTTGAACCACTTCGGTGAACGCTCCAGAATTTGCCCGTCTCACACAACGATAGCCAATCTTCGAGGTTGCAATGTGCCGCGTTGTGAGCTTGTAGATTGGCTATTTTAGAATTTGTTGAGAGAAGGGCATGGTTAAGTGCATGGTTAATAAAATAGTTTTTCTTTTTTTTCTATATCAAAACATTATTTATGTTGTTGTTGATGTAAAATCGGTAATCAGTGGCCTAGAACTTTCCAAAATCGGGATTAGCATTGTACCCAAACATCTTGCATCACCCGGGCAAAAGCATTGAGCACGTGAGAAAAATATAGGTTTGTGGGGATTAAAAGGAGGGGGGAGGGGGGGGGGGAATCAAACATTGATGAAACAAGCTTGACACAGATGGCAAGCAGGTGTCATTTTTTTTACCCATCATTTATTTCTTGTCATTCATTATGCATCCAGCTAGGAGTTTTCAGATGTTGCACATGGATTTGAAAACTAATGTACTTCCAGCGGAATCGTGGTACTTCAGAGTCTGGTGACTGGGAACTTGGCAAGAGATGTGAAGCCAGAAGAGACAGAGAGAGAGAGAGAGAGAGACAGACAGACAGAGAGAGAGAGAGAGACAGACAGAGACAGAAACAGAGACAGAGAGAGAGACAGAGACAGAGAGAGAGAGAGAGAGAGAGAGAGAGAGACAGACAGACAGAGAGACAGACACAGGCTCACCATCAGAGTGAAGTGGGTTGTGAATTCCATGGAAGGCTGACTTGTGGGGTTTGTTTATGGTCATGTCAGAGTCATAGTGACATGCCTATACAGTAGCCTATACAGTATGTATGTGACGTGGCTATGGTCCGCCCAGAAAAGTGAGGACGCCAAAACCCAAAAGTGATTGGCCAGAATGTGATGATGATAAGAGCGCCCCTCACACGAGTGCATGTTCGTAGTCAGTACAGTACCTTGTAAATCTCATCACGAATAGACAGAACACATGCACACACAGCAGCAGTGCTTTAGAATGGGACATGCTACTGTGAACACGATGTAGCCTGATGACTCCACTGCCATCTGTTTGTCCCCTCATCACACCTCTCTCTCTCTCTCTCTCTCTCTCATTTCTCTACTGCTTCATAGAGCAGTAAAAAGCTCATAGCGACCCCCATAAGCACCCACCTCCACCGCCGCCTCCTCCTCCTCCTTTTATCTTATCTCTGCGGCTTGCTCTTTTAACTTTCTGGAGTTTAGCGTGCCCCAAAGCACTCGTTTTTCATCTCCCCCATATCTGGGGCCATCTGCAAACTTTCAGTCAGTTCCTATCTTTCTGTCATCACCTATCTGTACCCACAAGGTCAATACGGGGGAAAGTGCTTCAACTTTGCCTGTATAGCGCACACACACACACACACACACACACACACACACACACATCTACCTCTTAACCACATTAACCATGGCATCCCTATTTGTACCAAGGTTTTTCACAAATACACAAAATTCTTTATGTGTGTTAAAACAGCAAAAACAGCTGTTGCAAATAGCCCCAAGTATAAAATAGGGTTTGCCTGCTCTATGGAAGCCCATTTCCACCACTCGGTAAAGATGAAGTAGTAGTAGTAGTAGTAGTAATAGTAATAGTAATAGTAGTTATTTTAGTAATATTCTTTATCAAAAGTTATTTTGTAGTTCATTTTTTGAATTAAATTGAATTAAATGACATTTAATTAAAGGTTAATATTAGCATGTTGCAAGCCTGTATAGATTAATTTGTCTGTTGTTCAGCAGAATATTTAGGTCTGTGTGGTACAGTTCTGTACATCGTGCTTATAAGCAGTCTATTTCTGGATAGCCCAAACAGGTTTCAAACAACAGAGGAGGACATCATTTTCAAAAAATGTGTCCCTTTGTCAATCAATGCATAGTTTCAAATGCATTATCCACTTGGTCTCAACTGTAATCAGATACTGTATCCATTTTTACTATAATACACCTTTTTTCAAAATCCCAATAGCAAAACATATTTTTCTTATTGAAGAGTAAAACTGTACCAACTAGGGTTGTTCCGATCCGATCGTATGATTTGAAATTGGGGCCGATCACGTCATTAAAGAAATTATCTGAATCGATTCAGGACAAAAACAATGTGATCAGGACTTCCCTATAGTATCAATATTATATTCATATCATGATATGGATGGATATTGTCTGTGATTTTGTCTGTTGTGATATGGCATACCCCAAGTGTTTTTTGGGGAAAAGCAAACAATCGGAATTGGATCGTGAACAAAAAATCCCGTCCTAGTACCAACATTCGGAAAATTACACAATCATGTATTTTCTGACAATACCAATGATCTCTCAGACTATCTAATGACTTGGGAACATCTGTCCAGAATTTCTCTAGGTTGGTACAGAAACTGTTCCTATGTATTTGGGTCCCTCATTTGGTGCAAAGAGGAGATGTTATGTCAGGAAAGAAATTATGTAACTATAGTCTTTGTGTAATGAAATGTGTGTTATTTTACAACACAATAATTCCATGATGCTGTATAATAAAACTTTTGGCCACAGTTAATCAGCCAGACAGCATTCCATCAGATATTTTGCTATCTGTAATTTAGCACTGGATGTTCATCAGTCGTGGGAAAATGTACAGAAAAACTGTTCGGAAGGACAAAAGAGCTGAGAATTTGTATTCTATTCACTGTTTAGGAATGTGTGAATGGACGACTGAATGGAACACTGAAGATGAATTAACACATGATCCTTGGGATCATGTGTTCATGTACATGGTTTCTGTCATGTGGCTGTTACGACATGAATTAGATATACAAAAAAGAAAAAGAAATCAGTGGTGGTGGACCACTTCAGCCCTATATACACATGTTGGCCATTTGAAATGTGGTTAAAGGCTCGATCTACAAGTTCACAAAGTGTCGCATTGTGAGCTTGTAGATCTGCTCTTTTCAAAACAAAAAGAATCATATAGAAAGTATACTGTGCATAAAGAGTACTTTATACTTATATACTTTATACTTTATATAAATATGCAGCTGACAGAGTTTTACCTACGGAGTTCTCTGAAGAACCGGTTTAACTGTCTAGATTAGAACAGTGCATTCTCAACATTTTCCGGCTGTGACCCCACACCCTATTATTAAAAGGGTATAAAACTCCTTCGATTGTCACTTCACTGTCATCACACCCAGTGCACTCCTTCTCGATTTAGATGGTTCAAAATGCAGCTACTAAAGGTTAGGCTTCTTCAAGTACATCCAAATCCGACACTTTTTAGAAAGTCAGAGGAGAGGGGGGAAAATACGTTTTGAAATGACAGAAATTGAAAAACTTCTTATTAGCCCCGATGTTAGGAAGGGTCATATTTCAGATATATATCATATACTGACTAATATTGGAAACTCCTCCTATGACTCACTGAAGCAAGTATGGGAGGAGGATATTGGGGTGAAATTTGACCCAGAAGTGTGGATCTTCATCTGTAACAAGATATTTCCTAAATGTACCTCTATAAACATCCATTAAATTAAATTTCAAATTCTTTCACAGAACGTATTACACACCTCTCCGTCTTCATAATGTGTTTCTCAACTCCTCAGAACTTTGCTTCAAGTGTCATTAGGAAGTAGTACTATTATGCATGTCTTCTGGAAGTATGATCTAATTCAGCAATACTGGAAGAAGGTCCATTTTCACACTCAGAAAATCCTAGGCAAGCTTCTTAGTTTTACTCCCAGCCTATACTTATTGCATCAGGACCCTGACTCTACCCGTTTATTATTAGACATGTTGATGACATTTCTGTTAATACAACCCAAGGACCTGTTGTCGATTAAATAATCTTCCAAAGATGAAGGAATGACAAAGTTCTTCAGGGTGTATTGAGAATTTATTAAGAAGATTGAGCAGAATAACAACATACAGAGAGTGAGGAACAGGCCTCCTTGCCTATTCCATCAGCCCCTCCGGGCGCAAGCCTCCTCAACCCCATTCTCAGACAGATAGTCATGTAATGTCCATATACGGATCTGTGCTAAACATAAGGGTGACACACAAATAAGTATACCTTTGCTGACAGCGTGGAGGAGTCAAGTCAGCGGTTGGATTGACAGCTGCATGAATTAGACTGAGCACATTGGTGAGCAAAGAGACTTAATTGAAGGAAGATAAATACACAATAATGCATATATCTGCCACTGTAGTTGGCATTCTAAAATTCCCATTACAGTCAACAGTTTTTTTGTTTTTGTAAGTGAATAATCAAATATTAGTTTACATGCCACAGGAGATTTATAGAATGACAAATTAATAAAATAAATAAAGCAAGTACATGTTGATACAGCCATCTATTACGATTTTATTTTTTATATATCATCACGTGGAATTTGCTAAATGGAATTGTCATCACTCGGGAAATTCTCTACATGGAATTTTTATTTATTTAGATACAGATAGATATTTACGTAGGCTCACTAGATTTGATTTTTTTCAGATCTCACCCGAAGGTAAATAGTTCTGTCCTTTCTCTCAGTTTTTAGTTGACCCACAAGTCTATTTGGTTAATGTGTCTTCCAGCAATCTCCATTGGGCTGGTGGTTCCAGTGTTCAATGACTCCCACATGAGTGTGTGCATGTGTATCTGTGGCTTGGTCTCCTGCTGTGGCAAAGTCTCTTGGTGTCATTCATGGTGTCAATTTTGTCACCTCCGTTGGTGCATGGTGACAGCATTGACCATGTTGGTGCTGCTGCTCTCATGGCTCCTCTGTAGGCACTTGAACCATCATTACGCACGTTCATGTTATTGGGCCCATGACACGCGAACGCTGTTTCTAGAATGCGCGCAAATGGTGCAATGATAGTCAACGACCAGCGTGTTCATGTTATTGGGCCAATCCATCCCAGTATGCACTCTGTTCCTACCCGGAAGGAGGAGTGAAATCGCCTTATGCGCTTTTGAGCAACTGAATGCATGTGGCTGGGAGGAGAAATCCAGTGGCGTATCTACTCTAAGGGTAGAAATCAGCGGGGGAAAGCCACGCCCCCTCTGCACTGTAGTTCACTCCCACTCCTACTCTCCTAGTCCAGGAAATGTCTCTCGTTACCCCAGGCTTTAATTTTTTGAGCCGAACGCGAACGAAAGTAAAAGCCTGGGTACAGAGGCTAAGCACCACCTAACAATAGTGTATGCTCCCAGCCCACAGCCAATTTGAAATTTTTTTCTTCATTTTCTGCCAGTCAATTAAATCCAATTTTCGCCACTTGGGTGTAAGCAGCACATTCTAGGGGCTGCTAAGCCCCTATAGACTTTGATATGATGCCATGTTGTTCGCCTCTATACCTTATTAGACAGATATATTGTTTCTAAGTGGGATTTTTTTGGTAAAAGGTGTAGTTTTAAATAAACAAAATAAATAGGAAAAGACATGCACACAGTCACACTTTGTGCTCGAAGGCATGTTGTCGATGCCATGTGATAAATGAGCTATGAAATCAAAGCTGACAGTTGCCACACCTATAGCCCAATATATTGATGCTTTTCAAACACAGATTCAAAGCTACATACTGAATGCTTGAGCAGTTGCTTTGAGCAATGATTCAGCGAGGAATCAAAGAAACATTTTGCTAATTGGATTTTCTTTTAAGTGTCATGCAGCAGCAACCAGACAATAGAGATGCAATAAGGCAGGGGTTCTCAAAGTAGGGTTTTGGAACCCCCAGGAGTCCTTGAGGGTGTTCCAAGGGGTTCCCAGCTAAATGAGAAGTGTAATTACCGTCCGTAACCCTCATTTATACTTTAATTTACTTAATTTATTTCCCCATTTTAACAAAAGGCTTAAATATTTAACCCAACAACAAAACATCTTCTCTTATAATATGGGGATATGCAAAATCTTTCATATTCATTGTCCACGGTCGATTACATAAACATTTTTGAGAACCACTGCGAGCATGGACGTGGATTCTTTCCACACACATTGTCATTTTGCAGAGGCTTCACGGCCACCACCATGTCTACTCTCCCTATTGTCCTTTTGCAGAGGCTTCACGGCCACCACCATGTCTACTCTCCCTATTGTCATTTTGCAGAGGCTTCACGGCCACCACCATGTCTACTCTCCCTATTGTCATTTGGCAGAGGCTTCACGGCCACCACCATGTCTACTCTCCCTATTGTCATTTTGCAGAGGCTTCACGGCCACCACCATGTCTACTCTCCCTATTGTCATTTGGCAGAGGCTTCACGGCCACCACCATGTCTACTCTCCCTCAGCCTTCAACTGCAGCAAACTCTACAACCCTCGAGGGCCAGCTCACTGCAGAAGGTTCAGTAAGAGCAGCAACGCATCTCTTACATGTCAAGTTGTTTGACTGTTAAAAGTTTCATAGCATACCTTATAAAGAGCTACTGTATCTCAGAGTTAAAAAAATAAATAAATTAACAATGAGGATTGTACTGTGTGTGCTTCCCTGCTATAGTCAAGGAGGGGGAAAACTGGAGTGCGGGACAATCAATGTTATGCAAGTCAATGAGAGCCGGCTAGACAAGAGTACACATTAATTGGGCCATGAATAAAGGCATAAAGGACATATTCCATTCCATTCGTTTTTGTCCTTTTCTTCTTTGCATAGCACCGACTATCGTGTATGCCTGAAATTTCAGTGCACAAATAATACTAAGTGTGTGCATTCAGGGGCAAAACTGATGAGACTTAAAAACGCACTCTGATCTGCTGTTTGATTGCTGGCCTGATTTTTTGGGTTCGTCACGACTGTCACCTTCTGCTCCTCGAGTCATACAGTACAGTATCAGTGATGGTAGATAGATAGATAGATAGATAGATAGATAGATAGATAGATAGATAGATAGATAGATAGATAGATAGATAGATAGTCTGTTGTTGTCGGCACTTTGGAATATTTTTCAACACTACAACAAGCGATTACACCGTTTTAAAGTTGATTTTCATGACAAGCAACTCAGCGGTCGGTGCACTGGCTGTTCAAAGCAAGGTAACTTTAAACATAGGCAGTCTAGCCTGAAAGACGGCCGTAAATTGTCGGCATTCAACTTAAGTGGAGAGTGAAGGCAAGCACTACAATTTCACCTGCAAACCACCAACAGTGTAAAAAACCAACTCGGTGTAGAAAAAAACAACCATCACGGTCCATTTTTACACTGTCAGGTTTGAATTATTACCAAATGATATTACAGTGTATGCTGCCAGCTTGCATGATCACATTCCTGGGAGAAGGAACCTTCAATTGTTTAAGAAGAATAGATGATGTTGTGGAACTACAAAATAAATAATGAGAACTGAACAAAAGAACGACTTCGGGTTTGTTTGCCCTGCTATGTTGCAGACTGTGTGCGTGCGTGCCACCCCCCACATTCCACCGCCCTACCCCATTCAAACCTCAGCCTACTTCAACACCGACGACATTAACTCTATTGTCGCCTCCAACAGTCCAGAGATTGAAATAATCTCTGGGCTAATTAGTGTCTATTTGGGGGTCCTTGACATGAAACCACTGAGCCACAAGAACCACTGAGCTACGGTACAGCAGACTGGCTGTATGTATGGGAGCGTGTGTGTTACCGTCTCGGTGGAAGTGAGAGGAGGATAAAAGTAACATGTTTGAACATGAACTCATGACGGTGGAAATGGCAGCGATAAGGGTCCCCAAAAAAGTTTGAGAGAAGCTTTTCTAATATTCATGGGATATGATAGCCAACACATGAACTCTGTCTCTCGCCAGTGCGTACCATGTTATTCATACGGTGAGCTGGTATAAGGGTTTGTAGCGCGTACGGGAGCTTGTGTTTTAGGCCAAGTAAAGAAATGCCAAGAGACAACCCAACTCAGGCATTCAACAAATAAATCTGTTTGTTTCCTTTGGTGTTCCTATAGTGCGCATGGGAATTCCTCTCTCATTTTGGAACTCCGTGTTGTTGTGATGGCCTAGGGCAGTCCGACTGTTGTCTGTGAACACAAACAACAACTCTCTCCCAAAGCCACTAAACCAGAGCAGTATAACTCATAAACATGCGATAGAATCATCATGCAAAATGTGGAGCTACTCCGTGGAGGATAGCCTGGGAGGGATGCCAGCGGTGACTGTGGGAGCGGGTGGGTGGGCGGGAAGAGAGCGCTAGACACGGTTACCATTTCTGGATCTGTTCTCGTTCGTGAGTCTAAAAAGCTAAAACAAACATTGTGTGAGGTTCCAATCGATTCTTCCATGTACCGTGCTGTTGTTAAGAGTGCCTCCAGAATTGAACTGAACAATTTAATTGAACAAAATATTAAAAAAATCAGACCTGTCTGAAGTGAGTGGTGCTATACTGGACTTGTGCTGTACAAGCCCTCATCCCTGGGTGTATGTGTGTGTGCCATAATACAACACAGTGATTGAACCAACAAAAGGAAACGAACGGCATTGGCCCAGGCCGTAGCGTAACGGTCTGGGCACCGGACTGGTGATCCAGTCGCGGTGTGCCACGGGTTCGACTCCCGGACCCGACACGGCCTTTACCGCATGTCATCCCCCCATCTCTCTCCCGTTTCCTGTCAGCCTACTTTCTATCCCTTAAAAAATCAATAAAGGCGTAAGCCACAAAAAAAAATATCTTAAAAAAAAAAAAGGAAACGAACGGGGGAAAAAAGGCGGCGGGGGGGGGGGGGGGGGGGGGGATAAAAAAGCAGGAAAATATTAAGGGCAGTTAAGGTCTTTTTTTATTTGTTAATTTGAGGTGCATTAAATCAAGCCCTTAACAGTAATTGAACTGACAGCGGAGCTATTCCTTTCCCATGGTTGCCCTTACTCTGTTATCTTAACCTTCCATATTAAACTCATAGATAGCAGACACATGCGATTGCATGATTACAGTATATGGGCACATTTCGTAATAGACTCAACCAGTCAATCCGGTACACTTCCCCTTGAAATTCGCACTCCCTTTCTGTGGAAGATCTTGTCATCCGACTTCCCAGTAACTGACAACATTGATGTCATCATACATCATACATCACCAGGTCATCATCATCATCATCTTTATTTATACTCGGAAATAAAGTTGAGGGCAAGACCTAATTTTCAATGTAGCCGAGGTTACAATACACAAAATACAGTAAAAAACAAAGGATAAATTACAAAGGAACTGAATGCAGAACAACCAGTCAGTAAAATAAATCAATTGAAGCAGGAGCAATCGCGGTGAAAAATGTTCTGGATCATTTAGTGAACTAGTTTGTTTCCCAACTAGTGAATGATCGATAAGAAACATAATAATTGCACTTGCAATACCTTCACGGACCACCAGTGGTCCACGGACCACCAGTTGAAAACCTCTGGTCTAAAGCACTTATTTCAATTTTAAAAGGGCTGTAGCTCAGCTAGCTATTATATGAAGATATTTCACCTAATAATGACATGCACCAGGTGCCCCCATTTCATTCCACACGGGGATCAAACCGGGAACTTCACATTCCAAAGCAGCCACGCTATAACTCCTAAGCCACTGTCACCCCATCAGCTCAATGGCCTTGTGGTTAGAGTGTCCGCCCTGAGACTGGGAGGTCGGGGTTCAATCCCCGGCCGGGTTATACCAAAGACTGTAAAAATGGGACCCAATGCCTCTCTGCTTGACACTCAGCATCAAGGGTTGGATTGGGGGCAAGTCCCTGCGACATACTAGCGTCATGTCCAGGGGGTGTACTTGTACATCAAGCAGTCTCACGCCACAGAAACAGGAGATAAGGCTCCTGCCCTATGGGCCTCATGGCTCGGCAAGGCTACTTACTTGCTGTCACCCCATTGACCACTTAATTAAACCCTATATATATATATATACAGTATACTTTGTCGACCAGGGCTCCGCTCATTTTTCCCTCTACACCACACAGCGACGTAGAGTCTGTGGGGGCCACGGGGCCATGGCCCCCATGAAGAATCCTAGGGCCCCTTTCGGCCCCCATGAAGATTTTCGTGGACATTTTACATTTACATTACATATTTTCTGGGAATTCCGAACATTTTGGACCTCTCCGCCGGCAATCTGAGAATCCCATCGTCAAATATTCGGGAAAACAGCGCCTCCCCTGTTGTTCCTCAGGCAACAGTCTGTCTTGAGAGACACCGGCCGTCCAAGAGGTGTTAAAAAGTGCTAATCGGGTTTCTTTTGTAGTTGTTCTTGAGGCGTGACATAAAGGGCGCGTTCGGAAATACCACACCGGAGCACACTCGCCTATTAGTTTGCATTGCACAGTGGGCTCAGTGCGCTATTTCCGAACGCGCCCATAACACTGATCAAGAATTCACCAAAGACTAGTGAGACTACACACTGACTCGAGAAAAGACCCATATCGTCCAAAATAGGCTGATCAGTCGCTGTCTGTGTATAGGCTAATTCATTGGTAAAAGTATGCTAAAGAACTCATTTTTAGACCATTTGGGCAACTCTGTAGCCTACCGAAAGGTAAAACGCACCCGCCGCCAGCTATGATCTCTCTCTCTCTCTCTCTCTCCGTATCTCTCTATATCTCCCTCTCTCTCTCATAATAAAAATAATATAGTCCTGAAAGTCCTCACCTTGGCTTGGACATTGGCCTATAGAAGCTGCTTTAAAAGTACCAGTGAAAACAACTTATTTTTTTCCGCGCTGCGGCGGGGGGGGGGGTGGTGCGGGGAGGCGGGGCTGCGGGGGACGGGCCTCCATGAGGATTGATCAAACTCTTCGGCTCTGACACCACATATAGAAGGACCCAGAAATAGCCAATCTACAAGCTCAATTGTGAGCGTGTACATACAGTAGATCAGCATTTATATTGTGAACTTGTAGATCGCAGAATAGGTACGCTGGGTTTATGCGTTTAAAGTGGAATTAATGATGAAAAGATCTGGGAACCTCAGCCACCGTTCCACCTACACGCTACAGTATGCAGAGTGCATGTAGACAGCATTTATGTGGAGTAGAGGGAACTGTGGAGTGTGTGTTTACGTACCGACGGGCAGCAGCATCTTTATTAAACCGTGCAGGCAGACAAAAACAACACGACAACATAATTAAAGTCAATACAAGAGGGGCGTACTTGTGTGGATTATTGTCTCCACAAGTGTCCTCAGAGAAGCACTGGATGACATAATCCAGTTAAAAGCGTGTGGAATGAAATGGGGGCACCTGGTGGCTCAGTTAGTTAGTGTTCACAGACACCATAATATAATGGAAGTCAACTCAAAGCTGCCGGTGCATGTCATTATTAGGTGAAATATCTTCATAAAATAGCTAGCTGAGCTACAGCCCTTTTAAAATAGAAACAATTGCTTTAGACTGACCCTGATTAAAAACATCTCTACAGGAGTATAACCCTGGAATCATTCTTTTGTCAAACAATAATAATAATAATAATAATAATAAAACTGTATTTGTATAGCACCTTTCATGACATGAAATGCAGCTCAAAGTGCTTTACAGAACAATGGAGAATAAAAGAAAAGCAAGGCAACGACAAAAAACAAGCAGTAATGCAATACAGTGAGGACATGAATAACAAAAAAATAAAAAATAAAAATAACAAAAAAATAAATAAAAGATCAATTAAAAGCTGAGCTTTAAAAATGTCTACAGAGGCTGCCTGACGAAGGTACAGTGGGAGCTTGTTCCATGCCGACGGCCCGTAGAAGCAAAAAGCTGCTTCCTCGTATTTTTTAGTTGCCATTTTTTTAGGCAAAGCGAGCAGGCCAGCAGTGGAAGACCTTAGGGGCGGTTTGGGACATATTTAGGCAGGCAGTCATGTAGGTAGGAAGGTGCGAGACCATTGAGAGCTTTATAGACAAGTAAAATAATTTTAAAATCAATCCTAAAAACAACCGGAAGCCAGTGCAGTGATGCCAAAACTGGAGTAATATGTTCTCTCATCTTAGTTCTAGTTAAAACTCTGGCTGCTGCATTTTGGACAAGTTGTAATCTGTCAGTTGTTTTCTTAGGCAGTCCTGAAAAAAGTGCATTGCAGTAATCAAGCCGAGAAAAAACAAAGGCGTGGATTAGCGTTTTTGCATCATCCAAGGACACATAGGCTCTTATTCGTGCAATATTTCTAAGGTGAAAAAAGGCAATCTTGGTAACATGATTAATGTGTGAATTAAAATTCAATTTAGAATCAATAATAACCCCCAGGTTCTTTACTGTACTGTTACTTTCTACAGTCAGGTTGCCAAGTCTGCTTAATATTGATTCTTTCTGTTCACTAGAACCGATTATGAGAACTTCTGTCTTATCCTCATTTAGCTTGAGAAAGTTCTCACTCATCCAACATTTGATGCTAGACAGACAGGTAACCAGCGGGTCTAAAGCACAGGGATCATCTGGAGCCACAGAAAGATATAGTTGGGTATCATCAGCATAGAAAGGAAAATTGACTCCGTGATTGGCAATGAGTTCACCCAATGGCAGTATGTACAAGGAGAAAAGCAGAGGGCCAAGAATCGAGCCCTGTGGAATACCAGAATTGATGTCGAGTCAAACTCGGCTAGATTGACAAAGTAACTTCTATTTGATAGGTAGGAGGAAAACCAGGACAGGGCCGTACCAGACAGGCCTATCCAGTGCTCCAGACGCTGTATTAAAATTGAATGATCAATCGTGTCAAATGCAGCCGTTAGATCTAGAAGTAAGAGAACGGATACATGTTTCTTGTCAGCAGACACCCTAAGATCATTCATTACTTTTACAAGTGCTGTTTCTGTACTGTGACCTTTCCTAAAGCCAGATTGGAATTTGTTGTGCACAATGACACGAGTGAATCATTAACTGCCAGGTGAAACAAGCAGTGTCTCCGTTGTGCATCAGTCCCCCCTTTTTCCCTTTTTTGTTCGGTGTATGTATCTCTGTCACAACCTTGCGGCCGTTGTTTTCGTTAGTTTCCCGACGCTGTTTTGTTGGTTCAATCACTGTGTTGTGTTCTGGCTTCCCTGTATAGTTCCAGACAGTTAGCTGCTATGTTGTCAGTCGCTCTGTGCTGCGGCGTATAGGAGCAGGCAGCCAGTGCATGAGACAGGACAAAATTGAGAGATCCCGCACACACCGTCTCCAGGTATCCCTGAAACACCTGATGAAGGTCAGTTGGACCGAAACTTTGTCGCCTATTCGCAATAAAACACGTTTTTTGCTGCAAGTGAAGATAGTCTGCAGGATCTCAATTTATATGGGAACATCTGTCAAAAATAGCAGATCCACAAGTTCTACAGTATCTGCTATTTACTCAGGAGTGGAGGAAAGAGCAGAGAGTGCAGTTTCAATGAAGGCACTTACATTCAGTGTTTTTCAGCAGGGGATGGAGCAGGCTCCTGGGTGTTCCGTGGTGAAGACTCAACCTGAAACACAAAACATTCAAATTATAACCGGATAATTGAACCACTGGTGGAACAGCTGCCATTCATTTGATTATCTGCCTGTCATTTAATCCGCTGGTAATTGTGGAATTGTGTTGGATTGTGGTAATTGTGGAATCAAAAAATAATATAATTCTCATCAGATCTATAATTAAGCAATATTACACGAGAGGGTGTGGGTTAACGTGATTATTGCCACGACAGTGATGCGGTCAGGAACGAGATGAAGTAGAGTTCCGCAAGCATCACTGAACTAAGACCAAATATACTGACACTTTCGTCAACGTCAACAAATGTAAACTAGACTAAAATGTTAAGGGACTAGTGGACAAGAGATCCAGTATAAGTCATTTTTCAATTGGTTGCATGCTGAAAATAGCAGATCTACAAGCTCACAACGCGTCGCGCTGAGGTTAGTTGACTAAAACTTTTTTCATTCCAAAGACTGTGACTAAACTAAAATGGAAATTTGCTGCCAAAAACAACACTGTTTGGTTCCATTTGTACACGCTCAGAGTTAAATTAACACTGATGATTTCACTGTGTGTGTGGGTTTGCGCTAATCACCTTCTGGCCTCAGCCTTGCCAGCAAAAAGCTCCAGGACGGTGAAGCCGCACCCCAGGTGCTGCTGGGAGCCGTCTGGCCCGAGTGACGTCGCCACCAGCTCCAGGACAGCCACAATGCTGGCCAGACGCAGGCTCGTATGGAAGTACAGCACCTACAAACCACAAAGTGACACACACACACACACACACACACTCAATGTTGAATGTTGAATCAACATTGAATGTTGAATGAGCGATGAATGTTGCTCATCTATTATTAAATATATTATCCTTTGAAAATGTTTGAATCAGGATGTCTTCCTGTGGGATTTCTAAATATTTAACCAATGAAAAGTATTAACAAGACTAAACTAAACATGACTAATATAAATAATAACTACATTGGATGCGCTTATAGGTTATGTTTTCCATTTCTTGAAATGGAATGCCAGACAGTGGACTTGTGCTTAGACTCCTTAGAGTGTCTGCCCTGAAACTGGGAGGTCGGGGGTTCGATTCCCGGCCGGGCCATCCCACACCAATGCCTCCCTGCTTGGCACTCAGCATCAATGGGTTGGATTGGGGGTCAAATCAACTAATGATTCCCGAGCGCAGCGCACACTGTGGCTCACCGCTCCAAGAGATGGGTCAAATCCGGAGAACAAATTTCACTGTGCTAACGTGTGTTACCACAGTGAAAGGGGAGGACATGCAGGGGAGGACATCCAGCAGCTCATGATGGTCTTAACAGCAGCAATGAATAAATACAAACTCTGGTTTGATAGAAATAAATTATCCTTAAATCTAAGTAAACAACAACAAAATGTATGGTATTCGGAAACCGCCAGATACAAACGGATATCCAGTTGATTATAGATAATAATAAAATAGAAAGAGTATATGAAAACAAATTATTGCGATTGATCCTAGACCATAGGCTCTGCTGGAAACCACATAACATATGTGGGGAACAAGATGGCAAAGAGCATCTCGGTCATAAATAGGACAAAACACCTACTCAACCCCAGCTCATTGCACACGTTGTACTGCACAATGATCCTACCCTACCTGAACTACTGCTCTGAGGTATGGGGAAACGCCTACCAATCAACTATAAATCCACTGATTATACTACAAAAGAGAGCACTAAGAGTAATAAACAATGTAGGATACCGGGACCACACACACCCACTGTTTTTACAATCACACCTTCTGAAGTTCACAGATATGGTCAATATTAAAATTCTACAAATCATGTACAAAGCAAGATATAACCAATTACAGGCAAATGTACAAGACAAATTTCTGGATAAGGAAGGGGGATACAACCTTAGAGGACCGCTGAACTTCAAAAAACCTGTGATTTACGGAGTCACTCTGTGGAATGAGCTGGAGGATGAACTAAAGCACAGTGGAAACATAAACCAATTCAAAACTAGAGTTAAAAAAACTATTTTTGATAAATACACAAGTGAAGAGCACTAATGGCATTACAAAAGGGGAACTATGACGTACTGTACTATATAATTATATATTTGTATATTTGATACATTGTGAAATATAGTAAACCATATATTATACCATTATTATTATTATTGTTATTATCATTATTATTGTTATCTACAATTGTTATTAGTATATATATATATATATATATATATATATATATATATATATATATATATATATATATACATACATACATACATACCGGTATATATATATGAATATATCTTCAATGTGTTTAAAATAGACACCACGTTTGTCAAAAAATTCAAAAGTTCACTCGTTTTCACATAGCCATAGGGTTCCAGAGTAATCCAGACACACCCAATCATAATGATAAACATTACAACGCGTTTGTAATGGTCCAAAAACATGACAGACACAAAGTTTGCATGTGTAGCTCATCTGGTTTTACAGCCAAAACTGTTTTATTTAGCAGCCATTGAGGTCGCGATGGCGACCCCAAAGGTCGCCAGCTTTACATTAATGTCAGATGCTGTGACACTTTGTGATACTTGAATAAATGTTTCATACCTTATGTTGTAATAATTCTGACCTTTATTGCATTTATCTTTAGTGTTGTCCATTTTTTGCATTATTCAATTTGGGGAGCATACTTTGGTCCGACATATCATTGGTTCTAAGGAGCATTGGTCCGACTCGGGATAGGGTTGGGGGTTAGGTTTAGGTGTGCTGCCCCGTGCTCGCGGTTATGGTTAGGGTGAGGGTTTGGGGTAGGTAGTCGATCGGACCAATGGTATGTCGGACCGAAGTGTAGTAACCATTCAATTTAGGGGGGTGTGGTAACAATTTGATAGATTTGTAGCCTTTGTGGGCAGAGGTGCGCTGCTTTTCTTTTCTACCTTTCATTACACAGTAGGTTGTGACAATTTTTATGTATGAAATATAAGCTTTTGGCAAAATTGACTATGTGTATGCTATGTGCCAATCACTTAAGTTGAAGCATTTTCTTTAACAAATTTGCTACATTTCATGATCTAGATTCACATATGAGTAAACTAAGGCACCAGTACTTGTTTCAGATGTTAGGTATATATGTATTTATGACATTTGAGAAAGATTGTGTTGCCAAAATCAATATAACACATTTTACAAGCAAAAACAGCAGCACAAGATGTTTTTTTTTGGTTATATACATTTCTGACTTGCGACAAATACCGAAGGATATTATGAGTAGAACTTTTAACCCAAAGTCCAGAAGGGTATTATCTACAGTATGAAAAAATCACACCCGTGTGAACTGAGTGGTGCAACTCCCGTCTATTGGTTTTCTGTATCGTTCCAATTCCTTCTCTGTATCGTTCCAATTCCTTCTCTGTATCGTTCCAATTTCTTCTCTGTATCGTTCCAATTCCTTCTCTGTATCGTTCCAATTCCTTCTCTGTATCGTTCCAATTCCTTCTCTGTATCGTTCCAATTTCTTCTCTGTATCGTTCCAATTTCTTCTCTGTATCGTTCCAATTTCTTCTCTGTATCGTTCCAATTTCTTCTCTGTATCGTTCCAATCGTTCCAATTTCACTCATGAGCACGTAGGAGTGGTTGCACCACCGCGTTCATGCACGGCACTACACACACCAATTCCTTCTCTGTGTCGTTCCAATTTCATGCATGCGCACACCACTCGTGCTCATGACTACACACAGGTACACAGGTACACAGACATTGCTGGTTGTAGGAGTGGTTGCACCACTCAAAAATGCATTGAATGTGTAGTGCCCATGACGCAGGAACGAAACTAAACGAAAAGGGACCTCACACAATATGGCCTATGTATGTCTTCTGACATATCTGACCCGTTGTTTTCCATGTTCTATCCCTTTTCTATTCTTCTTCCCTTTCCTGAAAACTATACAGACAATGGGAGCTCGTATGCAAATAATTTCACCCACTTCGGTGACAGACAGTAACATTTGAAATTGAAGAAGGTGAAGTTGTACACGTCATGTATGTACAGTATGTATGTAATATGCATGTATGCATTGTAGGTATAGTGTGGTGCAACCACTCCATTGCGGAGATTAGCCTTGTATGTCTCAAAACACTGGCCTACAGTTAAATTATTGTCAACTAACTTATTTGTCAACTAAATAAATTAAGACAAATACTGACAATGCTACTGATTGGTTCATTCTTCATTGGCTTGCAGTTAGTTATTGCACACAGCCAAAATGCAATAATAATAATAGGCTGGTCAGGATGGGGAGAAAAAGTTGTCCTTTTAGAAAACATTCAGTTGACTCGCATGCATGCACGCACCCACGTGCACACACACACACACACACACACACAGACACACACACACACACACTCAAAGAACCGTTTACTACTGCCGTAAGTTTGCAGCGTTAGCATAGGAGCTAGCGTTGGCTAATGTAGCCTTGTACACACCTTCTGTCCCTCTCAGTGTGGATTTTATTTTTGTTAATGCAAGATGAAAACAGCAATGCTTATGGTTACAAGGTTAGTATTACTCCTAGACCTGGTCCTCTACTCCTCTCTCTCTTTACATGCAGTCTTTACTCCGTGTGTGTGGAACTGGGAGGGAGCCGAGGAGCAGGCAGAGAGAGCGCTGTGCTCTGTCTCCTCCTCTGTGTTACAGAGACACGCAGCTAAGCTATACATCTCCTTACAACCGTACTCTACCGGATTTTCAATGAGAGTAGAGTGGTTGTTGTACCTTTTTGCGCATTTATGACAAAATATAATAATCGGCCGTCTTCACTTGATTTCTGAACAAACCTGACCACTGAATCATGTTCCATTTTCTCCCGAAAACTGAATTTCAGCCCAGATTAGGGCCAATTCCGCAATATTCCGCGTTTTATTCCAATTCCGTTTTTATTGGTCATTTCCGCGATTCCGTCCGCGATTCCGTTAACACGGATTCCATATGGCTCTACCCTGGGTCCCTGGCTGGCTGGCTGGCTGGGTGGGTCATTTCAGCTGGCCTTTAATAGATTACGTTGTAAACAAGGAACAAACTACGCATGTCGACTCATCTGATTGGCTGTGTGCTTGACAGCTATAAGGAGTGCCTTTAAATAAAATCACACTTGTGTGAAGTGAGCGGTGACTGTTCTCATAATGATGAGGTCTGATGATGATGATGATGATGTCACAGGGGTAATAAATATACGCACAAATCCACACAGATCACACGGCTCTCCGGATCCATAATAGTACGGTGAGGCTCAGATGTGGATCTTGGACTTTATGTGGCCAGCCTCTGTGAAGTCAGTCATCTACTTTATTACGTATCTATATCGTATGACTCCAACCTTGGGCAAGGTTTCGGCCCGATCAGAGCCCCATTATACATTTTAAGTTAAATATTTTCAAAAAGGACGGCTGTGTTCAATCACTCTGAATGAGACTGGTTTCAAAGAGGAAGTAATTGGCTGTCCACTCGTAAAAGGAAAGAGTTGAGGATGTCAGTGGCGGCGGTGTTGCTCAGAGGAGCAGTCAGGCGTGCTGGGAACAGGCCCCTGCATGGCGCAGAGCGTCTGAGCACAGCGAGCTACGGTGTCGGTTTCCCCAGGCATCATCGCACCTCTGCCGACGAGAGGAGTTTCTCCTCTTCGTGCACAGAGCCAGATCACTCCAAAATCCTCATCACTGGGGGACTCGGTCAGTTGGGGCTGGGGCTCGCAAAGCTGCTGAGGAGACGATACGGAAAGAATAGTGTGATTCTGTCCGATATCCGGAAGCCCACGACAAATGACGTGTACCACAACGGCCCATTCGTCTACTGTGACATTCTGGACCTCAACAACCTGAGGGAGATCATAGTAAACAACAGCATCAGCTCGCTGGTCCACTACTCGGCCATCCTGTCTGCCGTCGGAGAGAGCAACGTCTCGCTGGCCAGAGAGGTCAACATCACAGGCCTCCATAACATACTAGACGTATCCGTCGAGCATGGCCTGCGCGTGTTTGTGCCGAGCACCATCGGTGCCTTCGGGCCCTCGTCGCCCAGGGACCCCGCCCCGGACGTGTGCGCGCAGAGGCCTCGCACCATCTACGGCGTCTCCAAAGTCCACGCCGAGCTGATGGGCGAGTACTACCACCACCGGCACGGACTGGACTTCCGCTGCCTCAGGTACCCGGGCATCATTTCCGCAGATTCCCAGCCCGGAGGAGGCACCACCGACTACGCCGTCCAGATCTTCCACGCGGCCGCCGAGACGGGTCGCTTTGAATGTAACCTGCGCAGCGACACCCGTCTCCCGATGATGTACATAGACGACTGTCTCAGAGCCACCCTGGAGGTGATGGAGGCTCCGGCGGACGCGCTGAGCAGGCGCACGTACAACATACACGCCATGAGCTTCACGCCCCACCAGCTTGCCCAGGAGATGCAGAAACGGCTGCCCGGCCTCAGGGTCACCTACGACGTGGACCCCATGCGGCAGGCCATAGCGGACAGCTGGCCGATGGCACTGGAGGACAGCGCAGCGCGAAGGGACTGGGCCTGGAAGCATGAGTACGATCTTCCGGAGTTGGTGCAAGTCATGTTGGCTCGCATCATCCCCGACAAGCGGCTGGCACAAGCCTACTGAGGCTGCTGCTGTAGCACAGTGACTCAATGATGATGTCAATAACCCCCAAAGTATATTAGGCCGTGTACCACCATCACATAATGTTTTGTGCCAGGGAGGACCCCCATAAGAGAACACATTTGGAATTCCTGGAAATGGCAGATATACGATATCATAACGTGTCGCATTGCAGCAAATTGTGAGCCTGTGGATGTTATGAAGGACTGAGGCCGATTCTAAAAACTCCTTCTAAATACTCAACTATGTTTTCTGGAAATGTCTCTTAAGACAGCAGCATCTGTCAGCACCACTGCCTGTTAGTTGTAGGAATAAACACAGAAGTACCCAATAGGAAGTGGATTAAGAAGCCATTTAGGAAGTATGAGGTCAGTCCGCTGTCCACCCAGGTTGGCAGAGGAAGTGTAGGCCTAGCGCCCAGGATTATATTAGATAATTGACACATGCGCAGCAGGGTTGCAAAATTGTGGGATAAAAATAATTAATACAAAAAAAACTGTGTTGTTAGTTGTAGGAATAAAGTACCCGAGAGGAAGTGGATTAAGAAGCCATTAACAGTTTGACTGTTTTTTACGATTATCCCGCATTTTAATCAACCCCCCTTCACTGCCGAGATTGTTGTATTACCTTTAGAGCATACGCTGAATTATTTGGGCTTTTAATCCGCGAAAATCCATAAAAAAAAGCTCCCGTGGTTTGTTATGATCTGTGTGTAGCATCCACCATCTTGGTGCACCCGGAAGACGCACACACGATTGGTTTCAATGAGGCGTTGCACCCAATGCATTTCCATTGGCCTCAATTTCCCAGAAGCCCTAGCAGCCCACAGCATGTGACGATTTCCGGTTTTGTCATCACAGCGAAGGCATCCAGTCTCATACTCCGCGACGAAGACGGATTTTCTTTTGATTCATTACATTACGGCGGATTAAACACATAAAACAAAAGGCGGGTATGTCCGATACGGCAGCGACATTAACCTGGAGTAATCCATTCCCGGCACGGAAACTGTTAAGTAGCCAAACAGAGTTCCCTTGAGGCAAAAACAAATAATTGTTTTATCGAACAGGGTTCCCAGATTGAGCTATCAACTATTTATTTTTATACAATAGGATAAAACAGTGAGACTCAGCACCTTTTTGAAAACAAACGCTATCTTACATGCCCAAAGTCCCCATCCTAAGCATACTGTACATGGGCAGTTTGATAGGTGAAAGACAAGTGATATAAAAGCAAGAGAAATGAAGGCAGGATTGATTCAGAGAGGTTACAAGGACCATGTTACTAGGACTAAAGTAATGTATTTAAAATAGGTATTGTGGTGTCAAAGCGAAATAAATATAGAGAACTAACTAGCTTGAAGTATAGACATTGCCCCGACATTATGATTCTAAGAGTTTTGGTGCCGTCACACGTGTATATAATGAGTTTATTAACTGCAGGTTGTCCTGCACATATCGTTATGTCCCTGTGGCTTTAAACATAGTAAATACTGTACATTAGGCCAAATTAAGTGTAATCTAAACTTGACAATAGCAGGACATAAAGTAGCTATAATAAATGAAAGCATGGATTAGTTTCCCTTAACTTCAAAGAGGATTAACAGATTCCGTCTTTGGTTTACAGCGGTAGATACTTTATTTGTCCTTGTGGAAATGCACTTCCCAGCAGAGAGGGGAAAAGAAACCAAAGGCTACCACCACCAGCCATAGTTCCAAGAGGCATCACATCGCATGAAATGTTATGCACAGAACTGAGATGGACTTATGAACTACTTATTCATAAGTCCTATACTTATGGGAACAAACAATCTCGAAGCCCTAGCCTGCAGCGAAGGTACTGCGTACCATGGCCCAGATGGTATGAATATGCGGTATTGGCTCATGTGTAAAGGGTGCGTTCTGTCCCTAGCAATAGCGTGTTTTCCATTCCCGAGTACACCGGGTCTCATACATTGAGGTCAATCTTGATGAACTGCAGGCCCCGTCTCAACTGTGCAGCGGTGTTAAGTGAAATTGAAATTTCACTTATGTGTTCGTATAGTACAGAAATAAAATGCTCTAAGGCAGTGCCAAGTCCAGTGCAGTCAGTCAGTCAGCATCTACATTAGCTATTCCCCTGAAAGGATGCCAGCGAACAGCAAAGCTGAAAAAAGGCTCACAGCACACAAAAAACAATGGGGGTGTGCGCATTGAACACATATCATTCTCAAGAGATGTGCCGTATGTCCCCTGGTGAGGAGCCGCTTTAAATGAGCGTAGGGGGTTTGGGTTGGCTATTCTTACTTCAGAAGAAGATGGTTAGGCCTGCTGGGAGCCAGTTGGAAGCCCATGCCAGACAAGTCCATTTGTTTACGGTCTCTGCTCTGCCATTCAAAAAAAATGGGGAAATAACACCATACACCTACAGTGAGGAGCACAGCGATGAGTTAATGTACATGTGGCACAGGACAGAGGATAATACCGAGACCCAACACATTCTCTGTGATTCATCGTTCCCCGTGTGCAACAAAGACATAAAAGTAGAACACTATGATGGAGAGAGGAAAAGCGGTAAAAAAGGAGATGAGCTACTTTGAAACACAGAGGCAATTTCTGGCAGCCCCACGGTGTGAGTGTTTTCATCTCCTCTCCTCGTCCTGCCCTTAACCACTAGAGTCACATATTTAAAATCTAAACCACAGAAGCATTCACACATCCACATCAGTCATTCATCTTCATACAGTCCAGTTCATACACAGTCCATTTAAATTACCTCCCCAAGGTTTTCTGGAATAAAGATACAAATCGTCCCTATGAGGCAGAAGCATTAAAGGACCACTTCACTACTTTTCAACCTATCTTCATATAATTGGTCCTCACTAATAATCATCAAAACAATTTCTTTCTGATCAGTCTGTTCTGAATTTCTTTTTACATATTTGTATTAGGGATGCACCAATCCGGCTTTTTGGCATTCGATACCGATTTCGATACATGGGGGTCCAGTATCTGCCGATACAGAGTACCGATCCGATACCCCCCCACAAAGAAACGTAATAACCTATTAAGCTGTATGCCTCACAGTGTGGAGTCTGGAATCATTATTTTGTGTAAGGCAACATCAAGGCTTGACTTAAACATTACTTTCCCAACTTTGTAAAACAAAATGTAACAAACACAGATATAAATGCACTGAATTATTTATTAAATAACTGTGCAACAATTAGACCAGGTTAATGTGTGCGCAGGCTAGCCTGGCTGCATTCCACATGTTATTCTGTCAATACTACACTGCTGTGTCACAGAGGAGATAGAGTTGTTTTCATACTGTAATTACACATAATTATCGGATCGGATCGGATAATGGATCGGCCACCGATCCGATACCCGATCTAGAATTTTAGCCTGGATCGGCGCCGATCTCCGATACGAGTATCGGATCGGTGCATCCCTAATTTGTATATGCCCATACAAGGACTCCAGGTGTGGTTATGTGTGACTGTGGGTTTAAGCAATATTTAACCAATCATCATATATCATCTCATTCTGGCCAATAACAATTTGCGTCATCACTTTTCTGCCCTCACTTTTCATCCTCAATACGTACTTTGTTCAGCCAATCAAATCATCTCAATGCGTGCGTGCGGTCGTGTGGCCGTGCGTGCGTGCGTGTGTGGTGCGCAAGCCAGAATACTCTGAAAACTCTCAATAATTAATAAACGCAACATTGGATATACAGCATGCCTGAAGACTGCTTGTTTGAGTCCATCGTGTGGTTGTACGGCACGTTACTGTATTAGCAGCAGCTGTGTGTGACAAGAAAGAAAATAGCTCATCAATGCGGCCATATGCATATGGGGAACAAAGAAGAAGGAAAACCTGTGAAACAAGTGTTTTCAGAGACCATTTTTCACAGTTTGGTTTTGGCATTTGTATTTTGTACACATTCCAAGAACTCAATAAAAAAAGGTATGCCTTCTATATTATTCAACCACATTTCTCAATTTTTCACCTTTGCTTGTTTTCTTTTTGCCAATCCCTCATTCACTCCTCCTCTTCATGCATTATGAAACACATGCTGTGTTTCCAATACAGAGTTGTATTGAGTTTTAGAGTTGTATTTAATAGGATCCCCATTAGCTGGTGCATATAGCAGCAGCTAATGCCAGAGTACTAACAAGGAAAAGGAAATTCGATCATCACATCCACACTCATAGAATTACACTGGTTACCCATACAGGCCAGAGCCGGTTTCAAGGTGCTCCTCCTGACCTTTAAAGGCCTAAATGGACTTGCTCCACCCTGCATGTCCAACCTAATAAAAGCATACCTCCCCCCACGACCTCTATGCTCCCAAGATACTGGAAAACTCAGTCACATACCACAATAAAACCCTGCATTATGGTTCCCCCTAGTTTCACTGAAATCACTATATTCACCGTACTCTGCCCCATGGTTTATAAACCCTATATTCTATTTTAATAGATTTTCTTAACGCATTTTTAACTGTGTCTTATCGTATGGTACATCCATGTGTATTTACACGTATCGTATTATGCTTGTTATTGTCTCCACCAGCCGAAGGCATGGGGAGAGTATGTTTTGCACTCCGTCCGTCCGTCCGTGTGTCCGTGTGTCCGTGTGTCCGTGTGTCCGTCCGTGACCAGCTAATCTCAGCCACCGTTAACCCGGTCGATGCCAAATTTTGCACACACACTCCCTGGATGCCAACCATGAACCTCTGCCCCAAACTTTCCAGAACGGCCTGTTATAGCGCCACCAGGAGGCCGCTTTGTGCAAAACAGGTTTTTGCACAGCACACCTACAGATTTTGTCCAAACATCACGCAAATTGGTACACAGTCTCTCTAGAGCCATTCAACCAAACCGGTCTTTCATATTTCTCACACTCCATCCTGATTGGTTAAGATTGGCTTCCAAAGTTCACAGGAGTGCTCAGTTTCAAACAAAATGCTGCAAATCATGAACACATCGCGTGATTTCCGTGAAATTGTGCACCCACATTCCCACTAGGCCGAGGACAAAATGCCACATGAACAATTTCAACTCAGCCTCAAGGTGGCGCTATAACTGGCCGAAAAGTGTTTTTACCTCTAACTGCACGGATCTGTGGATAACCTGGTGGAGACCTGTGCCCAGAAGGGCACTTTTTCTAGTTGTGTTATGCTATTGTATTTTCTGCTTTTTTGCTGTGTATTGTTGTGAAGGGCACAGAGACTCCTTGGGGTGATGTTGCACTATAAATAAAAAATAAACTGAACTGAAACTGAACTAAATCTTCCTGGGGTCCACTGTGCGGAAGCTTGGCAAGCTTGGAGAGAGTCAAGATCCACACACAACATCCTGGTAAGTCAAATAAACTCTATATGCAGTTATTTTTCACTGGGAGGCGTAATTTGTAATATGTAAATCCTCTCTTGCTTCTGTGTCTAAGGAATCTATTTAAATAAAATGTGTGTGCCATGCCTTGTGACATCTATTAGAGAATTGTTGGCGTGCCTGACCTCAGGTTAGGAAACGGTAAACATGATCAAATTGGAGCCATGGTTGACTTCCACATCACCAAACAGGGGCTGTTGAAATGTAGCTACAGCCACTCCCAAACCTTTCTGGATCTCGGCCATAGATAGAAAAACCTAGTAGATGCCTCATTGGTCGCTGCAGTTCATTGGAGCGCCGCGATATCGCACCGTAAGCAAGGACTGTCTAAAGAGGACGGGACGCGAAGACCGTAAGGGCGCCGCCATGTTGCTCACATGGTGCTCCATGGAAGGAAAGAAACATGCGCAGTGGGCTATATGCAGCCAACACTTCCTCGTTCAGCTTCCTTGGTCTCAACTGGCAATGTTTCTTTCCTTCCATGGAGCACCATGTGAGCAAAATGGTGGCGCCCTTACGGTCTTCGCGTCCCATCCTCTTTAGACAGTCCTTGACCGTAAGGCGGAAGTGGGGAAGGCACGCTGCTTTGCTGCCACTCAAGTGACTACTGGCCAATCACAGCGCAGTCTTTTGTCAGAGCCGAACCTTCCAACGCATTTAGGCCTACCGGTATGTCCATTCAAGCAGGCGATCACTCCACTATTAAAATTATCACAACTCACAGAATTTTCAACTGATTTTCAAATGGTTAAGTTTATAATAGATTCCAGACATAAATTCCAGACAAAAAAATGCAAATAATTAGCATGTTTTAGCATTTCAGAGCATTTTTATTTTATTTGAATGATGAATCAATTGAATGTGTTCCGTCTTGGATCAGTGATACTAACATACTTGAAGTTGCCAGTTTTCAGTATTCACAATGAAAACACCTTTTTCAAGGTTATTTAAAATAAATACATCCGCTCGGGAATCACTGCAGGTACTGTAGGTATCTTGGCAGATAACAATAAAATTGTGCATTCATATAGCGCTTCTATCCAAAGCGCTTTACATAGATTGTGCATAATTCATTATTCACCCATTCACACACCAATGGCAGAGGAATCCATGAAAGGCACCAACCTGTACATCGGGAGCAATTAGGGGTTCAGAGCCGGGATGTTAATAGTTAATTGATTAATCGCCGCTAAGAAATTAATCAATTAAACTTAACAGTTAATAATGAATAAAACATTCTGCGGTTCAATCATTGGGTGGTTTTCTGTGGGCCCGTAAAAGAAAAGGTCCGCCCCAACCTTGGTAACCACAGAAACGTCTCTGCTTTTGCATGTGATGTGACAAGACAGTGCACTTTTCACTTTATCCTCCTATCGCAAATGGTCAAAGAAAATATTTGATTAAATGTATTCTCTCTGTATATCAGCAAAGTGTAGATTTTTATGTTAGACATTGAGGGAAATTAAGATTCTCAGATAGGACAAGTAACACACAGCAGGTCTCCTACTGGAATCAAACCAACTTGATTCGACTAACTAATAACTATGCAGTACAGTACACTGCCAGCACCCATGAAAAACCCTCACTTTTTAAATATATTATATAATGATTATCCTGCTATTCTGCTTTAGGAAACTGCTATGGCTGTTCTAAGAGGTTTAATGGCATCCCTTCTTCTCTTATTAAAAAAAAACACAGGAACTTCTGAAGGAAGAACAGTTGGAAGGATTATTGAAGCAATTACAACACGGACACTCTCTAATTGCTTTTCAGATTAAACTCATCATAAAACTCTCAAAACACAGGCTGAGCTCCAGAAAAGCTTGGATCAACAACAAGTGATTTCTTAGATTTCAACAGCAGGCCTTTGACTACTATTAAAATGTCTAACTTCTAGCTACCCATCTCAAACAAATCCTTGATAACTAAAATATTAGTTAGGCTAAATTATGAATACACCTCAAGGCATCAGGAATTATTTTTAAAGACACATTCCTACGTATCTCAAAATCGATCTAGAAATGAACAGAATCTCTGTGTGGAGTGAGTGTGTCCATGTTTATCTTGAGAACCATTCTAACTCATGCATGGGCAACTGGCGGCCCGGGGGCCTCATACGGCTCCCACCTTCACTTAATGTGGCCCGCAGATATTAATATCAGAATACTCATATAGTATCGATTTCAATTGTTCCCAATTCCAAACATGCAAACGTGACTTGGCCCGGCCGCTTTAATTACTTCAGTCTATATCAGGAATTTAATTACTATTGTATTGTCTTTTTTATGTCCAATGAAATTGTATTTAAGTTCATATAGTATAACTAAATTAATGCATTAGAAATTACATACAAATGTAACTTTTCACGAAGTAGAGCATTCATTTACAAAAAAATAGGTTTCTGTCCTACAGCAACAATATGCAAATGAGGCCCCCTGGAATGAGTTTGGAAACATAGTGACCCTCTCCATCATCAAAGTTGCCCAGCCCTGCTCTTAACCGATTGACTCCTAACCTGCTGTGCATATCGACAAGCATCCGAGGGAGTCATGTGCCGACTCTGTAAGAACTCTGTTGGATCTCGTCCACAGGTTGAATGTCCAGAGGGTCTATTCATGAGCTCCTCAATTAAGTATTCGGCCCCCATCTTAACTTAGAGTTCCCTTCGCAACTTTATTTTCCAAAGAAAAAAAGGACAGAGGTTATGTGATGTCATGTCCTTGCAGAATCGCACACAAAGATTACTGTTTTGATTTCCATCGTCAGCACAGCAGATTCCAACAGCAAATTAACTCACACGTTTATCAGTTTATATCCTTATGATGTTCTCCATTTCATATGCCGCAACCTACCACCATCATCAGTTCCTGTTACAGCCTGTGGCTGTATTCATTATTACTTGCGCAAGCAGAGCGCGCAAGTAATATTTTCGCCCGGTCTCCTTCGTCGTGACAGCTGTTCCGCCATTCGAGGCTTATGCAGAAAAACATCAAATCTGTGCCTGTGTTGCTGGACCAATGATGACGAAATGACCATATTTCTTACGTCATCATTTAGAGCTAGTCATACGTATACTATATACATAATCAGTAAAAAATAAAATAGCAAATTGTGCCTGATCTGCTGGGACCAGAGTACGTGGTGTGTATGTGTATGACTAGCTCTAAATGATGACGTAAGAAATATGGTCATTTCGTCATCATTGGTCCAGCAACACAGGCACAGATTTGATGTTTTTCTGCGTAAGCCTCAAATGGCGGAACAGCTGTCACCGTTTTTGGCGCAAAGTAACCACAGTATACCGCTAATCAACTTACAACTACACACTTTATACAGTATAGAGTATAGAATATATATGTATACATATATAGTATATGCCTATATACTATATATATACACTATATATATTTCTTACGTCATCATTTAGAGCTAGTCATACGTATACTATATACATAATCAGTAAAAAAATAAAATAGCAAATTGTGCCTGATCTGCTGGGACCAGAGTACGTGGTGTGTATGTGTATGACTAGCTCTTAATAATGACGTAAGAAATATGGTCATTTGTGGTCATTTGGTCCAGCAACACAGGCACAGATTTGATGTTTTTCTGCGTAAGCCTCAAATGGCGGAACAGCTGTCACGGTTTTTGGCGCAAAGTAACCACAGTATACCGCTAATCAACTTACAACTACACACTTTATACAGTATAGAGTATAGAGTATATATGTATACGTATATAGTATATGCCTATATACTATATATATACTATATATATTTCTTACGTCATCATTTAGAGCTAGTCATACGTATACTATATACATAATCAGTAAAAAATAAAATAGCAAATTGTGCCTGATCTGCTGGGACCAGAGTATGTGGTGTGTATGTGTATGACTAGCTCTTAATGATGACGTAAGAAATATGGTCATTTGTGGTCATTTGGTCCAGCAACACAGGCACAGATTTGATGTTTTTCTGCGTAAGCCTCAAATGGCGGAACAGCTGTCACAGTTTTTGGCGCAAAGTAACCACAGTATACCGCTAATCAACTTACAACTACACACTTTATACAGTATAGAGTATAGAGTATATATGTATACGTATATAGTATATGCCTATATACTATATATATACTATATATATTTCTTACGTCATCATTTAGAGCTAGTCATACGTATACTATATACATAATCAGTAAAAAATAAAATAGCTAATTGTGCCTGATCTGCTGGGACCAGAGTACGTGGTGTGTATGTGTATGACTAGAAAAACTAAAAAGGGATCCAGAATATATCTACAACGATAAAACAGTATTTCTTATATAGATAGAAACTTGAATCATACTTAATAATACTAGATGTTTATATGTATAAAGTAGGTAGCAAATAGTTACATCTAAACATTAATCATTTCAAACGTTCCTTCACAGAGATACTGAGATTTGACAGTTTACAGCGGTCGAAAGGACTTGCACACTCTGCTTGCGCACTAGTTGGCCATTTATGGCCTACTAGTGTGCAACAAGCAAGTATGCACTCGACAGAGTGCAGTTCTAGTTATTCTTGTGTTCGATTAGTAGTAATATATATATATATATATATATCCTTCAAATTAAAATGAGAATCACTGCTAGAGCCCTGCCATATCTTTTCAAATGGGGTCTCATTTAAAGATCAATAAGGGTCCATTTGGTTACCAACTCTCCATCATTTACGTAGCTGGGGGACCACTGGTGGTGTAAGGGCGGAGAAGGTTCTTGGTCACAAGAGCAGGGAGTGCTGACCAGCTGGTATAATCCGAAGTTAGGTCTTGGCTATATCTTTACCTTTACGGACAAGTTAATAAAACTTAAACTGAAAGTCTTAGTTTAGATTCTCAAACAGACTAGATTGAAGATGATAATCCGACAGAGAAAGATGCTGGCAAGATGCCTTATATAAGGAGGGGATGACGTCACAACTAGGTAGGCGTGACATCAGCCCTGACAGGTGGTCCCCGGACCACTGTTCTAGGTACATCCATCTAAGTTTAATTAATTAATGAAAATAATAAAAACCCAAAATTTCCGCGCGCAGACTCTGCCCCCAGCCTGGTACCTTTTTAAGCCGCCATGCATGCCGGGAGCCATGGGTGATTTTTAACCAACAGCACAAGTGATTTTTAACCCATGCAGGACAGGTTTGTCTGACTAATGACTAATGTCTAACCAGCGCACATGCACGCACGCACACACACATGCACGCACCAAATCACAACCACCAAGATCCTCCCTAAACAACACACTCCCCCATAAGTTAAGAGAAAGAAATGCTATGATATTTTGCTTCTTCCTGGAGCCACGGGGGCCACCAGGGGTTGTCAACGGGAGAACAGCTTGCTCTCTGGCAACGCCGGGCGCAACATATGTTGGACCTAATGAGAGGTTGTACTCTAGCAGTGACTGTCAACAAAGCACTAATCGATTGTAGCGGGGGGGATATATCCCCCCCTTGTACGTACAGAGGGCCGAGGCGCGCGGAGAGCGGTGCTGGGGCAACATTAAAACATCATCAGCGCTGCGCCATGTGGCCTCGAGTCACCCTCGCTAGCAGCGCTATAGCTCGTCAGTAGCTGGGGGATTATAGCTGGGGTGCCTCTGTGATACTATAGGGATGTTTTTTGGCTCTCGATCCCATTCCGATCATTCGAAAATGACGTGATCGGCCCCGATTTCCGATTACCCGATCCGATCAGGACAACCCTATAATAAAAAAGGTTTGGGAACCACTGGTGTATGTAGGTTAGGGGGTAACACGAGGGGGGCGAGAGGCTGAGCAGGGCTGAATAAAAGAAGAATGTGGGAGATGGAGAGGGAAGAATATGATCCAGATGTGGGCAGAGAGGAGGGAAAAGGTTGCGAGAACGAGAGAGAGAGAGAGAGAGAGAGAGAGAGAGAGGCGTGGGCAGGGGGATGGGGAGAGAGGAGATTGTTTGTTATACAACACTGAGCACATATCATCGCGTGTCCCTGCGGGTGTTAAACCGTCCTGGCAGTTTTTATGGCTGCGTGGGATGGCGCTGCGTGGCATCTGTCAGCGTCGCAAATGGTGGAGTGTTTTGGATTGGAATAAATCATTGAATCCTAACGGGGAGTGGCAGGAGGTGGCAGGAGGTGGTGACCACAATTTATAATATGCATCTCAAAAGATATGTTCAGGAAATGGGACTTCAAAAACACATCCTAAACCTTTTGAGGTACTTATAAACGGATGTGAAATTAATGCCATATGAGCTCGATGATAAATTACAGTGTTGCTGTAGAGACCTGTGTTTTCCTGTTTTCAGGAGATGGTTATCATTTAAAATGGAATTTAGACCTGAACACAAGATACCAGTGTGATCTGGGTGAAATAACTATTAAATATGACTTTATATAAGATATGCAAGACAGTGTTGACACCAGATATCATGAACATAATGATTAAATAGAGGAGAACAATGGCTATGGGCAACAAAGCTTGGTTTAGAATAGAAAGTTTGCGTGGAGTGTGTATCCGTGCGTGTAGTTTGCGTGTAGGTGTGTATCCGTGCGTGTAGTTTGCGTGTAGGCGTGTATCCGTGCGTGTAGTTTGCGTGTAGGTGTGTATCCGTGCGTGTAGTTTGCGTGTAGGCGTGTATCCGTGCGTGTAGTTTGCGTGTAGGTGTGTATCCGTGCGTGTAGTTTGCGTGTAGGTGTGTATCCGTGCGTGTAGTTTGCGTGTAGGCGTGTATCCGTGCGTGTAGTTTGCGTGTAGGTGTGTATCCGTGCGTGTAGGTGTGTATCCGTGCGTGCAGGTACCGGTGCCCAGGGCTCCACAATGTCATTGTGTGGGGGGGGGGGGGTTACGGGTTACTGGAAAAGAATACTTGAATGAACACTTTGAGCCACCATGGAAATTACGAATGCGCATGGCACGTGTGGGAGAGAGGGCAAGAGAGAGTGGGGGCGACGGAGCACTCTGGCGTTTAGACTCGTGTTGCGTTTATAGCGAACTGAAGACGGTTGCGTTGCGTCCTCAGACTCCTCCCTCACTCAAACGTGCAGTCGGGCAACTCAAAAAGCAAACTCTAAAGCAAACTCCACACACCTGCCCCAAAAGTTTGATTTACCTGCCACAGACAGTCAACGCCTGTATCGATTCGGATCAGTGCATAGGCTGGCGTACTCAATGTAAATAAATATGTGACTTGTAGTCCAGGAAGGAAGTGAGGCCACATTTTCATGACAAATTTTGGTCATGAACATGACGTCATGCATGACTACAATATCTAACAACACATATTACAAACATACACACCCCAGGAAAGTGTTTGTGTCCTAAAACATTAAAATAAGATCTGGTTGCAAAAGGGGTGAAGTGGCAGTGCCTTTAAGTACAGTACTTGAGTATGTACTTGCACCACTGTAAGTATGTAAATCGTATAATAATGTGGAGTATACTGTGACTCAAAGTCAATGGGCTAAACAGGCAATAGAACCAGTATGGTCCTTTAAAGATATGTTGGATGAATGCCTGTCTGATGGCCCCACGGTGGGCTGCACGGCGGGGAGAATGCCTGTCCGACGGCCCCCATGGCTGCATTGTGGGGAGAAGAAAAAAGAAAGGTAGAAAGAAAAGAAAATGGATTTCATGGAGACCAATATTCCTGGCCCTTGATGGCAAACAAGCAATTATGCAGAAGCCCTCACACACGTCGGTGGCACAAAGCAAATGGAGAGGCTAATTCTTCACGCATCCTTGAGGTGCATGTTATGTCGTTCAAACAAAACACTCGACTTGTGTGGGCACGTATATACGTGGGCCTGTGCTAGAGAGAGCCTGGAGGAGGGGGAGTCGTGGTGCTAGAGAGAGTCTGGAGAAGGGGGGGTCGTGGTGCTAGAGAGAGTCTGGAGAAGGGGGAGTCGTGGTGCTAGAGAGTCTGGAGAAGGGGGGGTCGTGGTGCTAGAGAGAGTCTGGAGGAGGGGGAGTCGTGGTGCTAGAGAGTCTGGAGAAGGGGGGGTCGTGGTGCTAGAGAGAGCCTGGAGGAGGGGGAGTCGTGGTGCTAGAGAGTCTGGAGAAGGGGGGGTCGTGGTGCTAGAGAGAGTCTGGAGGAGGGAGGGGGGGGTCGTGGTGCTAGAGAGAGCCTGGAGGAGGGAGGGGGGGTCGTGGTGGTAGAGAGAGCCTGGAGGAGGAAGGGGGGGTCGTGGTGCTAGAGAGAGTCTGGAGGAGGGGGGGGGGGGGTCGTGGTGCTAGAGAGAGTCTGGAGGAGGGGGGGGGGGGGGTCGTGGTGCTAGAGAGAGCCTGGAGGAGGGGGGGGGGGTCGTGGTGCTAGAGAGAGCCTGGAGGAGGGGGGGTCGTGGTGCTAGAGAGAGTCTGGAGGAGGGGGGGGGGGGGGGTCGTGGTGCTAGAGAGAGTCTGGAGGAGGGGGGGGGGGGGGTCGTGGTGCTAGAGAGAGCCTGGAGGAGGGGGGGGGGGTCGTGGTGCTAGAGAGAGTCTGGAGGGGGGGGGGGGGGGTCGTGGTGCTAGAGAGAGCCTGGAGGAGGGGGGGGGGGGGGGTCGTGGTGCTAGAGAGAGTCTGGAGGAGGGGGGGGGGGGGGGGTCGTGGTGCTAGAGAGAGTCTGGAGGAGGGGGGGGGGGGTCGTGGTGCTAGAGAGAGTCTGGAGGGGGGGGGGGGGGGTCGTGGTGCTAGAGAGAGCCTGGAGGAGGGGGGGGGGGGGTCGTGGTGCTAGAGAGAGTCTGGAGGAGGGAGGGGGGGGTCGTGGTGCTAGAGAGAGCCTGGAGGAGGGAGGGGGGGTCGTGGTGGTAGAGAGAGTCTGGAGGAGGGGGGGGGGGGTCGTGGTGCTAGAGAGAGCCTGGAGGAGGGGGGGGGGGGTCGTGGTGCTAGAGAGAGCCTGGAGGAGGGGGGGGGGGTCGTGGTGCTAGAGAGAGTCTGGAGGAGGGGGGGGGGGTCGTGGTGCTAGAGAGAGCCTGGAGGAGGGGGGGGGGGGTCGTGGTGCTAGAGAGAGTCTGGAGGAGGGGGGGGGGGTCGTGGTGCTAGAGAGAGTCTGGAGGAGGGGGGGGGGGGGGGGTCGTGGTGCTAGAGAGAGTCTGGAGGAGGGGGGGGGGGGGGGGTCGTGGTGCTAGAGAGAGTCTGGAGGAGGGGGGGGGGGGTCGTGGTGCTAGAGAGAGCCTGGAGGAGGGGGGGTCGTGGTGCTAGAGAGAGTCTGGAGGAGGGGGGGGGGGGGGTCGTGGTGCTAGAGAGAGCCTGGAGGAGGGGGGGGGGGGTCGTGGTGGTAGAGAGAGTCTGGAGGAGGGGGGGGGGGTCGTGGTGCTAGAGAGAGTCTGGAGGAGGGGGGGGGGGGGGTCGTGGTGCTAGAGAGAGTCTGGAGGAGGAGGGGGGGGTCGTGGTGCTAGAGAGAGTCTGGAGGAGGGGGGGGGGGTCGTGGTGCTAGAGAGAGGCTGGAGGAGGGGGGGGGGGTCGTGGTGCTAGAGAGAGTCTGGAGGAGGGGGGGTCGTGGTGCTAGAGAGAGTCTGGAGGAGGGGGGGGGGGGGGTCGTGGTGCTAGAGAGAGCCTGGAGGAGGGGGGGGGGGGGGGTCGTGGTGCTAGAGAGAGTCTGGAGGAGGGGGGGGGGGGGGTCGTGGTGCTAGAGAGAGCCTGGAGGAGGGGGGGGGGGTCGTGGTGCTAGAGAGAGTCTGGAGGGGGGGGGGGGGGGTCGTGGTGCTAGAGAGAGCCTGGAGGAGGGGGGGGGGGGGGTCGTGGTGCTAGAGAGAGTCTGGAGGAGGGGGGGGGGGGTCGTGGTGCTAGAGAGAGCCTGGAGGAGGGAGGGGGGGTCGTGGTGGTAGAGAGAGCCTGGAGGAGGGGGGGGGGGGTCGTGGTGCTAGAGAGAGTCTGGAGGAGGGGGGGGGGGTCGTGGTGCTAGAGAGAGCCTGGAGGAGGGGGGGGGGGTCGTGGTGCTAGAGAGAGCCTGGAGGAGGGGGGGGGGGGGTCGTGGTGCTAGAGAGAGTCTGGAGGAGGGGGGGGGGGTCGTGGTGCTAGAGAGAGTCTGGAGGGGGGGGGGGGGGTCGTGGTGCTAGAGAGAGTCTGGAGGAGGGGGGGGGGGTCGTGGTGCTAGAGAGAGTCTGGAGGAGGGGGGGGGGGGGGTGTCGTGGTGCTAGAGAGAGTCTGGAGGAGGGGGGGGGGGGGGGGTCGTGGTGCTAGAGAGAGTCTGGAGGAGGGGGGGGGGGGGGGTCGTGGTGCTAGAGAGAGTCTGGAGGAGGGGGGGGGGGGGGGGGTCGTGGTGCTAGAGAGAGTCTGGAGGAGGGGGGGGGGGGGGGTCGTGGTGCTAGAGAGAGTCTGGAGGAGGGGGGGGGGGGGTCGTGGTGCTAGAGAGAGCCTGGAGGAGGGGGGGGGGGGTCGTGGTGGTAGAGAGAGTCTGGAGGAGGGGGGGGGGGTCGTGGTGCTAGAGAGAGTCTGGAGGAGGGGGGGTCGTGGTGCTAGAGAGAGCCTGGAGGAGGGGGGGGGGGGGTCGTGGTGGTAGAGAGAGTCTGGAGGAGGGGGGGTCGTGGTGCTAGAGAGAGCCTGGAGGAGGGGGGGGGGGGGTCGTGGTGCTAGAGAGAGTCTGGAGGAGGGGGGGGGGGGGTCGTGGTGCTAGAGAGAGCCTGGAGGAGGGGGGGGGGGTCGTGGTGCTAGAGAGAGCCTGGAGGAGGGGGGGGGGGGGGTCGTGGTGCTAGAGAGAGCCTGGAGGAGGGGGGGGGGGGTCGTGGTGCTAGAGAGAGGCTGGAGGAGGGGGGGGGGGGTCGTGGTGCTAGAGAGAGGCTGGAGGAGGGGGGGGGGGGGTCGTGGTGCTAGAGAGAGTCTGGAGGAGGAGGGGGGGGGGTCGTGGTGCTAGAGAGAGTCTGGAGGAGGAGGGGGGGGTCGTGGTGCTAGAGAGAGTCTGGAGGAGGGGGGGGGGGTCGTGGTGCTAGAGAGAGGCTGGAGGAGGGGGGGGGGGTCGTGGTGCTAGAGAGAGTCTGGAGGAGGGGGGGTCGTGGTGCTAGAGAGAGTCTGGAGGAGGGGGGGGGGGGGGTCGTGGTGCTAGAGAGAGTCTGGAGGAGGGGGGGGGGGGGGTCGTGGTGCTAGAGAGAGTCTGGAGGAGGGGGGGGGGGGTCGTGGTGCTAGAGAGAGTCTGGAGGAGGGGGGGGGGGGGTCGTGGTGCTAGAGAGAGTCTGGAGGAGGGGGGGGGGGGGGTCGTGGTGCTAGAGAGAGTCTGGAGGAGGGGGGGGGGGTCGTGGTGCTAGAGCAGGGATGTCAAACTCAAATACACGGTGGGCCAAAATAAAGAAATTTGTAGAAGTCAAGGGCCGGACTGTGTTTCAACACACGGGCACCGCGGTCAGGAGGACGTCCCAGGCAAATAGCAAAAAAGTAAATGCATTTAAAACTGAAAATGCATTATTATTAAGCTCAGTTTCCTGTTCTATGATCCTCACAAAGCAGGACTTGTAGTATTATGGTGCCGGTGGTCCGTGCAATATACCAGAGGGCCAGTTCTAATACTAATTAAATATCATCCCGCGGGCCAAAGATAATTCATTCACGGGCCTGATTTGGCCCCCGGGCCTTGAGTTTGACATATATGTGCTAGAGAGAGTCTGGAGGAGGGGGGGGGGGTCGTGGTGCTAGAGAGAGTCTGGAGGAGGGGGGGGGGGTCGTGGTGCTAGAGAGAGTCTGGAGGAGGGGGGGGGGGGGGGTCGTGGTGCTAGAGAGAGTCTGGAGGAGGAGGAGGGGGAGTCGTGACAAAGGGAGCGGCAACGTGAGACGTGGCTTTTATTCTGCATGGAGAGCTTCCAGAACCGTTGAGCTACACATTGACTAGACGTTGTTGGCACTTTTTAGCCCTGTGACCCAAAAGATAAATTAACCAGGGGACCCCAAACTAATGGAAATAGCCAATCTACAAGCTCACAACGCGCCGCTTCGTGGCGCGTTAAACATTTGTTTTGTAATTTCTGTAATTTCTTAGATTTTTCTTTGATTTCTTCATGAAAATCAAAGTCAAAGGCATACGACTTGTCACACACATTACCGCAGTGAAATTTGCTCTCCGCATTTGACCCATCTCTTGGAGCGGTGAGCAGTGAGCTGCAGCCGTGCCGCGCTCGGGAATCATTTGATTAGTTGATTTGACCCCCCAATTCAACCCATTGATGCTGAGTGCCAAGCAGGGAGGCATTGGGTCCCATTTTTACCGTCTTTGGTATGACCCGACCTCCCAGTTCACACGGGTGTGATTTTTAATAATAGTTTAGTCCTGAGGCCTACAAAATGGGGGGTTAAACATATCAACTAGTCAACTAGTACCAACAAGGTCGCCAGTGGATTTACTAGTCGACTAGTTGCTTAAAGCCCTGCTACACGGCACCTGAAGATAACATGTCATTCCGTTAGTTCAACCATCACTAACCCTGGATGGAGAGTGAGACGGGTATAGTCTTTCAGTCATCCAGTTTGTACTCCTGAAACAATGACACGAGGTCAACAGCTCAAAGTCCTTCTGCAGTGGACGGTTCTTGCAGTCCAACCGGATCCTAAGGCTGTCGTAAACGTCCAGAACCTCCTCCCTGAGAGACCGTAGCTGGTCATTTATTTTTTATAAGACTCCAACCAAGTCCGTTGTTAATGGACAGAATTAGATCCCCAAACCATAAGTATAATAATAATAATAATAATAATACTAAACCTTCAAATAGAAGTAAATGTTAAGAATACAATGCTGGGAGGGAGGGAAAAAAAGTCTTCCAACAAAGCTCAGACAAAAATGCAATATGACCAAATGTGATAAATAATGCAGAAAGCTACAGTTCAGCATTAAGTCAACACGGTCTATAAAATATTGATACTTATCACACTGAATTCAAATTGCACATCATTAATACATGTCGAGTCCTGAATTCCATCTTCGTCGATGGTTGAAAGGCCTATGTGCCACAGCCGATTTTCAGAGAGACAGAGAGACAGAGAGAGAGAGAGAGAGAGAGAGAGAGAGAGAGAGAGAGAGAGAGAGAGAGAGAGAGAGACATCTCATCGACCAAGTCACTTTCACCTGATAATGTGAAAGTATACTAAAGTATAGTAAGGGGCACCCTGGTGGCTAAGGCTAACCTGGTAAAAGAACATACCGCGTACACCTAAATAAGGTTATAGACAGTATAGTCCTTCCTGCAGCCTGGCACAGGTTCAAATTCGATTGAGGCTCTCTCTCACCTTTCCCGTCTCTCTCACTGTCACTATAAGAAATGACTGGCTGTCCCTATTGGCGTGCCTCACATATATCTGCACCGCCAATGCAATGCTCTGGCATCTCATTGGGAAGTTGTGCGACTCACATTTTGAACAACGTCTGTTTTAGGCCATGCAATTGTTGCTGAGCTTGTGTGTGCTTTCTGTTTAGGGCATGGCCCGAAGGGGCAATGTGTCTAGAACAGTGGCTCTCAAATATGTGCATGTCAAGGAGTAAGACCAATAAAATTGATCCAAGAACATTTCTCAACATTCATCAATATTATTTGAAAGTAGCCGATCTACAAGCTCACAACAATGTGTACACAAAGACACATGTAGTATGCATTTTAGAATAGCCAAAAAATATGGGTTTAAGTATTCCGTGAGCCTACACTACTGAACCTCAGTTTCCAGGGAATAAATATGTCTGCCTTCAATACCATTCCTACCAATACAAACACATTAAAATAAGAAAAAGCCTAATACTGTACATCTGCACGTTTGAGAGAGAGAGAGAGAAAAGGAGTGGGAGTGGAAACTGACAGGCATATAACGGGTGGCTATCAGACTAGTGCGATAAAAATCCTCTCCTGGATGTGAAATTCAGTGACTGTCAGCAGCCTGCAATAGACAAATCGGAGCGTGGTAAGAAAAGCAGAGAAGAAATGAAAGGGATAGAGGATAGATGTCACCGCTGTGCTCGTCCTTCCCTCTCGGCCCGATAATGTCACGGCGTGTACTGGCTAGAGTAGGAGGACGGGTCAGCCTGGATTTGGCATATACGTGTCTGTTTGAGTATTGATTTGAACAGGCCCTGCTACTAAGAGCACAGACGCATCTGCATTAAAGAAAGAAAAGCGGGCGCGCTTCCTCTGGAGACTGCCCTTGGTTGAGGCCGTCGGTGCTCGGCTTTAAATAGAACTTAAGTTACTAAAACCAACAATTTGAAAATAAAAGATGCAAAACCGGCTCAGATGCAATTTCTCATGTTATTGTTGCCTGTGTGCACACACACCAGAGAAATAATGACACTGCTGGACATTCAGTGTTGGCCATCGAACAGGAAATAGAGAGGAAAACATTACACAAACATCAGTTCTAAAGCCAAATATGAGTAGTAGAAGTCGCATGGGGAGCCACTGCCAAAGTGACCCACATATGCTAATTAAATAATTTAGACCTGAAGACGATTCTACAAATGTCTTCTAAATCCTGACCGTTTTCTGAAAAACCCATGTTTCTATGTCAGTGGTGCTCAACCTTTTTCATGTCAAGGACCCCAAAAATGTATGCAATTGGCCGCCGACGCCATCTGAAAATAAGTTTTTCCAGGGACTCCCCAGAAGCAAGGATTTGAGTTAAAAACGTTTGCTCTGAAAGAATACATATTCCAACTTATAAACAATAAATGCCAACTTTCACTTTTGGAGGGCGATAATGAGCACATTGCCATGACTCAACAGGCATGCAACAACACACACAGACACACAGAAACAAGGTACACCTCGTCCTTGATATAGCACCAAAGGAGTAGAAATTAAACACCATTTCAATTCCATACGTCTTCTGGTTTACCCAGGGCTATAACCTGTCTCTCTGAAGAAGAAAAGAAAACAAATGCGGAAACAATGACATAAAAAGTCAAAGGTGAAACCTGAGGTAGTGGAGAGGTGACAAAACCGGATGAATGAGAACCTCAGAAACTCCAGAGAACGACTGTGACGGAGGTGAGCTGGAATTACAGTGGAAAAACCCCTCACTTCCTTCAGACTTCCCCAGGCTTCCCGTCAAACATGATCGACCGCTAATCTTGACAGCACCTCCCATACCATTAGCACCTGCGCTGCCGATCGCTCACCCATACCGCACACTCACATCAACCCGAGCACCCGGTTCAGCACAGGGTAACCGGCAGATAACAAGCTCCAACTACGGAGTTTGGGAAAAGGTCTCATATAGTGTCACCCAAGTTTCATCGGCTGACACAATGTGAATCCACCGCGCGAAGGTCCACACACTAACTAGAGGCCCGCATGTGCATAGAATGGCCAGGATTGGTGAGGTAATGTCGACCTTCAGATTCGAGAAAGGTTGAGGTAGGATTGACGTGTCTAAAGCCAGAGTCAAAAGGAAGGAAAGTCTATCCAATATCTATCCATCTCTCCATCTATTTCTGTCCATTCATCCCCACACCTATAGTCCAGCCAGACTCCAGGGAGAGCTGATATCAGAACTACAAGGACAAGCTTGCACCGTGTGCGTGCGTGTGCGTGTGCGTGTGTGTGTGTGTGTGTGTGAATAGAAAGACAGGAAGAGTTACAGACAGAGATGGTGGGGGAAATGAATCAAGTGTACGCTAAAGTCTCCCTCAGCAGCTCTGACTGTTATGGCTTTAAAACTCCCACGAGCACACGCATGTACACACACACACACACACACACACACACACAGTGGTGCTGGATTACGTGGCACGACACTCCAGTGTGTAAAGCTGTTAAGGAGCAGCTGTTCCACTCGATGTTTGTTCCCCCGGGAACTGAAATATTGATCAGTTTCCCCAGCAGCCAGCCATGCAGCCATGCAGCCAGGCATCTCAGGCCTGTGTGTGTCCCCAGCAGCCAGCCATGCAGCCAGGCATCTCAGGCCTGTGTGTGTCCCCAGCAGCCAGCCATGCAGCCAGGCATCTCAGGCCTGTGTGTGTCCCCAGCAGCCAGCCATGCAGACAGGCATCTCAGGCCTGTGTGTGTCCCCAGCAGCCAGCCATGCAGACAGGCATCTCAGGCCTGTGTGTGTCCCCAGCAGCCAGCCATGCAGCCAGGCATATCAGGCCTGTGTGTGTCCCCAGCAGCCAGCCATGCATCTCAGGCCTGTGTGTGTGTGTGTGTGTGTGTGTGTGTGTGTGTGTGTGTGTGTTTCCCCAGCAGCCAGCCATGCAGCCAGCCATCTCAGGCCTGTGTGTGTGTGTGTGTGTGTGTGTGTGTGCCCTCACACTGTCCCCCATGTATAATTGACATGTATATCTGTGAGTGTGGCATGCCAACAGGGAGCAGGAATTAAACGGCCCCGGCATATGGCTGAAGGCCCCGCTCCTTACCACCATGGCCTCGCGTCCCATCCATCATGTGGCTATAAGCCATTTAGACCCGAGGACGCATCAGTGTCACCTTTATAGCTTTTAACCACTTTGACCATTATTTCAAAGTCTAGCCGTTGAAAAGTAGCAGATCCACAAGCTGTCTCTCCAGTCCACAAGCACAAGAACAACATCATTTCAGATGGGGGTCGGTGGCCAAATACATATCATTTCGGGGGTCCTTTACATGAAATAGTTTGAGAACCACAGATACAGGTCACAATGGGTTAACGCAGTGCTTTTTCACAGGGTCAGTACATTGACAGCGGGGGGGGGAAGGGGGGGGACACGTGGGATTTGACGGTGGACAGAACAAGGTCGAGGGAGTGAGGGCACTCCGAGAGAATTCTTTGTCACAGAAGATATAACCACATGAACTCTCGTGTCCTCATTCAAGGGAAAGTCGCAAACTTTCCTAGCTTTTGTGAGCTTGTGGACTGGAGAGAGTTGGTGTAAGGAGTGGGATAGAGATCAGGGGGGATCCCACTCAGTGAATTATATAGGGTTTAAGCACCTAATTATCTTCATATAATTGGTTGTCTCTAATGCTGTGCCTGAAATCACATCATCAGTTGGGATTCTGAATGGAAACAATAACCTTTAAAACACTTTGAGGGCTTAATATTAATGTACGACATATACCGAGGCTGCCAGGATTGTTTAATTACCTTTGGGAGCATACGCTGAAGTATTTGCGCCTTTGATTCATGAAATTCCCCTGAATATAGTCCCATGGCTTGTTGTCGAACCAAAAAATATTCCAACGTCTCGAAAACCTAGGTAGGTAATTTCATCTTTTCGTGTGATAATATTGTCACCCACTCTAACCAAGAAGCCATCTGCCAGTGTCTGGGCCCGGTACGTCACGGTTCTATACGGGTAGGGTAGTGCTCGGCGTCCGGACCTCAGATTTCTAATAATAGCTCGGGTCCAGTCGGCTCCGGGTACAATATTCACGGGTCCATTCCGGTAAGGTAGATGTGAGGCTCGAACGAACCTCTAGTGTTGAACCAAAAGTTCCTTTATTGTATTTTATATACACACACACCAGTAATACGATAAAGCGATAAAGCGACCGCTAGGGTTGAGACACTACCGGAATAATGTCAAGAATGGGTAAAATGAATTCAGTAATTAAATAATATCCATTAAACTCTCGAACTATTTGACATAATAAACTGTCTCAGCGATATCGTCTTTGTGTCGTCACAACTGTAAATGAACAGACTCGAAAATGTGGAATATTTGGACAGCAGTAACATTAGCGTTTTCTCTCAGTCAGTAGATTCTTTATATCCATATGAGTCAAACCAACGCGATCATGGGAAATGTCTGGTAATGTCCCTAGCAGTCAAAAAGCCCAAAGCGATCTTTATAATCTCAATACTTATAAGAACAAACCAACTATTTCAGAAAGACGGCTTCTAAATCACACGTCACAGGTGTATAGGCATGAAGGTGCCACTCATGCCAAGAAAGAAGGATTTTTCTAACCATACAAAGGCAAATCCTTAGCGTTAAAGGATTTTACCGTTGGGCTGTCATAACAAACCAGTGCAAGATCACACATAATCATCTTTCATTGGGGTGATTTGTCAGGAGGAGGTGAGGTTTTTCAGTCATCGGGCATCATTGACAACGCTCGGCTGTGCAGAGACCAACGACGCAGGCCAGATGCTACACGAATGCGCTTCAACTGGATAGCACTGATGTCTGCTTCACTAGTCGGAGCTCAAGTATGGAGCAGATAGGATTGTTTCCTGCAGTGAAACCCACAACAAAGTTCTTCACAGTTCAAATACAGATCTGAAAAAGTTTACGACTGATGTTCAAAATGTGTGAGTGTGACTGTGTGTGAGTGTGTGTGTGTTTGACATCACACCAACATTCAATGACCTAGAAAAAAAAGAGGTTAAACAAAGGCACAAAGATTCAGCCCCTTTTATGAAGTCAGGCCGAAGTGCCACTGTACAGCACTACAGCACTGTACATATGAGATGAAGCCAGCGGCTCCATGCGAATGCTGCTGGTTAAAATGGAGAGATCAGAGTGAGAGATAATATGGAGAGATGCACATTGCTCTCTGCCTCCTCCGCAGTCTCGCAGTCAGAATTATCTACCAGTGGCGCAACAGTGCCCTCTGCTGAACAAAGCTGGCACTGCTGCTTTAACCTGGAATGAAGCCGGAAAGAGTAGGCGTTGGAAATTATCTGGAGAATTGTTTAAACACACCCAAGTAGTGAGTACTGGCCCTGGGGGACCAGGAGGAAATGACAGGAATGAGAGGAAAGGAGTGGGCCTGTGATTAGGGACAGAAGTTGTACCCCTTACAAGATGAACTAACAACAACTCTCCCACTTTCATTGTCTTCAAGGCACCATGGAATAATCTCAAGAGCTGACTGTTGCTTACACAGTGATACCAAGGCTTGGTATGACACTATAGGGTCAGAGAGAGAGAGAGAGTGAGTGAGTGAGTGAGTGAGTGAGTGAGTGAGTGAGTGAGTGAGTGAGTGAGTGAGTGAGTGAGTGAGTGAGTGCGTGAGTGCGTGCGTGCGTGCGTGCGTGCGTGCCGAAACGTCTCTAGGTGGACTGCTGCTGCTTGTGATTTCATGAAATAAAAAAACTAAAAAACTTTATACATTGATCTTCAAGAATCTGCACCCATCAGCTACAGAGACTATCAACTTGACTCCCCAAGTAGAGTGTGCCTTCACCTGTAACGGTTTTGTTGTTCTATGGTCTTGGCCTTGCAAAGATCCAACATGAAAGACCTGCGATAGGCAACTGAGTGAGTACACTTGACACCACCGAGCAGTAAAGAAAAACAGCTTATTTGCGTGTGAATTTTCATCACTAAACAGTGCTCTAACTGTCTGGAGATTCTTTTTTTTTTTTTTACATGAGTGAAGCTGTGTTTCCAAGTGAAGCTCTTCTACGCTATATTATATAAGTTTGGCTTGACAACTCAAAACAACTCCTGCAGCATACGGTGCACAAAGCAACACACATTGTCCTCTCTTCGCACACAGCCATGACAACATCTTAGCCCGTGTCTGAGCAGACAGCGAAATACAGAGTACAGACAGGAGAGGGAGAGGATGAAGGAGTGGGAGGGGGAGAGAGAGAGAGGGAGGGAGGGAGAGAGATAGATTGTGTGTGAGAGGAAGAGTGTGTGTGAGAGAGAGAGGGAAAGAGAAAGAGGCAAAAACAAATTTAGTCGGAGCTCTCTCTCTCTTCCTCTCTTTAATCACTTTGTTTTTTGCACATCTCTCTCTTTTCACCCGATATTAAAACCAATCCATCATGGTTGACGGGAAGGGGGTGGTGGTAGGGTAAGGGAGGGGAGGTGGGTGTTTCCAACGCACTCCCATGTTTCTCAGGATAGAATCCCCCCTCTGACATTATTTGGATATCAAACAGCAATTTGCCACTCATAAACACCAACATGAATGCGAGAGCATTGGACCAAATAAATCCAATAGAATATAAGGAGCGTTTGTGGCTCTTGCGGGGCAGGCCCACTTCATCACCCTGATAAGATATCATGTGCTTTATATTATTATTAGCCTGGATGGCTAATAGGACTGGGGTGCTTATTGGAATGCAGAATGTGTTTTTACATGGGCTCTGGCTAATATGGTGGGTCAAACTGTGGCTATTATGCTGCCTGCAAAAACCTTGCTCAAAATCAATCAAAACAGCATTGTGCAGAATAAAGGAGTGTGTGTGTGTGTGTGTGTGTGTGTGTGTGTGTGTGTGTGTGTGTGTGTGTGTGTGTGTGTGTGCGCGTAGGAAACTGCTCACCATGACTGTTAAAAAGTATATGTATATGAACATGAACACGCAGCATTAACAACTAGCCCTAAAGGGTGAGGTCGTGCAGAAACGATGTAGAGTTGCTGGCCAGCTCAGATATGCAGATCTACGTCAAACCATGTATAGCTATCCAAGGTTTGATGAGGTCAGTGTTGTGATCTTCATATAAGATCCAGGTGATGATAGTCAGCTCCACAAATGGAGATCAATGTGTTGTACCAACTTGGTTCTTTTACAAGTGTGACTTGCGTCGCGGCAACCAAATTGTATTAGGGCATGAGCTGGAAATGCCCACATATGGCGATCCCTTGCCAGGGTCCATGGCCATATATACTTATATAGTGTGTCTTGAGTAGTTGAGTATAGAGCGTCGCAGTCCCTCCCCCTTTCAGAACGACGAGTGGCCCAGGAAATGAAATGCAACGCATTTCTCCCATAGGATTTTTTTTAAGTATTTATTTAAAGACGGTTACGCCGCGGACAAAGCCAACTCGGATCGGGGCAAATCATGACAATGAACACAATGTTTTGGGCCGATCAAATAATTTATAAGAAGAAAAACAAAACAAATAGTGTTGTCTCCTGCCTTTATTTTCTTCTTTCTAATGATTTGATCGGCCCAAAATATTGTGTTCATTGTCATGATTTGTCACGATCCGAGTTGGCTTTGTCCGCGGCGTAACCGTCTTTAAATAAATACTTAAAGAAAATCCTATGGGAGAAATGCATTGCATTTCATTTCCTGGGCCACTCGTCGTTCTGAAAGGGGGAGGGACTGCGACGCTCTATAGAGGTTTTGATCTTGTCAGACTGACTTTTTCTTTTCTTTTCGTTACTTGCAACTTTATTGTAGTTTTGACCTAAACAGTCATCACTCAATCATTAATTCTGGGCGGGAACCCCTTTTGGTGTTTTAAGCCAGTGATTGTCTGTTTAATTTCAAGGAGTTTGACCTGCATTAGTCTACGGAATGGCATTTCTATCTCTGGGACCCCTAATTTATATTGTAAAATCAATGTTAATTTAACTCCGAGTGTACAAATGAAACCAAATGCACCCGTTAGGGTCCATTTGTACACTCGTTGGGGACCCCTGGAACTCTTTGGGAACCACTGTTTTAAGCATTATGTTATACTTTAGCTATTTTTGAAAAATCTTGAAAATGTGGCGCAAATCTTTGAATATATATTCTTTCAGAGCGAACGTTTTTAACTCAAATCTTTGCTTCTGGGGGGGTGGGGTCTACTGGAACAACATATTTTCAGATGAGGGGTCGGCGGCCAATTACATATATTTTTGGTGGTCATTGACATGAAAATGTTTGAGAATGACTGACATAGAAACATAGGTTTTTCAGTAAATTGTCAGGATTTAGAAGACATTTTGTAGAATCATCCTCAGGTCTAATTGGGTTAAGATTTGTAATAATTTGAGGTTAGCAATGTTAACCCCTCATATAGTCCATCGCCTGTAGCTGCACAGCAAGGCTGAACATACCAATTCCTATCTCTGATGCGGGTCAATCCGAGGTTCTCTTGGATTTCATGTGGCTTCATGGCATCTGGAAGGTCTTGCTTATTTGCGAAAATCAAGATGATGGCATCCCTCATTTCTCGGTCATTAATCGTGCGGTGAAGTCCCTGCCTTGCCTCATCGATGCGATCCCTGTCAGCACAATCCACGACGAAAATTAACCCTTGAATGTCGGTGTAGTAGTGTCGCCACAGAGGACGGATCTCATCTTGGCCGCCTACGTCCCAGACGGTGAACTTGACACGTTTGTAGGCGACGGTCTCGACGTTGAAACCAACTGTGGGAAAATTAGTGACCGACTGTTGGAGTTTCAGTTTGTACAGAATTGCTGTCTTGCCAGCAGCATCAAGTCCAAGCATCAATATTCTCATCTCCTTGTTGCCAAATATTCTCACCTCCTTGTTGTTGCCAAATATTTTCGAGAGCATTTTCCCCATGTTGAACTCTGTACATAAATGGTCTGTTCAATGAGAGAAAAACTAATAATTTTCTTCACTTGAACGTTACTGTTTAAAAGTTATGTGCGAGACCAGATGTCACGATGCGTAACCAGATCTGATGTCACAATGCGTGTGACCATATATGGAGATGTGATGTTACGATGCGTAACCAGATTGCCATTTTCCAATTTCCAGTCTTTTACTTCTACTCCACTACATCTCAGAGGCAAATATTGTACTTTTACGCTATAGTTGAATAACATTAGATTTGGATTATTATGACAAAACATACATACAGTAACCACTTCAGCCCTATATACATTTCGGACATTTGCTCACGCATTGTGAGCTTGTAGATCGGCTATTTTCAAAAGATGTTTGTACATTTGAAAACTTGAAATGGCACATTCTGCATAATGAGTACTTTAACGGAGTAGTTCTATATTGCAGTATTGATTCTTTCTTAATTTTTGAATTGAAATACAGAAAAGTTACATTTAAAATTTATTTCAAATGCCTTTAATTATAGTTATGTTAACTTTATGAATACAATGGACGTCAAAAAGGAAGTAAAATAAAAACAAAATTAATACTACACATACATAATACTAAGCTACTAGACTGAAGTAATTAAAGCATATTTGGAATTGTAACAGCTGAAATCAATAATACGGTATTATCAGTATCCCTGAGGGCCTCATTAAAGGACAAATTTAGTTTTTTTCAACCAAGGTTCATGTTTTAGGTTGTTATTAGAGAAAGTAAAAGATAAGTGTTATTTTTTTTTCATTTGCTGCTTTCTTTCGGTTTAGGGATTTTAGCTATTTTTGACAGGGGGGCGGGGGCATTCGAGCATGGGGCTAAGTATGTATTTTTCTTACAACATTTTATAGCGATTTCTTTTTTATTATTTACTATACTATAGTCCTACTAGACCCCAAGAAAATACATCTGCCTGCTTGCTCAGGGGATAAATTGAATCTGGACCATCACGTCAAACTTCATGTCAGATCCTGTGTCTAGGTGAGACATGACCTTTGACCTCATGTCAGATCCTGTGTCTAGGTGAGACATGACCTTTGACCTCATGTCAGATCCTGTGTCTAGGTGAGACATGACCTTTGACCTCATGTCAGATCCTGTGTCTAGGTGAGACATGACCTTTGACCTCATGTCAGATCCTGTGTCTAGGTGAGACATGACCTTTGACCTCATGTCAGATCCTGTGTCTAGGTGAGACATGACCGTTGACCTCATGTCAGATCCTGTGTCTAGGTGAGACATGACCTTTGACCTCATGTCAGATCCTGTGTCTAGGTGAGACATGACCTTTGACCTCATGTCAGATCCTGTGTCTAGGTGAGACATGACCTTTGACCTCATGTCAGATCCTGTGTCTAGGTGAGACATGACCTTTGACCTCATGTCAGATCCTGTCTAGGTGAGACATGACCTTTGACCTCATGTCAGATCCTGTGTCTAGGTGAGACATGACCTTTGACCTCATGTCAGATCCTGTCTAGGTGAGACATGACCTTTGACCTCATGTCAGATCCTGTCTAGGTGAGACATGACCTTTGACCTCATGTGAGTCACATCCTGTGTCTACGTGAGACATGACCTTTGACACCATCTAAATGTCTCAATAGAAGAACATAGAGAAAAATATACAATCACCGCAATTGTATGACTTATATTGTATTACTATTAACATACTATATCATACAGATTGGAATGGATACATTTTCATTTGTTTGAATGAAACAAAGCATAGTAGATAGTTAAGAAATGACATTATTGTGACATTCTTCTCTATTCCATTTTGCCTCCCCTTCCTTTGTGTGTGAAAGCAACACACAATATATAATAATGCTTTACTTGGCAGAGAAAAGTAATGATGTGATGTAACGTACGACTTCGTTAGTTTAAACTTCCCATCACCCAACAACCAGCGTTTCGATTTTTTGCATTTTTCTATTGACCTTAAAAACCAGCTGCTCAAGCTCAGTTTAAAAATATATTTCCAATAGAGAATGAAGTGTAAACAAGATGGTCAAGGTGGGACTGGGACAGTTTGAACACCCAGAGGGATTGTCTCAGGATCAGGGTGGGGAAACAAAAGAAGCTCATTTAAGTATAAACCAGGGGGGCAGTCAGACAGATATTTTGTGAAGCCTATAAGGAAATCGCGATTCATATAATGGCCTGTTGTGGCGCTGTCATTGGACCCAGAAAAACCCATAGCCCCATAGAAGTCCATGTATTTGGGCCCAACTTCACCTAGACTGTATTACCTTAATAAACATGGTCATGAATACTTTCTGCTTCCAGTCACTAGTTTAAAGTCTCATTTCTAATGTCATAATATTCTTTTTGGAAAATTATGGTCCCATTAATTAACAAAATGACCATAAAGTCGCGTATGTTCTGAGGGGCGTGGCTACCGTTACAGTCTATGATCGGGATTCCCCTCCCACTCGAGTCAAAATAAAAACCAACGGAGAAGAAGGGGGGAAGTCCCGCCTCGTGTCTGGGCCAGCCAATGGCCAGCTGGGCCAAAACGGAGCCAGCCAATGGCCAGCTGGGCCAAAACAGATCTAGAAATATGGCGATTTACATCAGGAATTACCATAGAATTACAGGCTTCATTTTACGTCCATGTTAGACCCGGGGAACGCTTTGTCCATATTTTTTACAGTCTATGGTATAAACTAGAAAAAGTGCCCCTCAGGGCACAGGTCTGCACCAGGCCAGGTCAGGTTGTGGCCCCCATATACAAGAACTCACTGTTGCTATATATATATGATGATGAAGCATTACAGATATCTGTCCTTGTGTGGCCTCTTTTTAACTAAAGTACTATTGATGAATGATACAGATCTCTCACAAGTTACGCAACTGGTATGCCCCCCCCCCCCCATGTCATCTTTAACGAAGCATGTGAATCTAAATTAATTGTGTCTTCGAGTCATTGGTCGGAAACACATTCTATTCTCAGTACAGCGCTGAATTAGACATTAAAGGCAGAGTGCAGGGTTTGATCACAGCCGTTACAAGACAAAATGGTAATGTAAAAGGAAAGAACTTTAGGGGGTTTAGGTTTTGCCTCTGAACTGGCTAAATGGGATTGCTCCTATCTTCCGTTTTTTGAGATAACATCACTCTGTACAATTAGGATTGGATCTGTAATGGGGCCTCTGATTCTGCATCCAGATAACATCGCTGGCTGGAGTCTTATTTCTCTAGTTTCTGCCTTTTGGCGGTTTTCATCATCACATATCTCTGCTGTCGGGAGGAAACCTCATAACCGTGGCTGTAAACCTCTGAACAGCGCTTAGCGGGTCAATGGAGGCCCAATTGGTCTCCGGGTCCAACTCAGATGTTGCAGATTTTCTCCCTGGACCCTCCTGGGGTTTAAGAGGTTAAAACATGCATGCTCAGTCGACCTAACCTGTATAAAATAAAGGCTAATAAGCATGTCGGGATAAAGATATTGGATTGTACGGTGAAGACGACACCCATCAAAATCCATCCTTTGTTGATGAGACGACAATGAAACTCAAACCTCCCAGCTATTATAACTCAATGTCCCAGCAAGTGCACACCCCAGCAAGTGCACTCCGTACAGAGGAGTTGGACCAAAATCAACGGCATAATGCCAACGCAGAAGTCAAAACCTTCTGTCTTTTGTGTTTCACATAATAACACGTTATAAAGTTCCCTTTGTGATTTTCAAGAAGTAATTGGACATTTCATCATCAAAGCACCACCTCTCTCAAAGTGTGCATCATACATCTTTACATCAAAGGCCGTTCGTTTTTATCTTGATCAGAGACTAAAAAGCTACCTTCAAAATAATGTGAAATAACATGAAAGGAAGGAAAGGACACACGGACACACACACACACACGAGCTTGCAGGAACCAATGCAATCCACTTCACAGCTTCACAGGACGAGGCAACACATCACATTAATCTGCCCAGTTTTTGAATTATGTAATAATAATATTCAATACAATAAATGTAACTGTATGAATACAGTGGTCTAGCAATTTCCTTTTTAATTTTAACAAATGGCACAAGGTGCCGTGATGAAACACACACCCACACAACGCAACAGCCATGCAATGAGAACTGGAGTGTAAATTTACTGTATATTAACACAGTTTCTGCCATGCCGTCAACTAGACCTATATTAAAAAGAGACAATGTATAGGCCTACAGTTGGCTCCCTGAAGACCCGCTCAGCAGAGCATTTAACAGCATGAACAAACAGGATGTTAGAAGTGAAATGAAAGTTTCTAAACACACCACTGAAGATTAAATTCTCCACTAAATATTGCTCTAACGTGAAATGGAGATGTCAGTGGATTGATTCTAAATACGTGTCTGTCTGTCTGTCTGTCTGTCTGTCGGTCTGTCTGTCTGTCTGTCTGTCTGTCTGTGCACGGCTGCACGCTGATGTCTTACATTGAGGGTGAGTGGACTGGATTAATACAATTTACAATTTACAATTTAGGCATTTAGCAGACGCTCTTAATCCAGAGCGACTTACATTTAAGCAAGAACAAAAGCATGGGAATACATCACATAAAAGTATTTATCATGAAACATGCGTAAGCTAAGAAAGTAACAGTGGAATATCTATATAATGAAACTATACATACACTATACATATAAACTATACATATTTACTACTATGCTATACATATGTACTATGGCGTGCTATGACTAAATACAATACAATTATAGTGCTGTCTACATAACATGCTATAAGTCTGTATAAAATGCTATCTAAGCCAACATAAATGCTATCTAAGGGGTTAGGCTAAGTGCTATGGGCCATGATGGAGTCTGAAAAGGTGGGTTTTCAGGCTACGGCGGAAGATTGGGAGTGATGCTGCAGTTCTGACTGCAATGGGAAGTGCATTCCACAGTTTTGGAGCCAGAAGGGAGAAGAGTTTGGGACGTGTGGAGCGTTGTCCCGGCGTTTTTAGTGAGGGTACTTCCAGCTTCCCTGCGTTGGCTGATCTGAGTGCGCGGGAGGGTTTGTAGGGTTCAATCATACTTGTAAGATATGGGGGAGCCATACCTTTGGTTGCTTTGAATGCCAGCATCAGAGTTTTGTATTCTGTGCGGGCAGCGACCGGGAGCCAGTGGAGGGAGCGGAGCAGGGGGGAGACATGTGAGAATTTTGGCTGGTTGAAGACCAAGCGAGCTGCTGCATTTTGGATCAGCGCTTAATCAGAGCTAGTAGCAGAAACTCCTGCTTCTAACAAGATTAGTTATCTACTGTAGTTATCAGAAGGGCACGACTCTTGACCTCTTCTAAGTTGTACTCAAGATCAGAGTCTGCACGACATTAAAGTGGCAAAAACGTTTCATTAGCATGAGTCCCACTCCGAATAATTGACACATGAGAGATGAGACTAAATAACTGTACATGAATAGCAGGCTTGTTAGCGTAGGTCTTGGGTGTTGATGTGAAATAGCCAGCTATGAACACACGCAAAGTCTCTACTGTGTACGACTGCCAGCAGTTTCTTGCCATCATTGTTTTCCACATAGCCACAATGTACCACAGCATGAAACATTGGCAGGTTGAGGTTATTACAATTACACACAAGGACAACCGCTAATAAAGTGTCATGTTCACGTCAAAAAGCTCTATACAATGCCACTATATACTGTAGCATTATCAATATGTAAAAAGGAAATTGGCCACTGTGTTGCCGCATGCTAAATAAAATATATTCAGAGTTCAACCATACTGAAAAGAAAATCCATTCCTCTGCTGCATGTCTTCCCTTTTTCCAATTTAACAAATTATATATTAATAATGAATTTATTAGTGAATTAAAAATGAGAAAAGAAAACCCAGGGAGCAGTACCCCCCACGGCCACAAGTTTTCAATAGCTAAAGTATAACATAATGCATAGTTAAAACACCAAAAGGAGTTTCCGCCCAGAATGGGTTAAGATAGTTCAAACGTACAAAAAGTCAAAAGAACAAAATACAAAAACAACAGTGAGAGCCTGGCGTATGGCTACAGACAAAGGCTGAGAAGTTCAACAATAAACAACTGCAACTCTCAATAACTACTGTCAGTGTCCTTGTCCAACAGAGGAACAGTCACTGCAGTTTTGTCTGCTCTCACACAAAGCAAAAGACCATGATTATACTGGACACTAGTACCCAGGTACTTGGTAGGGGTGGCTGGTTTCATATTTCTTCACTTCCCCAGCCTCTACAACACATTGCTTTTATCAATTAAATGTAATTATGCAATTATTTATTTAATAATACTGTACATATGTAATTTAACCTTTTTTTATTTCCTGTAGGAAAATTCTGTTTTGACTCTGTTCTTTACTTCTTTTGCACACATAGGCCTGAAACTCAGACATGTACATACAAGACGCAGTGAGATTGTGGAACGATGGGCTCCGGCTCCACATAGTAGCACCCAGGAGCAGTTTAAACTAAAAGAATTGGTCTCCTTCTCAAGGGCACCTCGGCAGTGCCCAGTAGTTGAACCAGTACCTCTCCTGCTACCAGTCCACACTCCATATTGTGGGCCGTGCTGTACTTGAACCGGGCGGTGACACTGACTTTAGATGTAATTGGAGTATCAAAGGTGTGCACATTTAGAACAATAGCTTCTCAGGATTGTTGAATGGAACATTATACTTCAAAATCAAACCATGGAAACGAGTACAAAACATTGGCATTGTCTTTAAACTAGTCCTAGATAGATGAAGCCGTGCTGCCATGACAACTAAATCTCCCTCGCAGAATCAATAAAAGGTATCTAGTACCTACATGCTTAAATCTGCAATCTTTAACTTATTTGTAATCAAAACAAATAATTATGACCAAATCTGTATAGTTAATACAATACAACTAGCACATCTGCAGTGGATGGCATTGGTCTATCAGAATTAATTGAAAGGATAGCCCCTTGAGATGCAGCATCTCATTACTCTCTCATTGAGAAATCTACACGCTGGCCTGGTGTTGTGTAACTTAATTTGTGTATGACACAGACTGGTTGACAGCAAGTACTGTCTTGGAAGAGCGGCCGGTAGATGTTTGGGACCTGCTGCAGCATTCAAATGCTGCATGGGGGTAGTACATACAACTTACAGATCGGGGCTTTAAACCTGGTAATAGGCATGTCAGAGCAGATCAAAATATGACATACATACATATCACTGCGTAGTACTGTGTGCCATGGATGTGTGTTTTTCAGCTTATATCGATGGGAGTCAAAGTCATTATGATTTGTCACACGTTACCGCAGTGAAATTTGTTCTCCGCATTTGACCCATCTCTTGCAGCCAAGGAGCGGTGAGCTGCAGCGTGCGCCGCGCTCGGGAATCATTTGATTAGTAGATTAGTAGGGACGACATTCATAACTGTACCTCATTGAACTGTATCTTCTGACCACTATTCATACTCTGGGGGGAGCTCTTCCATGTCCTCCCGAAGAAGTGCTGGTGAGTCCAGTCAAACAGTGACACTCGCAACTGGTAGGTGCAATCCTGTTGCTCTTCTGAATTATCCTGTGTGTTTAAAAAGGAAAACAGTCATTATCCAGTCATCATACAGTAACATCAATTTACGATGTGTGCATGCAAATGAAACCAAGCGTACACCCTAGCAAACTTCTATTTTAACAAGATCCTAGCAAAGAAACCTATATTCTAGAAACCACCAGTTTTAGTAGTACCGGTAACTTATTTCTACACCCAACGCTAGCAACCACTATTACACCCTAGCAACCATATTCTAATCTACACCACAAGTCAGGTCCAATAATAAATTAACCTCTTAACAAACACAATCAAATGTCCTTTTGGTTTACACTGACGGAGGATTTTATAGTGTAGATTGGGGTCCCATAAAACATGTTTATAGAGATGCCAACTCTCACGCCTTCTATTTCTCACACTGTCAAAACATCCCAAGCTATTCCGTCTCAATCTTGTGCATTGACTAGACATCAAATTATGCCGGTATTTTAGGGACACGTGAGTGAAGTGAATGAAATGGTTGTTTCCTTCTGAACTGAAGTAGGCAGGCTGCCCTACCGTTAACTAGCCTAAGTTGAAAACAATGCTAGGTGTGTCTTGATGTTTGTTGAGGGATGCTGTCATTGCTGTGCGCAATTACACATGGCAGGAAAGGAAGTACACCAGCGGCTGCAAATTTGTGTTGTGATCCACTTCATGTTTGGTGTATTTGTCTGAACTGCACGTGCTCCGCTGTCAAACAGTAAACATTGTATAAGAGAGAAGCTGTTTCTAAATGACACACACAGGGTGAAGTGGGGAATCTGAACCAGCCAGGGCAGGGTGTATAGAAGATTTACAGTCCTGCTTTGCTTTAATAGAATTATGTTTCTGTGTTGCTTGTCAAATATTCTTTGTGATGATAAACATACAGTAGCCTAGTTGTGTATGTAAAATCTGTTTTGCCTTAAAAAAAAATGACATGCTTTACATTTTGGGGAGTTAAAGAAAGTTTAAACTAACTATACAATTTATTTTAAAGATTAGTAGTTCTTACTAGTACTAAGTATGAAAATGAATTATAACTGTAGTGTGTGTGTGTGTGTGTGTGTGTGTGTGTGTGTGTGTGTGTGTGTGTGTGTGTGTGTGTGTGTGTGTGTGTGTGTGTGTGTGTGTGTGTGTGTGTGTGTGTGTGTGTGTGTGTGTGTGTGTGTGTGTGTGTGTGTGTGTGTGTGTGTGTGTGTGTGTGTGTGTGTGTGTGTGTGTGTGTGTGTGTGTGTGTGTGCCCCTATGGTGACGCAACACATGCCATGCCACCAAATCTCACTCTCATGTTTTGAACAGTTGCCAGCCCTGTTTTTAGCTAGCTCTAGCTCTGGTCTGGTCTGGTCCATAGCTCTAATGCGTGCAAGCTAATGGTCCTCCAATAACATGTATCAAACTGGGGCTTCTTGTAATGAAAAGGGTTGAGAATCACTGTTCTACACTAGTCTACTGTCTACACACCATATGGCCCTAAAACAACGACCAGTTTCTCCATCTCTCATATTCATTATCCCTCCCTTAATCTCTCCCATGTAAGTATGGTGTCGTGTATCAACTAAGCTACCGAACTGAGTCTTAACAGCAAGACAAGAATAATGCCTAACATCAAGACACGAATCATGCATAATGTGGCCACTAAAGCAGCTGTGTAAATAAAGAGTGTCCGTGTTGTGAACTGAAGTTACTGAACTCACAGCTGGGACCTGTTGTTGCAAGTGAGCTGCAACCACACGGCTCAGGGAGAGCTGGAAGCCTTCGGAGCGGGTAATGAGGTGACTGTCATGGACCAGGTGAACGGTCTGACAGTGTGGCGGTACCGTCCTGGTTCTATCAAACAGCCCGGCCCAGTCCTGCGACGTCGAGGACATGTCCTCCTCCTCCGGTTCTGCCTCTTCTTCCCGGTTTAATGAATGTGAACGTGGCATATTGTAGCTACCGAACGAACGCTGTTCAATCATTCAAACACGGTGGGTATTAGAAACTGTTTTTCAAACTAGGAGCCGCCATATTGAAGCTAGACGCCCCTAACGTCACAAATGGGGGGATTCAGCTAAATAGAGCAATGCTTTCGTTTGGTATAGTCGAGCGAGAAGGTTAGCGAGAAATAAACGTAGAACATTAAATATTGTTGAATTGATTTGAATTAAAATAAAATAGAAATAAAATAAAAATACATAAAAATGCTGCTCAATATCAACCCCCGGACCCTCTCAATTGGTACGTCCCAACGGATGCATCCGTTTCTATGGTAAAGTCCACGTTGCTATGCAGTTCTTCATCGGGGGCTATATGGAAAACAGATCATCCCTGGAAATGTGTCGCCATCTCGCGACACTTTATCTCGACTTTGATTGATTAGACAGAATGTAAACTTTGGTTGTAAATGTGTACATATTTGACATTTGAGTCTGCCAACACATGCACATAATTAACCAGTGGTAAAAAAAAAGTACTCAGAGTTGATAAAAGTATCAATACTGCAATATAGAAATACTATGTTACAAGTAAAATAACGAAATTCAAAATGCACTTGAATAAAAGTACTGGAAATTGGAAATACTGGAAATTGGAAATACTCAAGTAAATTAGAAATAACTCGAAATTGTAGGCTAATTGTAAATGTACTTAGTTACTTTCCACCACTGACATAAACGAGCAAAAATAAGGAGGGGGGTTAGCGGTATACAATTCATGTCTAATTGTTCCATTATGTTAAATGTTAATTCCTTGAATATAATATTGGTGTAGCTTTATCAGAGGATACATACATTTACAAAACCGTTCTGTATACCTTTCATGTTTGCTACAGATTTGTCTCAAAAAGTGACTGCATAGTTTTAAAAATGTGCTTCTTTTAGTTTCAAAAGCTTTATGTGAATCTACTTTGTAGCCTACTTATAAATATTTCTAACAGAAAGACACTTTTGTAGTTTTGTAAGCTAGTTTGCAATTATGTGACAGTGTACAGCTCAGTTTCATTTACGTTCCCTCCTTTAACTGCTCAAACATTTCTTAGTTTTGACTTTGAGTTTCACATTGGCAATGTAAATGTATTTCGCCAACAAAGATCCTTTGAATTGATTTGAATAAAGAAACTCCCAATCTATCCTTTAGATGGCAGTGTGTATCCTTTGGTGGGGGAGGGTTGTTTACAAAACAGAACAAGAGACTACAGTTTCGATGTATTTAACAGCATTACCGCGGAAGTCGAAGCAGTAATAAGGTAACGATGTTTACAATGTTTGGTTGTTTTGGAAGAGAGAGCTGTAAACCCGTTAAAATAAGGAGTCTCCATGGAAATAGAAAATATGGCGTTGCAGCAAAAAACCTGAAGGAGTTGATAAAAAAATCCTGCAAGCTATTGCAAGTAAGTTAAAGCGCGAGTTTTCTTTTGGCACGGAAATAGAGATCTCTAATAAGCACACAACGCCTCGCGATGGGACTCGCTGTGAGCTTGTACATCTGCTAAGTTATGTTTTATCTCCTAATTTAAGCATCACTGTTCTGTTCTTATTTCCAGGCACCCCGTGGCTCACACCGTGTTTGCTTGTATGAAGACGGCACTGAGGTGACAGAGGAATATTTCCACGTTCTTCCAGATAATGTGGAACTTGTGCTTCTCTCTGATAACGAGACATGGGGTGGATGTAAGTCCAGCTGTTTCCTCCTGTAATAACATGTAATAACTACAGATTACATTATCAGTAGTAATTACTCATTACATTATTTGTAGGTATTACATGTTATTACCGACTTTATATGCTTTATTACACTTAGAGTAAGTACAAAAACCTGTAATAACATTCCCCCCAAATAATGTAGGCTACCAAAATGTGAGTTAAATAACGTTCGCTCTGAAAGAATATATATTAAAAGATTTGCGCCACATTTTCAGACGATAAAAAAAGCAATTCTACAAGCGCTGAGCTTTTTTTCCATAGCTATTTTCCAATAGCTAAAGTATAGCATAATGCTTAAAACACCATTTATCTGTACTACCATTCTGCCATGTAGTGAGTCAGTGACTTTACATTGTTTTCAGCCGTCTGCGGTCTGAGCCAGTTGCTGAGCACAGACAGACACGCCGACCGTCTCATCCAGGAAGCCAGGAAACTTCTCACCGATGAGTCAGCCCCGGAGACGCGTAAACTCCTGGGTGAAATCCTCTGCCACCTGCAGGATAACTCTGATCTGGAAAACAGAGAGGACGATGAAGGTTGGTTCAAAGGTAAGGCCATCCCGTGCAGGGTCATACTTTATAGCAGACAGTGGTTCCAAAAGTGGGGTCCAGGGACCCCCAGGGGTCTTTGACGGAGTTCCAGGGGGTACCCAGCTAAATGATAGTTTGGAACCAAATGGACCCTTATGGGTCTGTAACTCAGAGTTAAATTAACATTGATTTTACAATATATAGAGGGTATGCGTGAGACATCATCATCATACCCGGAAGTTATGCGGGAATGCCTACTGAGTGGCAAAAAAATACTTTTCTGGCCTTGATAGCCCCTACATCAAAACAGAAAAGTCAATCTGATTGCATTAAATTATGTTAAACAACATTAAATTCACTTTGCCACTCGATTTCCCATTCACTTTATGCATGCGCATATCCTCTATATTGGGGGTCCCAGAGATAGAAATGTCATTAAATGGGGGTCCATAGATAAAAAAGGACATACAATGAGTGCTGGCATTTTCTTCATTTCAACAGGTCCATAGACTAATGCATGTCAAACTGGGGGTCCTTGAAATGAAAATGGTTGAGAATCACTGCTATAGAGTCGAAAAAAGCTTCTCTTATGGGGGTCCCTGGCATGTCTTTTCAAATGGGGGTCCGCAGGCTAATTAGTGTCAATTTGGGGGTCCTTGACATGAAAAAGCACTGGGTCGGGGCACATTTGTGGGTCGGACACATGTCTATATGGGTCCCTTTATTTTTGTTTTCCCACATTTTGTTGAATATTATTGAATAATTATTATTCAGTGTTTATTTTCAGCGTTTTTTCCAAGAAATTGATGAAAAATCTAAGAAATTCCATGAATTAGAAAACAACGGTTTAAGAAGTATAAGCTCACGACGTGTTGTGAGCTTGTAGATATGCTATATATATTTTTTTTTTTAATTTTTATCCCACAATTTTGTAACCCAGTTTTTTCTTTTTCACCCAGTGCCAATTATCTAATGTAATCCTGGGCGCTACACTTCCTCTGCCAACCTGGGGGGGCAGCGGACTGACCTCATGCCTCCTTCTATGCATGAGGAGTCCAAGCTGCTTCTTTACACCTGACAGAGGGGAATTTCCCCGGCCGGACGTAGCGCGTGGAAGGGACACGTTATTCCGACCAGTTCCTTTCCCCTCCATCAGGCGCCCCGGCTGGCCAGGGGGAGGTAGTTTTAGAGACCAGGATTACGGCATGTTTTTGTGAGGGTATCTACCCTAGGGGACACGGGGAGAACATGCAAACTCCACACAGAAAGGCGCTATCGCCAACCCCCACCTCGGGTATGGGCACTGATGACGCGGAGGAGGGAACACGCCGCCAGTGCCCACAGCGTCCCCAGCGGGAATCGAACCCAGGACCTTCTAGCTGTGAGGCGACAGCACTACCAACTGTGACACCGTGCCCCTGATATGCTATATTTTCACTAGTTTGGGTCCCGGGCAAACATCTCATTTCTCTTTTGGGTCACGGGCTAAAAAGTTTGTGAACCACTGCTTTAAAGTATCCTTTTATCCATCTGTGTGTGTGACCTTACTGACTGAGGTTTCGTCTCAGGTGTCAATGTTCGATTCAAGACCAAGTCCGCCTACATGAAGTACAACTGCGAGAGCAGGATGCGTGGCTACCTGAGAGAGGTAACAGTGAAGTCTCTTAAGTCTAATGTATAACAGTTCTCTACAGATGTTTAATTTACATTTTATTTAACCAGTTTTGCATGTCTACTTAGATGGCTGATGTGGCGAAAACCATAAAGAAAAATAAACCCAGGGAAGAGTTCCAGGCAGCGGCGGAGTTGCTGACAGACAAGCTAAAAAAAGACAAGTACAACGGCTGCTACTTCGACAGGACTGAAGAGGAGCCGGACCGCTTCTGCACTCGGGCTGGATGGTTCACATGCCAGGTGAGGGATTATTATAGTCTGACTGAGAGGCAGATATAGCTTCATACTATCACGCTTTAATGCATGTCTAGGAGGCTGACGCGTTAATATTGGAATACACTTCAGATTATCAAAGTAGATTCAGATGAAATCTTTATTGTGCTTCTATGGAGGAAATTAGCTTTCACGGTCTGTGCACAAACAAACACTCGACACAAGACAGACTCAAACCAAGCCCACGGTATAAACAAACTAGATCACACAACACAAGGTCAGTGACACGCTGTAACTGACCTGAGCCCAGGCTATTTAACCATTTATACTTTAGTTGAACGGAGCCCCACTGGGCTCTATACTAGACCCCCTCCCGTTTTCCCTCTACACTTAACATATTTGCAGAACATTGCAGAATGCAGATCTACAGTTCTGCAAATATAATATACATACATACATACATGAGTTCAAGTGGTCAAGTTGATTGCTGACATATAGTTGTCTATATTTGCAGCCAGAGCGGGAGGAGGGTGAAGCATGGGTTGAGGGGTGGCCGGGGTAGTGTGCTGTGGTCAGAAGGACTGCCCATAATTCCGACATCCCATTACTCCCTACTACGTGGCTTCGCATGCGGATAGGGTTAGTAATGCTGCGAGACGGAACCTTTGCCGTGGTCAGTGCTCTGTACTCAGTGCCAGTGTTTTATTTTAGAAAATGTAGTGATTTTCAGGAGCTCATTTCTACTGGTGAGGGCAGCATTATGAAATAACAGATGCTCGTACAGGAGCATGGGTTTAATAATGCTACAGCACAGCAAGAGCAGGACATGGTTTGACTGATAGAGCCATAAGTTTGCTGTCGGCAAAGTGTCTTATGTTGGCAGCATTTATGGATGTGTATCAAGATTTTCAAGATCGAAGTAGTGAATGCCAATAGGAAACTCTTGAGTCCTATATAAGCTGAATGACTGTACCTCTCACAAACCTCAGGGGCCGTTCGACGAGGAGGCATGCACGTCATTCCACTCAATCAACCCCTATGGCAACCAGGAGAGCAGGGTGGTCTTCAGCACATGGAATCTGGATCACATGTAAGTGACATTTTATTCCGGAACTTGCTCTCCATTACCGTTGGGACATTACCTGCTCTAACTGCCATTTCAAATATTGTAAAATATGCATTTCTAGGATTGAAAAGAAACGAGCAATCATCCCTGACCTGCTGGACGCTCTCTGTGACCACAAGTGCTGTGACATCAACATGGACTATTTCTACAGTCTGCTGTTCACCAGAGTAAACCTGAAGCTTGTTCACATTGTGTGCCATAAGAAAGGACAGCACAACCTGCACTGTGAGAAGAAAAATATCTACAAACGGGCCATAGAAACAGATAAGACCATCAAAAATGGGAAGCGGTTACGCAGGAAATAGCATTCTACACTTTTGAGTGCCAAAACCACTCCTATAGACAGCTATGCGTATCCCTGGCTCTGTCCCTGGCTGGGTCCCTGGGTCTGTCCGAGCACGGAAATAGCGTTATAGCGTTTGTTCACCACCAAGTGTCACTGTTGCCCAGCCTAACACACACACACAAAGGCCAGGTATGAGGGCTTGTACAGTACATAAAGCACAAGTACAGTACAGCGCCACTCACTTCAGACGGGTCTTCTTTTTTCTTTAGAAAATGATTTATTTTTAATTAATTTATGCAAATTAACAATTATGTTTTTTACTTTAAGAAAATCATTAATATACAAATGAACTGTGAAACGTACATGTTGACATGAATTTACAATGCTGGTTAACAGATGTAAGATCTTGTATCCATTCAGGCAGAATGGATACAACCCTTTCCTTGACCCCATTAGCTTTCTTTGACATGGCATTTTTCATGTCATTTTTTCTACAACCTCAACTTATGTTTGCCTACTACTTTTGACTCGATCAAATCTACTTTTCTGACTTGCAATAACTTACAAGAAGTAAAACGCCTACAGTACATCCTCTGACATTTGTGGCCGTGATATTTGCTTTTTCTATCAGCTCCGGACAATTATTTAAACAGCTGGTCTACAGAATTTGTTGGCCTGCTTTTCTTTGTTCATCATTTACATACATCATGTGCTAGTGATAAAGGGATTTAAGAATTAAACACCACAGGATTTGAAATAAGTGTTTCATCATTTATTTTATTTGTACATTTTTGTAATAAAAAGCAACAAAAACATACCTCGACAACAAAATAATTAATCTCTGGAGCTTTAAATGTAAAGTGTCATGGGATTTTCTTTTAGCCAGAAAGTTATTCTTCAAATAAAGTCAAATAATGTGCTCTGTGTATTGGTACTGTGATAATAAAATGCATTGTTTTGCACTACAATTATTACTGGAATTATATTTCTCATTCCATCAGGCAGTTGCATAGCAAACTACAAAAAGCACTGTGCATAAATAAGGCATTTGTTAACAGGCGATACAAAAACCATTTATCAAAAATATATTGAATGTCTGATTGCTGGGTTTATATGAATCAACAATATATACACAATAGTGCACTAGTATTTACCTTAGCAGATATAAACAATATTTTTGTTAGTGCAAATATCTTTAGTCTCAATTGATGCATAACTATATACAAATTTACATTTCACACAAATCATGTCTTCATATGATCTTCAGGCCACCAATCATCAACAAAACATTTAGTGCCAGTGTTTTTGGAGTAGCCCTTTTGCATCACTCATGTAAGATCATGGTAAAACATGGTGTTGACTGAGGGAACCATGTAGTGGCTAAATGAGCCAGTGTTAACTTAAGGAGAATTCCAGAATTCCATGCTAGAAGGCTTTCTTACCTTTATTTGTAGTGGTTACGTCCCCACCAAAGAGGTCCAGGTGTTATTTTGTGCAAAAGTGCATTATTGGCTATTTCCCCTACCATAAGCCCTCAATGAATTGCATTGAATTGAGTGGGGCTACTGTATGTGGTGTTGTGTTATTCGCTTATTTCCATCGCTCAAAAATCAATTTATTTTGTATGTATCCTCTCTTCATAATGTAAATAGTATCCCAAGTGGCACACTTTACTACTTATTTCGATGGAAATAAGCGAATTAGCACATAAACCCAACCCCCATTGAGGGCTTATATTAGGGGACATAGCCAATAATGCACTTTTGCACAGAATAACACCTGGACCTCTTTGGTGGGGACGTAACAACTACAAATAAAGGTAAGAAAGCCTTCTAGCATGGAATTCTCCTTTAAGATCTATATACTTGGTTGTGCGACAGAGTAACAATTGGGGAACAGAGTTGCTTTCCGAATTTCCGACGCACCGCCATTTCGATTACGTGGCTTCTGCGTGCGTTTAGGGTTAGTATTGAGCTCGTCGGAATGGCAGTGCGTCGGAATAGCAGGCTAGTAGTAAAATTAATGCTGATCTACACATCTTTATACATACGGTATGCAATTTTTGTTATGATAGAATGGATTCAAACCACGGCTTACAATTTTCTTTTAAGTCCCTCTGGAAACGAACACGGAGCATGTTACACAGGAGCATGTTCTCTTTCTCAGGCCAATTAATAATTACTTACGAAATATGAAGACATGTTGATCAATGGGTCATAAGCATTAAAGTTTCCATATTAAAAGTTGCATTTTGGATCGATTCTTTGATTGAAATTTAAAATGAAAAAACATCATAGTATGCAGGACATTAGTGAACCCTGGTGCTTGAATTGGGCATTGAACGAAGATATTGTTTATTTGGCTAGAAAAAGCTGTTTGAATCAAGCATTTCATGTTTGTATCTAATTTAGTGACAAGGCTGGTGGTTTCTATAAAGGTCGACCCTTTTCATTTACAATTGATTATCTGAGCTGTTCCAATGTGGGGTTTATCTTGCAAAGCAACTCCATCTTGTGCCCATTACTGCTTTAGTTTGAAATATAATCACCCCGGTACAATCTCACAAGTCACAACAAGGCACAACACTTTAAACTGCTGCAATACAAGCAGTATGGCATGCTGAGATAAACCATTGAAAAGTACCACAGGAGAATTAACACACTCCAGCCATTTATATCAAAAAAGACTAAACTTGAGCCTGTAAAATTTTAACTTCCAAACTACATTATGAAGCATAGCCTATTTCAATAGCACCATATTGCATTACTGCAGCCACTAAATGGACTAAATCTCTCCAACAATCACATGGTCAACCATGTCAGTTTTATTTGGCTTCTTCCTTGGCACAGTGTCCTCCATAGCAGGCAAGTATTACCCTAACTGCCTCCTCTGTCGTCACACTGCATGTCAGAGTGGCACACGTCTTCATCACTGTCTGACTCGTCAGGTGCATAGAAGTGTTGTCTCCTGTGTTCTCTCCGGCTCCTCATGGATGTGGCTGCTGGCCTTTGCAGATATTCCTGTGACAAAGAAGAAAAAGCAAAAGGCAGCTGCCTTCGAGTTGCTTGTTTGGACAGGAGAGGAAATCCTATCGCTGTGATGTTTGACTAGTCAATTCGTCACATCAGGAGGACTTTATCCTGCTTGTTAAATACTTAAACCCTATATACTTCATTTACCAGAGTCCACCACAGGTCTATACTAGGCCTCCTACTTAGGGTTCAAGTGGTTAATAGACAGTCATGGGAGTCCCATGTCTGGTGATTGAAGCATACTGTAAGGTCTATCTATGCCTGTTCCCCAGTACATGGGTTCCCAAAGTTGGGGTCGCGGGACACCGATTGTGGGGTCGCAAAATAAATTTGGGTCATGAAAAAAACCCATTTTTTTAGGGCTCAGCTTTCCACAAAAGTGAGGACGCAAATTGTGATTGGCCAGAATGAGATAATGTGTGATGATAAGAGCGCCCCTCACTTCACACTGGTGTGTATTGTTTTATGCATTCAACAGAATGAGTGAAATTCAATGTAAAAATGATTACAAATACATTTTAACTATACCTATAATTGTTCAAAGACCCCTACATAGCCTTAGGCTTAATACACGACAAATGCGCACGCTTATGTGCATAAAATTACCTCCGGGGTGAGTCAATGGTAGCATTATTTTGGAGACGTGGGCTGAAAGGTTTGGGAACCCATGCCCTACTAGTATATAACTGGGAGGAGTACACATATGATTAACTTTGTATTTCGCATTTATTATGTATTTAAGTTTGAATGGCCTCTGTCCACTTCTGAATCAGTCAAGGTGAGTGATTGCTGCAGAAACAAAATGTATTATGTATTAATGTTTCCAAGCTTGACTCTGGAACATACCGTAGCGTAGATGTGGAATCATTCAACTTTGAGGACGATTCTACAAATGTCTTTGTGAAAATCCTATGTTTCTATGTCAATGGTGCTCAAACTATTTCATGTCAAGAACCCCTAGAATTATACAGTATGTAATTGGCCACCGACCCCCATCTGAAAATATGTTGTTCTAGGGATCCCCCAGAAGCAACGATTTGAGTTAAAAACGTTTGCTCTGAAAGAATATATATTCAAAGATTTGAGCCACATTTCAAGACTTTTCATCTACAAGCTCACTATGACTATGAGCTTGTAGAAGTACTCCCGTCTCCCGGCACAACCATCTTCTTCAGCTGCAAAATACAAATGTGTTTATTTGGAACAGGAACTATATTTCAGTAGACATTCATTACGTAATCTTCAGATCAGATCACTGATCTGATCACGGTCTGTGTACCGAAACGCTGTTCCTGTTCCCAATAAATATATTTTCAAGTGCAAGTGAAGAAGATAGTGTGCACTGTGCAGGAGTCCTTTCTCTTCTTTCTTTGATTAAAAGTAAAACTTTTTTTTAATGTGGCGTTGTTTTTTAAAGAACATTTTACTGACATTATTGTGACATATACTATATACATTACATAAATTGGGTGTTTTTACCATCATGACCCTAGCATCCCTATTCTGGACAAGCAACATTCATCGACATGCCATAAAAATAGGCCAATATTCAGCGACAATAGGAAAACATTTGGCAAAAATGGGTATAGAAGCTCACAACGCGTTCAGCTTGTAGATCCGCTATTTGTATTTGACGAAATTGACTTAAAACTGTTTTTAAGCGCTTAATGTGTTTCTTTAAGTTGAAGAATCACAGATGAGAAAGCAGTATGTACTTCAAATCATGATGCGTTTGTTTTTTAAGACATTTTCATACTGACAATTAAAACTATGTAGATCAAATAATAAAGCAATTTTACATGAGCAAAAAGGACTGCTATCAGTCTCTGTGCAACAACTTTGCTCAAGCCTGATTCTGCAAAGCCTTTGATAATCATCGCTACTGCACAGCTGGCTTCACTGATCACTTCTCTACTGTGTTGCTTCGGTTTCTCAAGTACAACAAATAACAAAAATGCTAAAAGAAAAGGATTCCAAGGCACTCTCAATGTTTATTCACTTGTAGGCTATTTTCACTATATTTAGATTAGGGACACCAGGGTAATTGTGGTTAAGGCAATGCCCTTATGTGTACTGTAGACTGCACAAGCCAAAAACAGTACGCACCAATCTGTTCTGTTGTCAAATCTTTTATGTTTACATTAGATTGGAATGGTATTTGATCATCTGCCTGGATGGAATCCGTCACATGCAGGGGGAAAATAAGCTGATTATTCCCCAGGATTAAGTGTTATGTGAATTCTACAGTAACAAGTCTGTTTTTAAAATGCAGTTTAGCTAATATAAAGTATAGATTTCTCTTTTAAAATGCAATTAGGTACAATCAATATTGTGCTGATATTAAATGGCCAATCAATCAGTGCATCTTAAATACTATTAACAGCCAATATTCAGCATTCACATGGTGAACATTTGGTCATGTTAGGGAGAAGTTTCCATGGAAATCATTGTTTACAGAAATGCAATAATTTATTCCAGTTCCCCCAGGTATCGGTAAATACCGTAGTCTACAGAAGTCATTCTCAAAGTGGGATCCAGGGACCCCCATGGGTTCACTAACAAAATGGTTTTAAAGCCCCATTTTGTCACATTTTCCAAAATAGCCGACACGTTGTGAGCTTTTAGATCTGTCATTTCCGGGGGTTTTTTGACAAATCTTCTCTTATGGGGGTCCCCCTTCCTGGCACAAAGTCTTTTCAAATGGGGGTCCGCGTGGTCAAATGCATATACATTTAGGGGTCCTTTTAACCACTGCTCTACAGTGCCTCACCTGCACAACATCAAGGTTACCAAAGAATTGCTCCACGGGCAGAATCTGATTACTGTCATCATCCGGGAAGGTGATCTTCTCGGGACCACCGTCGTCATCCATCAGCTCTGCCTCCCGTTTATCCACCAAGCCTTTTGCTCTGCACACACCGGGCTCCAACCTCACGCCGGCGTCGTTCTCTTTGCCCTCCTGCTCGTCGGGCTGCGGCGACGCCGCGCAGCGCCTTCTGTCCAGTGACAGGTGGCACTCACAGCTGATGAGAGACTCCATGATGGGACCGTGTGCTTGTCTGCTGTTAGCACCACCAACCGTGGGGGAAGCTGCGCAGGCTGTCTTTGGTCTTTTCATATCCGTTCTCCTCTTTGCAGAGGCCTGAGGAAATAAGTTGAAATAAATTGTCGATGATGCAGACCATTTCTCAACAAGTCTTGTTGAGAAAGTGCTTGCTGCTGGGTTTTTTTGGTCATTTCTCCACTCCATTTTCAATGCAAACCTTATCTGAGACACACTTGCCCCTCCTCCTCTTCAGTTTGCCAAGTCGACCAGACATCTGCGAAGGGTGAAAAGTGAAGAAAATATGGAATCCCCACTTGGCCAGGGTGGGGAGATATTGCACAGTACTACTTACACCCGGGTCTAAAATTCTCATGGAAGAGTACTAGGAGACCATCTCTAACCACTGCAGAGATCGAATTGTATTAACATAGTCTACCTGTTTACCATACAGATTGTATAGTAAAAAATGAATTCTGTATTAGAGTATATTTTCAACCTATCTTCGTCAGAGGGCTGTGGACAGTTCAGAAACCCGCCTACCACTGTGACATCATCGATAGGGAATCCAAGCTAACAGAAACTGTTAGGCTTTCTATTCCTGGCAAGTTTGGCTTATCATTCTATAATATAAGCCATTGTTGCCTTATTTATTTGCTTTAAGTGAAAAGAAAAACATGCCTAACAATGTCACTGGTAGGCGGGTTTCTGAACTGCACACAGCCCTCCTCTGAGACAGATCGAGTAGGGGAGAAAAGTACCATTTTATCAGCATCATGCCGTGAGGACCAATTATATGAATATAGGTTGAAATTGGGCTTAAAACCAATACTGCAATGTATAGCCTACACCCTACATACAGTATAATAATGCATTGCATACCAAGTAAAGGTTCTGTAAGACAAATTTTACTTGAAAATAAAATTGCATTAGCAGCCAAATGTAGGCCTACTAGGCTATAAATAAAGTAAATTGGTCTGGTCCGTCTGATGATATATGACAGCATATTGATAATGTTGAAGCAGCAATGCGCAAGCACTGCCAAGTAAACATTAAAAGGCCAGAAATCACTTGATTAATCTCCAATGTGTTGTATTTGCTTTAAGCTTGTGATATTATCAATTTGTGACATATCAGAAACGTTATAATCAAAGCTACCAAAGAGATATGGTGAAGTAGAAAGCAGCCTACAGTATTAACCTCTCAAATGTAGTTAGAATCTGCATAATAAAATGAAAATACATAAAGTACAAGCAGTAGCCTACCACTAGGGCTACTTTACTTGCAGCTTTTATTCACTTGCAAATTGCTGAGATACTTTCCACCACCGTTTGTAGCGCGAAGAACGCTTATTTACGACCAAGCTGGTTCCCATCAGCAATCAGCACGTTGTTGGCATCTGTCTTGGCATGGTGGCATCGATGCCAAGTAAATGTCAGTGAACACACACACACACCCACACACACTAGCAACTGCATGCATGCATGGCGAAACAACAGCGTTGTAAACGAGGCGCCGCCTTGCTGTCTCTTTAATCAGATGGAACGTCTTAAACTTTCCCGACGTTCTGATGTTACAACTACAAGCCGTCGTTAAATTAACAGATTGTAGCTGTATGATAATAACGTGTGTAACCCGAGGAAGACTGCAGTGGATGGGTACTCTAGAGTAGACGAAAAGAAGGGTCTTTTTCCACACGACGAGGAGTCGTGCCGCTCGCCGAAAATAGCCGATCTACAAGCTCACAGCGTGTCGCGGATGAACGCGCCGTGAGCTTGTAGATCGGCTAGTGTTTTAGGCAAAAAAAAAAGAAAACGACGTAAACAGACACTCACCTTCGTTCTCATTATTTCCAAGCGCAGCCAGCGGACCCCCACAGTCTCTACGACGGACGGTCGGACCGGAACGCTTCTGCTCGCCTCTCGAGTCACGACCCCGGTCCCGGGACCCCCGAGTCAGTCCGTTTCACTTTCACGCCATATGTAGAAACACAACGTGAGCCAATTCCTTGTTGCAGTATTTGTTGTTATCCTTGCTTTATTCTGAGAAGAGGACAGTGTTTATTAAAGGCGGTGTCTCGTCTGGTCTGGTCTGTTTGACACTATAGTGACCGTGGTGGTGTGGTTATAGTGTTGTGTGGTCTGTCCGCCGCCTGGCTGCTTTTCCCGGTAGTTCTGTGTGAGTCACGAGAGAGGGCGCAGTTCAACTGCAGGTCGCCCCTCCTCCTCCTCTCCTTATACTCCGGAGTACGACGGTGTCGCTGGAGTAAAAACAACAACAACAGATGCATAAATTACTAAAGTCATCCAATCTGGGAACCCATCGGCAAAAAAAGGAAAACAGCACCCTCTGCTGTTTGTTTCCTTTGCACACAATCTGTTCTTGAGAAATTAGTTAACAACAAGCTAGCTGCATGGCTGCTGGCATCATTATTAGCCTCATGTTAGCCTCCCCCCATATGGAACTACATTAAAGTATAACCTCGATTGTGTCACCACAGGCTTTCCACCTTGGAGGAAATAACATAAAGATAATATAAAAATGATGTGTGTGTGTGTGTGTGTGTGTGTGTGTGTGTGTGTGTGTGTGTGTGTGTGTGTGTGTGTGTGTGTGTGTGTGTGTGTGTGTGTGTGTGTGTGTGTGTGTGTGTGTGTGTGTGTGTAGTACACAAAATAAATCACACACACGCGCGTACACACTGTGTACGCGCGTGTGTGTGATTTTTTTTTCAGTTTCTCAGAAACTGATACTTTTATTCCTATATAGTATGTATTATTTTCATTAGCTATTAGTTTTTGTAAACTATACAATAGGGTCCAATTTATGTTGTCGTCCACAGTTAATTCTCCAATCTGTTAATAAATTATTAAATCAATCAATCAATCATAAAAATAGCCTACCTAATCTGTTATAGCTATGTAACAAGCAACTTCAATTTATTGATGTCAGAGTTGTGGCAGAAATGTGACACATGAACACCAGGGGGCACTGTAAGCCTTCTGTGTGTGTGTGTGTGTGTGTGTGTGTGTGTGTGTGTGTGTGTGTGTGTGTGTGTGTGTGTGTGTGTGTGTGTGTGTGTGTGTGTGTGTGTGTGTGTGTGTGTGTGTGTGTGTGTGTGTGTGCGTGCGTGCGTGCGTGCGTGCGTGCGTGCGTGCGTGTGCGCAATGGACAAAATTGACCTTTTTTTGAATTAACCAAATTGTATTAAACAATCTGGCTAATAATTAATGCACGTTTACTTAAAGTGTATTATTACTTAACATGTGACCAAATAATTTGCCATTTAACTGATCTTAGCCTGCACAAGATAAGTCTAACTGCCTATACTTGTGACTTGTCTGTGTATTTAGGCTGGAAGTTTTTAATTCCAGACTAGACCAGGTCTGAATGCAACACAAGTCCTGGTCCCTATGCAATACGGTGGCCATGCCGCCACCTGTGTGATGTGTGGAGGAAACGAGAAACTGTCACAGAGCTCCTTAGAAGAGGGAGGGTGGAGAGGAAAGAGTAGTCGGAGGAGGGTGGAGGGGTCACTACACACAGAGCCACTCAGCAGCCACTCAGTCTGCCAACACAGAGGATGAAGAGATGTAGCTGCGATATGAGCCATTTGCTCAAAATGAAGGATATGTTCATGATGGGACACAATTCTGTCTCCGATGGAAGATCATTGTGTCTCTGAGGGGGGCTTTCACTGGATGGAGGCTCATGGCATCGGGCGCAGACACAAGTTGAATGGATCTAAGTTCAAGCGGGATACAAATTAAGAACGATGGTGGTGCATTCGAATGGGACTTAAAGAAAAGGTAGGCCTTTGGCACACTATGCCAATAAAAGGTAATATATTATTTAAGGATTTCTCGGTGTTAAAAACACCCTGCTGTGCGCAATAGCAATGGATCACTTTTTCAGGAGAAAGAGGGTCGGTCTGTTGAAAACTCTGCTGAGTTTGTGTCTCATTTTTGCGTCCTTTCTCATGATCCACAAGTTGAAAGTCGCGGATAAAGACGTTATTGGTCTTAAAAGCAGCCGGGACGCGGGATGGTGCGGTGGACAGGAATGTGTTTCCCTCAAAGAAAACAAGGGTGTCGTGATGAGAGTGGGGAATTTCTCTCCTGTGGCGCCGGGCGACGAGCTGGACGCGCCTCAACGGGTCACCGTCTCCAACGCGACACCCTCGGCGGCCACCTGGGACGTGCACGTCATGAATTGCAGCGAGGACGCGGCCGTGAGGACCAAGGACTGGTTCAAGCGTCTGGATCCTAGGTTCCACCAGTTCGTGTTACACAGACACTGCAGGTAGACTATAACTATACTACTACCAATAGGCTACTATAGGCCTACTACTCAGTGGTGGAAAGTAACCAAAAGTTCTGTGGCATTTACTCTTGAACTTGAACGTATATGCCTACAATCAAACACTGTAATTAATAATTACAGTGTTTGATTGTACAATTGTACAATTTTGTGGTACATCTACTACTTTTACTGTAGCCTATATTCTACTTCAGTTTTCTTAGTTTTTTGTCAGTAGTGCTTTTAGTCAGTGTGTGGCTATTTCCACTATACATCTCAGAAATATTGTAGGCCTACATAGTTTATTTTTTACATCATTACATCATACAAATCAGCAGAACTTTTGCATTTCCTACAGCACACAGCTTGACAGCTATATTCTAATGCCAATACTGTTGTAATGGCATTTGCATTATTTATATATAGCAGTAGGCCTATACTGTTATTTGAACTTAAAGGGATATTTCACTTAACAAAACAACCTTTGGTCATTTTATCTTCTACTCAGGCTTATGTGAACACCTCACACAGTTTTTATGTTGCTCGTTTCAGTATTTCGATATTTGTTATTAATGTTAGCTGCCACACCCCCTTCCTATAGCCATACAAACCCATTGTAACTTCAAACTCCACTATAACCATGATAGACACATATTTTTTTCTGGTGACTGATACTGCCCTTCTAATACGTGAGGTTCGTCATATGAACACGGGCACCTCACGGCAGTATGAATCACCAGAAAAAACAACGGGTGTTTTCGACGAATCTAACGAGGTTGGGTTACAATGGGTTTGTATAGGAAGGGGGCGGGACAGCTAACATTAATATCAAATATCTATAAGTTATAGATATTTGATATTAATGTTAGCTGTCCAGCCTATAAGTACTGAAACAAGCAACTTAAAATCTGGGGTGTTCACATAACCCTGCAAGTAGACGATGAAGTAAACAAAAAAAGGAAAGTGAAATATATAAGTAACACAAAATGTGGGTTCTTGTACTACTGCAGGTACTTCCCGATGCTGATCAACCACCCTGAGACTTGTAGGGGTGGAGACGTCCACCTGCTCATGGTGGTCAAGTCCGTCATAGAGCAGCATGACCGGCGGGAGGCCGTGCGCCAGACGTGGGGCAGGGAACGGACCGTTGACGGAAAGAAGATCAAAACGCTGTTCCTCCTGGGGAGTCCGACGAGCGGCAAGGACACCAAAAACCTCCAGAAGCTGATCCAGTACGAGGACCAGATCTATGGGGACATCCTGCAGTGGGATTTCATGGACACGTTCTTCAACCTCACACTCAAGGAGGTCAACTTTCTGAAATGGTTTGACATCCACTGCACGAGCACGGAGTTCATATTCAAGGGAGACGACGACGTGTTTGTCAACACAAACAATCTGTTGGACCTGATCGGCTTCAAGGTCGAGGGCCACAAAGTCGCCAACTTATTCGTGGGCGACACCATCTCTAAGGCGATACCCATCCGGAACCGCCAGAGCAAATACTACATTCCTAAAGAGCTGTATGACAAGCCATACCCCCCTTATGTCGGGGGAGGGGGGTTTCTAATGTCATCCCAGCTCGCCAGGCGACTGTTCGTGGTGTCAGAGGACCTGGAATTGTATCCCATCGACGACGTGTTTCTAGGCATGTGCCTTCAGAGGCTGCGCCTGGCGCCGGAGCTGCACCCGGGCTTCAGGACCTTTGGCATCACCAAGCGCAGGGTCAGCCCCATGAACAGCGAGCCGTGCTTCTACAAGGACCTCATTGTGGTGCACAAGCTCAGCTCGCAGGACCTGCTCAAGATGTGGAGCGTGGTGCACAGCGAGGACCTCATCTGCGCAAAGAGGACTTCCATGTGATGACGGTCAAAATGCATCCCACTCAGACTCCACACACTCACCTCACAAGCACACAGGACTACATACACTGTAAAGTCCAGAGTGTTCATTTAACTCTGAGATTGTACAAATGGAACCAAATGGAGCCAAAAAGCACCATTTATTTCTATTTGTAAACTCTCACGAGTCACAATAGGTTATGGTGCATTTGGTTCCATTTGTATAGACCTACCCTCAGAATGAAAAGGCTCCATTTGGTTCCATCCGTACCCTCTCAAATTAACCCTCAGGGTAAATTTACAATAAGGGCTACCGTGCATTTGTGTGATATTTTATGTGATATTTTATGATATTCTAATTATCTGTCCATTTAAAAGTTGGAGAGCAGTACTGTATTTTACCTATTTCCCCTGGGCTCTAGACACGCAAATTCATGATTGATAGATTTGATTTGGAGGTTGTTTGTCTATTCTGTAATGTCAGAATAGACAAAGGATCAGAATTTCAAAATAGTGTGTATAGGGTTGGGGTTAACAGCTCACAAAATAATAATAAATCATATGTAAGCTAATGTCAGATTGTCAGCCTCTCCCTCTCCAGTCTGCGCAGTCTGGGACAACGTGGGGAGATGACATCACAGTGTCAGGCATTTTTGAGGTTAGGAGATAACTGTTTATCAAAAATGACAACATACACTTTCACAGGAAAAAGGAACTGCAAAAGAAAAGCCCCTTATCTACCGCTTTTTTCCATTACCCCCTGGATGTGAGAGCTGACACTCTATACACGTATAGACGAGAGTAGACCACATCATGTGACAAGCCAAAATATTACAATGCAAATTTACAATGCACTGTAAACTGTTGTCTGTCAGGCAGAAACCTTGTAGGCTATGTCCAAAACAGTTTTCAAGAAATGGAAAATAATAAATAGTGTTCCAATGGTACCAATTATATATATAGTCACAAGCTCTTGTTAAAACTTTTCATTGGTTAAATATTTATGGAACCCACAGACAAGCGAAACCACTTTCAACCTGGCGTCCTTATTTTGAGAATGACATATAGGCGAAACATATATTTTATGTGAAAATAGCATAGGCCTATCTACAATCTGTAAGCACACAATGTGACACATTTTGAGCTTGTAGATCTGCTATTGTCACTACTCCAGTGGGACACTATCGTAAAGATATATACAACATAAAAGATGAAATATGGAGAAACAAGGTCCAACAGCAACAAAATATTGCATGGCATAAACCAAACATAAACCAGACATTTTAGCACATGAAATGTCAACTTGATGCACAGCCCGGTCAAATTTTGAATGTCTAGTACAGTTACCGTACTTTTACTTTTGATGGCGTCAGTGTGATAATCAAATTACACTATAAAGGCCAGTCCACACCAATGCAACTCCTTGCAACACTGTTTTAAATCCAATCCACACCAATGCAACTTCTTGCAACTGCCATTTGGGGTTGCAAGGAGTTGCATGTTGCAGGAGTTGCAATGGTGTGGACTGGCCTTAAAGGCGACTCATTGCACATTTATCTGTGAAGGTAAACTGCTTAGAATAAAGATTATCATACAGTTATAGGATATAGGATAAATAGGATATCAAAATTGTCAAAATCAAATGTTTTTATAATTAATATATTGTTGTATTGTCATTTTGTAGTTTTGTCTAAATAAATGTGATTTGTAGAGAAACCAAAGAATGTTAATGAATCTACTGCTGTAGATGCTTGTATGTGTACAGGTGTACATAAAACTGTGTAAATAATGAATACAGAATGAGGCGTTTGAATGCTTCGACCCTCATACTAACGCTGAATTCACAAAAACAGTGATGTGGTTTTCCACGTCACTTTCGTGAATAGCCTACCATGTCTAGTTTTCACCTAGTTCAGAGAGACCACAGCAGATTTCCTGTTGCAACGAATCTCTCCTCACCCTAGAAGACAATGCATGGAATGGAACCATGCTGCTTTCTCAGAATATGGAAGCGGAATTACGGTGATGTGACTGAATTCAAGCAGAATGTGTCCTTAATAAATTGCTGGAAACCAGCACACATTATCGTTTTGAAATTATATTTCCCCAAGATCTGTGTAGCAAGAGGCTACAGTATTTTGTTTAATGTCTGTTGCACATTTTCAATAAATTGTTAAATAATATGTTCTCTGTATAGGAGTTGTATTATACAGTAATTCTGCTAGGCCAGTCACAATTATAATTGTCTGAACGACAATTGAATTATGAGTATTCCTATTTCCATTTTAATTAATTCGCATAATCATTGGAATCGTTTCCGTTCATCTGTATAAATGAATCTGCTGGACCAATAGGCCTGTTTTCAAAAGATTAAATCGCTAATTGCAATTAATCGTCAACCATAATGTAATGATAGTGAGTGCTAGACAGAGGGGTGGAGAGGGTTGTTCAGCTGTCATTTAGAACTAGTTAATGGTGTCCATTGTGCAGTAAATATAAAAAGGTAACTGCTTGGCTTAGGAAACTACTGTCAATACAATTTATTTGAACAAACATAGATGGACATAAAAAGTCATTCTGAAAGACATTCAGCGACAAGTACAACAATGCATCTTCTAATATACTGTAGCGAATCCATTTGGTTCCATTTAACACACATACTGTACATTAAGAAACAGACCCATATCAATGCAAGCAGAAGTGTTAGTGTTAGCAGGAAGGGATTGGTTTGAATGTGTAACAATTGTTACAACATGAATGAGAAAAAAAGAGGTTGCGCATCAGTTTTTGTTGTTACAACATCTCATATGCAAAGTCATAGCTGACTGACATAGCACAACAATGCGATGCTCCACTGCACTATTAAATATTTAATCCATATGAATGTTGAGATAACAACAGGCCTATTGGAAAATCAAAAAAGTTTATCAGCAAAGTAGATGCCCAAAAATGCTGTTCTTAAACCTACAATTTGTAAGCTTTAAGTCCTCTCCTGATGGAGAGAGGTAAAAATTGCAACCCGGGTCTCCCGCTATGGGAAACAAAATATATACTGCTCATCCAAGAGAGATTCAGACAGAGCAGTAGGTATCCCACCCAACAACAGGGTCTACATTTCTCAATGGAAGAGTAGGGAGATCAACCTGAACCACTGCAGATGTACTTCTTGTACATACTACTATATAACATACAGATTGGTTAAAATGTTTTATTCATTAAAGACATCACACTTTTTTGTTAGCTTTATTTCTCTCGTTGTGCAGAGTGAGGGAGAGAAAGAGGCAGTGCTGAGACACTTTATGTTACAACATTGCCCATTTCTCACCTCAAATGTTTTCAGATACATATTTTAGTGTACCGATTACGTTTAGAATCAGTTAGATGAAGAATTTAGCTTTGTAGCAGCCCAAGAGTCAGCTGTATGTGGAGGATCACACAGGTGAATGAAATCATGATTCATTATTAATGGAAAGAGCTTACTGATGTAATAAATAATGCAGTACATTTTAGTTGGACAGGAAGTAATTAAGATTAGACTTTTAGAAACCTTTGATGTGAAAATGCACAAGAAAATTAACAATCTATTGTTAAGTATATCGCCATTATGACCACGGATATGCAAGTGTGCAAAATATCTTTTTACTTTAATTATGTAATTTCATTTCATTAGAGTTTACTGACAGAAAAATGTGAATCACAGCCACTGCAATACTATAAAGCACAGTATTCTGCTCATAAAGTATGATTAATTGAATTTATAAACCATAAAATTAGATATTTTATGCTGGAAAAGCAGAAATAGGAGCTAGGCTATATAAACATTTTCTCCAATCATTTTCTTTCTAGTACTTCTGTTTAGTACAAAATTCAAGTCACTAGATTACAGCATATAAAAACTCTGCTGTATTGGTATCGTTAAGATTGTCAATAGACATTTAGCATAAAATATATAATTCAATCCAGTCCATACGTACGAGAACAGATGATTCAGTGAAGCACAATAACTTTGGCAAAGTGCTAAAGACTAACAGTATGCAACATTCACACCAGTATAAAGTTACTTTACGAAAATAAATGAACAATGTAAACAAGTGTACTGCAAAGCTTAAGCTCCTCTCAGGCTGTGAATGAGTACATTTCATGTTTTCATACATTCAGGGAGCAGAGCACTGCCTGTCAGAATGGCTCCCGTCGGGAACAACAGCTCCAACTGGCTGAAAATAGTCGATCCATTAAGCTTACAACGCATCACAATGCAACACGTTGTAAGCTTGTAGATCGCCTATTTTTGGCCAAACAAGTCCCTTGCCACACTTCTCAGTGGCGTGGTTTAATTAAAGCTTTCCAAAGCCAGGAGGTGATTGTTCTTTGTTCAGTGGAGACGAATAATTGGAAGTAGAACATTTAACTCTACAGCAAACCCTGCCCTACGTGGATTGTGGGGGTTCCTCCTCCTTCGGATGTGGAAGGCGCCAGTATTATGGAAGTGCAGTGTCACCGCTTGCCCGGTGTGTGACGGCTGGCCTGGCTTCGGCTGGTCCGGGGGGCCAGGGCAGGGATCCGACTGCCTCTCCCCATGGGCCTTCCTCTGGCCCCCACAGACCGGGCCTGTTTCAGCTTGGCCCCACTGGCAGGTTTGCCTGCGCGCACACACACACACACACACACACACACACACACACACACACACACACACACACACACACACACACACACACACACACACACACACACACACACACACACACACACACACACACACACACACACACACACACACACACACACACACACACACACACACACACACAGTAGTGGAAGCAGTTATGTACGTGGCGAGCATACGGGAACTGTGTGTACTAACTACACGCAACAAACAGCAGCCTCCATTGTCCGCAAAGCAGGTGTAAACAGAGGTGACGCAACAGGTTTCATGATGTACGTGTCACGTGTGCATGTGAGCCAGCACTAACGGCCGTTGAATAAAACATTGTTAACATCCCTGAACCTCACCGTTTCAATAATGAACAATCTCTGGGCGGTGTCATATGTGCAGAACACCTAGTTTACAACACAAACGCTCGGAAACATCAAAGCCCACACTAGTATCGTTCAAGTCATGCATTTCTATACAGTACAATCAGTGTTTAATGTATCCGTTTGTCACTCAGAGAGTGTACAGATGTAACCAGTCGGACACTTATGGGTCCATTTTGGTTACCTCTGTGCACTCTCAGTTAAATGACTTTGCAGTGTATGCAACAGCTTTCTGCAAGGCTTCCACCATGGAAAGGCTGCAGGCTTTAACCAACAAGCGCTTTGGCTGACACATAGGAGCTTTTTTGGAGAGGTGGGGGGCAAAGAGAGAGAGAGAGAGAGAGAGAGAGAGGGGAGGGGACTGGGGGGGATGGGTGGATGAATGATTTACCTTGTGCTGGCTGCGTTCTCTGGGCCACCACAGTTCTCCGTGAGTTCTGTTTACAGCCCTCCCTGCCCATAAGGTGAGCCTTCCAGGCCTAGCAGGGGGACAAAGTATACCTCAGTTAAGTCTGCTCCACTCTCATGCAAGTTGACAGGGAGAGTTGGGGGATTGGGAGGGGGGGGTGCTTTGGCGACTGCAGGCCCAGTCAGAGCCCTAATGGCCATCCCGCTACTACTAACACTGGAGCCTTTCATTTGGTGCCCTGCGTTTGGGAGAGTTTGACTGCCCTGTGTGAGTTTTCCTTTAGCTGGAGGTATGAAGCTTGTGAGAGGCGAAGGGAAGGAGGGAGGGCTGCATATATATCGTGTGTATCACTGAGTGGTGGCCACCTTTTCGATATGGGGGGTGTACGGTTGGGTTAGAAGGTGATGATTTACACTTCATTGAATCGCCTGATGAAAATAACTCATGTTCAACTTGAAGTTCAGTTGATGATCAGGTATTATTCCTCCAGCGATGGGGTGAGTGCGATGCCCCTGGCGGATGTGTGAATGTAGATAGATAAATAGATACATATGGGCCTTCGCTGGTCACGATGGGGATTCAGTAACCGCAGAAGGCATGAAACACAGATACAGGTAAAAGTAGAGATCCAAAAGAAGTAATAAGGTACAATACAATGAGATATATATATGCTTTACATAATGTATTCATTACTACAGGGGTCTTCAACAGGGACTTAATTTGTTACTATTAACATTAGCCTAAAATAGCCGTGAGCATGTATTTCTGGTTTGGTACAGAGCCAAAGGTCAAGTTCACAAAGTATTGAGAGTTTAAGTGGTTTATGTGTGGAAATACACTTTAACATGAATCCAATATGTATTGGGGTGGGTCCCTGCTCCATCTCTCTCTCAGCTAAGGGGTCCTTAGCCTGAAAAGCTTTAAAGATCATCTATCAGTAGTATGGTATGGACATATAACATAGGAGAGACCACTTAGAATGTATACCTAATATGTTGTGTTGCGCAACTGTTCGATTAATAGTGTACAACTGTAGATTAATAGAGTAGACCGACAAGAGTCCGGTCAACTCAACATTTGCCTCTTCTGAGTCGCTGACTCCAATAGGAGGCTTCAAATTCCAGCTGGGCCACCTTGTTGGCAATATGGGGGCACAAGACGAAGCCACTAGACCTTGATTTCGGTAGAGAAAGGAGACTCGGACCCGAAAGGCGAGCCACACATATTGATTAGGAAGCCAACAATGGAACCTAGACAACCGAGAGAGGAGGAAGCGGAAAGGGGACACCACCACCGTTACGTACCTGCTTTTCCCTTCTCAATCACGGGGCAAGTGAATGCACACCAAGGATTAGATATGACTGAGCTGCTCCAGTGTCCTTATTTATATATGTTACACGATAGGGCATTATAATGTTTTGCATCCCACACTGACAATTAAAGCCTCCTGTTTTATGCTCTCTTGGTCAAATCACTGACCTTGAATCATGAAAATTGTAACCACAATTATTTTTGTAAATATTACGGGTGGCTGGGCAACCAATGTTAACCAACACCAGACTTAAACCTCTATGAAAATAATCTTATTATTATTGCTGAATGTTATAAAAAGATAAAGTTCCATGTGTATGGAAACAAGTTATATTATTTCCTATTTCACCGTACAACAACTAGAAGCTCATCTACAAGCTCACAAGTCACACAATGACGCATTGGGAGCTTGTGCAAAAAATCTGGCCAAAAGTAGGGATGCCAGGGTTAATAATTATGTTAACAGCATTGTGAATCAAGTAAAAATAATTACTCTTATAATTACTCTATGCATAATTAGTGCATGTACGAGAACACAAAAAGAAATACGAAACTTTGCAAAACTATCATGTAAAGGCCGTCAACTGCTGCTGAAGTGTTCCAAACAGCAAGTCCATACATGTGGCCTTTCATACTCGTTAAACTATCAGGATCTGAAGAATGTGAGCATATTTTCTTTGTCTCGGGATGACAGAAGAGATTGAATGAAAACAGGCCACAGGGCACATAGGCCTCATGCTTCTCCTCTTTTGAAGTGTTTTAAATACAAACAATGGTGCTGCCGTTTACCCCCATACACCTGTTTGCACCTCAAGCCTAGAATTAGTTAGTTGCTGTGTCTATGTGCTGTGAGAGGAGACTCGGAGACAGGAGGAGGAAGGTGAAGTTTTATCCTAACTATCATGGACCTTCTTCTTGTGTGTTCTCTCCTTAACATCCTGTAAATATAGACTTTCTAAAAACCGAATTCATACTCTGCAGTACGATGGTGTCTCTTGCCCAAACATTTTCATGTCAAGGACCTCCATATTCATATGTGACCGTTTCTGACCGAGGCGAAGTCATTGAACTTTATTTTTAATTAAATCTTAAATTAAATCTTTCTTTTCATGTCATATGAAAGCAGGGAATCATAGCTTCAAATTGACATATTGGTTGTTCCGTTTGACATACCAGTTTTGGAGATATGGCTTATAGAGTAATGTCTTGCAGAGAAACAGAGAGTTGAGAAAACAGGCTTGAAAGGTTCACTTCTGTGGACTATAACATTACACCAAAGCTATCTGTTTAAGCATTTATTTCATATTTATTCATGTCGATTTCAGCTCTGACACTTATTTCAGAAATGCTCTAGTATGTGAAGACTCTGCCTGTGCTATTAACTAATTTTGGATAAAAACAAAAAAAATCCTCTCCTGAACAGTTAGTCTTGCCGCCATGACTGTCTCTGTATCAAAAAGAGTCATGTATGTATTTGTTTTGCCACCCAAATCCCAATTGATGAGGCAGTATTGCTTTGTTTTCAAAACATAAGGTTTTCTTCATGTCCTGAAAAGTTTTGGAGTTGGGTGGTTTCTTCCCGACAGCAGAGATATGGATACATTACATTCAGCAGCCGTGGCCAGGCTCGCTAGGCCGACTTTGACACTTGCACACAATGTTAAAATGTACACGTATGTACACGTATGTTCAAATGTAATGGCTGGACTGACAGAGTGGATTTATGTTCCACAGAGGATGGAGCCCAACAATTTGAGTGACCCCATGACCTTTCCTCTAAAGCCAGGCTCAGGCTAAAATATCTTTGCACAAATTACATCTCATAAGCTTAAACGTTACCGCGGGCATTCATGCTCCTTGGAGAATGAACCCTATGGTGAACCCATGACCTTTCCTCTAACGCAAACCTATGCCAAAAGGCACTCTGCTTTTTGTGATTATTATACTAGAATAAAGTACCGCTATTTTAGTTTACCGTAAAGCTTTTGCTGCTTACAATATGTGTTAATCCTTCAATATATATCTCGTCCTCTCACATTTCTGGCACTAACAATAATCGTACATTTTCCTTTTCTTGTTCTCTGAAAAAGTAGTTGATAAACTTAAGATAGGCACCTAACATTTTAACAGCCGCTTACAAAGCGGTTGTTTGACGCCTGTTTGTCAGCCAGTACGATTTGTTTCCCCAGTTTTTCCAATGCAATCTTACGGAAGCAGTACTGCGCATGCCAAAAATATCTAATAATATTAATAATAATAATAATAATAAATAAATAAAAGAAATACAGAATTGATTTAAACATTTCATGTTTTGTTTTCAAAGTCCTAAATGTGCCCAATAATATATTAGTGATCCTTTAACTCCACTCAGAGTTCACTAGTGTAGGTAATCCACTCAACAGATCTTTTCAGTTCCCCCAAAATGGTGCTGCTCCTAAACTATGGAATAGTCTCCCATCCAGCGTCGGGCGATATGACTTCAAATCAATAGCACGATTATCTAAAATCTTTGCCTCGATTACGATTAACACAAAATTATGTATTTATTTGTAATAGTGAAAATAACAGATCTACCAGCTCTCAGCATGTTGTATTAGCAAATATTAAATTAGTATTACGTACTTATTTATTATTAATTATATTATTATTCAATTAACTCCAAGCTCATACTACTGTCTGTAACACATTACCTGAAAGCCTTTGCAGACAATGAGCTTGATTGTGTTTTCTTTTCTAGTGTGGATAGGGCATAGCAGTAGTATAGGTGAAACATCTGCCATTCATTTTTTCCCAGAGATTTACACAAAATAATCAATTAAATCAGGATCCTGGTGATTCATGACCATAAAACCTGTGATTATGTGAGAAAAAAGATGAATATGTAATGATATAAATAATTTCATTTAATAAATATCCTTTATTTAGCGTATTTTATTTTTATTTGTTCACAGTATCGAAGGTTTTATGGCCATGATTCACCAGGATCCTGGATGATTGATTCTAGGCTTAAAATAATTGATATGAATACTTCTTTTGTAAATCTCTATGGGAAAAATGAATGGCCGATTTTTCAGTGGTGCCAGAAAACCACGCCCACTGCTATGCCCTATTGAACTATTTGAATGATCAAAACATTGACTGTTGCTGGGGATTAAATTAGCATTCTGACTGATTGGATTTAGCGACCCTCTCGAGAATCAGATTGAGTTTGATTGAGTCACGTCTTCGAGAACCTTGGCACACTGTCTTTGATCCTAGTAGTCTGAGGGTATAGGGAAGGTATTCTTTACATTTTAAACTAATCATCAACTTTCTGAATGGAATCCTTATCCCTAAACTTCTCTGTCCGACCAACCGACTTCAAACTCAGCGACTGAAAATATATTACACGAATATTACATTGCAACGTGCTGCAACACAATTGCAATGCATTGCAATTTGCAACACAATTGCAATTACAAAAGCAGCACGTTGTGAGGTTGTAGATCAGCTATTTCTAGCAAAGAGATTGGTGTAGTAAACTTAAATCTAGGGGCCCTAAAGATGAATACAAAATGAATATCAACATCTTAATATTGTCCAATACTTAGATACGGAGGGGGGTGAAATTATGACAGGCAGTTTCTGCTGTCAAAATATTACATAAAAACACATTGTGTTTGAAATAGACACTAGTGCTTTCTAGGGTATGATTTGGGGACCTAAAGATGAATACAAAATGAATATCAACATCCTAATACTGTCCAATACTTAGATAGGGAGGGGGGTGAAGTTATGACAGGCAGTTGCTGCTCAGTCAAAAACACTTTGTGTTTGAAGTAGACACTCGTGATATTTAAGGCGTGATTTGGGGCCCTAAGGATATCAACATCCGAATACTGTCATTTGATTATGACAGGTAGTTTCTGCTGTTAAATGACTCCCCAGTCAAAATAAATGTGTTTCAAATAGACACTAGTGCTTTCTATGGGGCAGGGGTTCCCAAAGTGTTGTCTGTGTGGTGCCTTCTAGGGGGTGCACAAAACACTGTTGTAAAGAGATGTATAGAATAGCTGCGGCAGTATACACATTTTCTGCCAAATACAACAAGACTCAAGCCCAACACACCGGCTCCGTCTGACGCGGCGCGACGCATTGCTGTTTTGACGCGCGGCGTTCGCAGACGGTGTGGGAGGCCCTTTAGTGTTGGGGGGTGCGTCAGCTAGGTCAGGAGGTAACAGGGGGTGCACGGACAAAAAACTTTGGGGACCGCTGGTGTAGAAGGAAAAAGGAGCAGAGGGGAACCGGTCAGCAAAGTATAATAGGGTTTAAGTGGTGAACCATTGGGAAAAACTGCAGCCATGTCTTCAATGTCTAGGGTCAAAAGGACAGGCTTCTCAATGGCGGTGCCACAGTAGGCCTGTATTATATAACGTGTACGTGTATGTCTCAGAATCTCACCTCCTCTCCAGGCGTGAAGTTGCTGTGACACAAAGGACAGTGGTTGGAGCCTTTACCCAAGACAGGGGCTGAAAATAGGCAGAAATATGACACTGTTAAGCTTACAGATCCTATGAGTGTCTGTACCCAGGAAAATGACAAAATGACTTGACTGGTGACATAAGCATAAAACATAAGCAGTATCTATGTTTTCAAGGCCCACAGGGTTGGGATGGTGAATACATTATGGCATTGTTGACGTCATTGTATTATTTAGTTATCTAAAGACAGTGTCAAAGTGGCGTAATTATCAATTATCCTTTTGTCCAAATGGACCCTTGCGGGCTAAATTGACGTTTGCAGGTCTTTTTGTCAAATATGTTTTTATTGAACAGATTATAAATGATTACAAACATTATATGGAATACTTTCTTTATGAAACAAAATGAAAGAAAAAATAAACAAGACAAAAAAGAGAAAGAAATCCCTTAACCCTCCCACCCATACTGCTCAGTGACACTGCATACTATAATAAGATGATAGAAAGCTCATGGAAAACATCTGAAAAGAAAATGGCGTACAGTCAACCATATCAATGGTATCCTGTATATTAATTGTTTCTACTCAGGTAATGGACAAGGGGCAGCCAAACCTTATCAAACTGTCTCTCCCTGTTTCTCAGGAAATACCTTATTCTCTCAAGATGAAGTGTACTAGTCATTTCATTTAACCAGTGCTTAAATGCAGGAGCCTCCCCCTTCTTCCAGTGTGTCAGAATTAGTTATTTCGCTGTAATCAGACCATATGAGAAGAGTTGTTTCTGTGCTCTCGTCAACATAGGCATGGAGTCTGACAAACCCAGAATTATTAGTACAGGATCGGGGTCAATATGAATACTCAAAATATCAGAGAGCGTCTCAAATATCTTAATCCAATATCTTTGTATCCGAGGGCAAAGGGCGAAGCTATGAAGAAGATTTGCATCTATTGTATTACATTTGTCACAATGCGAAGAAATATCTGGGTATATGTTATGTAATTTTAATTTGGAATAATGGAGTCTATGTATGACTCGAAACTGGATAAGGCAATGTCTGGAATTGATAGAGCACGCATTAATTTATTCAAGGCTGTCTTCCCAGAGCTCGTCTGAAATTGAAGTCCCCAGCTCATTTTCCCATGCCAGCTTAATAGCTGATGTAGTAGGTAGGTTTGCCACTTGAAATGATTCATAAAGATGTGACACCCTCACGTCTGGTACTGTATTATTAAGAAGGAACCTATCTAGGGATGAAGGTGTAGCTCTCTCAAAAGTGGGAGAAAAGTTACGGATGTAGTTCCTAACCTGTAGAAACCTAAAAAAGTTACTCCTAGGGAGTCTATATTTTTCCTGCAGTTGAGCAAATGAGGCAAAAGTTCCACCCATATATAAGTCTCCAATTGTGCGTATACCCAAACCCTTCCACTGTGCAAACATATCATCCAGTTGGGATGGTAGAAATGAGGGGTTATCAGCTATAGGGAGCAGAAAAAATAGTGAGTTGTTCCTAAAATATGTTTTGATTTGTTTCCAGATTCTTATCATACTGTGAATAACAAGGCATCCATTGTAAATGGATTTATCTAATTTCACGGGGGATAATATTATTGAACTTAAACAGTATGGGCGACATTTCTCCTGCTCCCATTGTAGCCATGACGTTTGCAGGTCTAGTCGACTTGGTTACAGTTGTGTACACTCTCAGATTTAAATGAACACTGAGGATGGTGTTGTGTGGAGACTCACGCTTGCAGTTGGGACCCTGGGCGTGGTTGGCTAGCTCATCAGTGGGCACAGCCTCCGTGCAGCGTGGGCATTGACTGAATCTGGCCCTGCTCTCACATTCCCCCACTAGATGCTCTGTGAGGCTGGCAATCTCCACCACCTGAGAGCACGCACGCACACACACATACATACACACGCACGCATGCACACACAAAAGTGATGGGTCGCACTCAGAATGACAAGTTGAGTTAAAGGACAACGTTGTTGTTTTTTTTACAACAAGGGCTTCATTTATTAGTTTGTAATGATAATAATTAAAAGATTAGTGTAAAAAAAAAAACATGTAATGCTTTCTATTCGATTCATAAACTGAGGGATGCGGGCATTCGGGCAATTAGTAAAAGGCTCCCATGCCCAAAGGCACGGGGATCAGGGAAGAACCTCTGTGTTTGTTTTTAGTTCAATGTTTGTTTTAAAAAACGCCAATGACAATGAAGAGAAATTAATGTTAGTTTTGTCCCTAACACAAACATTAAATCCCATTAACAATAAAGAGAATTTAATGTTTGTTTTGACACCGTCTGTTTTACATCATCATTACATCACCTAATCATAGCTACACCAAATTCCCTCCTCGATGTTGTAAGATGATAAGAGCGCCCCTCACTTCACACATGTGTGATTTTTTTCCACATCAGCACAACCAGGTGACCTTTTTTTTGCAAAACACATTTTTGAGCTTTTGGTGTGTGTAACCCAAATGTTGTCCTAACACAAACATTAATGCCATTGACAATGAATGGACAATTTTGAGTGTTTGTGTAAACGCAAACATTGCGTAACACAAACATTAAAGACAAAGGTGGATGCAAATTCTGATTGGCCGAGATGATGTATGTTGATGTACGATGATAAGAGCGAACTCACTTCACACGGGTGTGATTTTGTGAACTTATATTACTACTGACCAAACATCACACAAATTGATTCACATTATCTCTATAGTCAGTGATCAAGACAGATCTGTTGGAGTTTTCATATTCCATCCTAGTGTTTGGCTAAGATTGGCTTCCAAAGTTTTCAGGAGTGACCCGTTTTGCACAAAATGCCTCAGATCATGACCCGGAACCCCTTCAAGGACCCCTGGGGGTCCCCAGAAGCCCTTCAAGGACCCCTGAAGCCCTTCAAGGACCCCTGGGGGTCCCCAGAAGCCCTTCAAGGACCTCTGGGGGTCCCCGACACCACTCTGAGAACCACTGCTGTATGAGTGCTTATGTGGAAACATGGCCTTGGTGTTAAAGGAAAGAGGGATGGAGGAGATATTTAATTTGGGTTATCAAGTGGGCTCCTCCCATTTTCAGGAATTTTATGGACCATTACAACTCCTCAGGGCCTATTACAAGTCCTCAGGGCTCAACAGTAAATTCTGGTAACCCGGGATGAGTGCTCCACCCAAACAAAAATGTCACCAAGAGATTATAAATCCAAACACGCTTGATGATAGCAAAGAGCTGAAACATTTGGGACATTACTATCAAGGGCGTAACAATGATTTATACATTGGAGGGGTCCAAATTTGCAGGTATCATAGTTAGTAGAGAAATTGCCTTTGAATCACAAGATTCTGGGTTTAATTCCCAGTACCACCAACTGAGCACATGAAAAGCACAGCTTGGGTAATAACAAAGACTAGTAAATATAATTTCACCAAAAGAACAATGGCTGACGACCATTTTAATTTGATACACGCAAATACCAGAGATTTAGGAGTAGGGCACACAAGGTGGTGAATATATGTGTGATATCTCTGTGTGTGGAAGCATTAGGACTAGATTCATTGACATTTAGGATTTCACATTGTTGGAATTGGGGCATCAGAATAATAGGAGATGTTGTGTGTGTGGCACAGTGCATTGTGAGCAGGGTCATTTGTCAACTGGCTCAATGCGTAAAGGGTTGACAGCTTGGCACACTTACCTGAAATGTTAGATTTTGTAGATTGTTATCGAGCCAGCGTTGCCTATTTAGGTAGGCTATCTAGTTACTTACCGTCTGGGAGAAAACCCAAACATTGAATGTCCTACTTTGAGTGCTTTCTCCGCTTTGTTTGCTCCTCAATATTTCACCTGAAATCACCTCCACTGACTATACTCCTATTACTCCACTGAGTATTGCCGAACTTGAGGCTATTTCACACATGGGCGAAATGTGTGAAATTATGTACAAGTGTACAAGTGGGAGGGAGGGTCAAACACCTTTTTCCTTAACAAAGGAAATAACATGTAAATAAATAGGAAATCAGAGTTGACAGGGTGTCAATATACAGAATAGTAATTTCCCCCCCTGTGGAGATACCGACGTTTGTATAACAACCACGCTCCATGTGACTTCTGTTTGGAAGGAGAGTGAATGAAGAATGATGCCGGTGGTCGCAACGTTCCAGAGGCAACTCCCATTGCATTCAGAGGTTGGAATCCAGTCGTACGGCCAGGAGGAGGGAAGTGGGTGTAATGTGAAACGGTAAACAGAAGCTCACCTGTCTGCATTCATGGCAGCGGTGCAGCATGGGGCAATGTTTCCAGTAGTGAAGGTCCAAGCCGTCCTCTGTAAACGACTCGTCCGTTTTGCCACAGAAAATGCACAGCCTGAAACACAGTCAATTATTTGGCTATCAAATATTATTCCACCTACAGACTACAGTAGACGGCGCCTTCAAAGCCACACAGAAGCTGAATGTGCTATTGACAGTTGTATAGAGCACCGAAGTCCTGACGTAACTCGCTCATCCCGACGATTCCCCTGGTTCGCGGAAGTAATTTCTCTATGGAGAATAACATGGGGTGATCTTAATATCGTCTACTATAAGCGTTGTGGTCCAAAAATAAACAAGCTGTCTCGGCGTTATTGTTAGGGAGTTGTCTCTGTATCGTTTGCAACAGTCAGTCACTCATATATGATACAGTCTGCTTCTAGCGAAAATCTAACTAATTCAGCAGCAGTAGCATTAGCGTTTTCTCTCAGTCAGTTGATTCTTCATATCCATATGAGTGAAGCGGCCGGGGTGACATGTTTATTTTTCAAACACAGTTGTTACAGTATATGAGGCGATCTAAAATCGCCTCAATGGGGATTTCAATGCAACTAAACAAATACATGAACCTGGGGACTGACGCCCTCTACTGAAAGTGACGTCAGACTTCGGTGCTCTATAGTCCTCAGTGTTTAATTAACCACATGAACTCTAGCGTCCCCTTTTTGGGAGGCAGATCTACAAGCTCACAATGCATTGCGTTCAGCAAATTTAGTCTGGAACCAAATGGTTAGAGTTGTACACAAAATTACAAATGGAAAATACATATTATTGCTAGGTTTGCCCCAATCCGATCATGTGATCGTAAATCAGGGCCAATCACGTCATTTTCAAATGATCGGAATTGGATTGGGAGCAACAAAAAAAGAAACGTGATCGGGACATCCCTAGAATCAATATGATATCCATATCATAATATTAGACTGGATATTGTCTGTGATTTTGGATATTGTACTATTGTGATATGGCATAAGTGTTCAATGAAAGAAATTAAAATATAAATATCAGATCGGGAAAAATCTAATGATCAGAATCAGATCAGGAGCAAAACAACGTGATCGGGACATCCCTAATTATTGCATTATAATATACAGTAAAGGTGGTTGCACACTGGACGCGTTTTTCGGAAAACTGATGGAAAAACACAGCTTAAAAATCTGAAATTGTGCCCGGTGTGTAGGGACCTTAATTGTGTCATACTTGTCCAGGTAGTTGACATCCGATGGCTGATCTTTGACTTCATCTGGTGACGTGGTTGGGGGTGACTTCTCGACAGCTGGAAACATCCCAAATGACACATAACTTAAACTTTTTTTCCTTTCTACTATCATTATTATTACAATTATTATGTCATCATTTGTCACAGCTGATTGGGTAGCGAGGCCGTTTGAGAATCGGAAGGTCGCCAGTTCGACCCTCGTCTTGCGCATCAACTTCATTCAGGAAGCGATATAAGAACAGATTAACTATTTGTTTTCTTCTTAATTAACAATTTTTCTTATTGGGTTCTTATCTCTCATGTAAGAACAACTTTTAAGAGCGGTCGAGAGCACTTTTAAACACATTTTGTTTGTCCTATGCTCGAAAACATTTTAAATGTTAGAAAACCTGTGAATATAATTAAATACGAACAATGTATATGTTTTAGGGTAAAAGCAATTTCCCATCCCTCTGGGACCAGAAAATACTCCCTTCCCATTTAATGATGCTGTGTTTCACACTCCTAATGAAAGCATGTACAAATCAATGTACTGAATGTCTGAAGCGTAGCTTTGGTCTTGAGTTAGATTTTTGACACTTTAAAAATTGTATGTGTGTGTTGTTCCATTACATTCCTGGCTGAATTGTTTCATTTCATGCTCACCTGCTTTGCCAGGCACACCCTTAACCTCACTGTCGTCTTTTCCCTGCGTTTGTCCTTCGGTGGTCCCCTTGCCCTTTTCCTTGTCAAACAAATAGACACAAACATCTTCAAAGTGATGCCATCATTACTAAGTAAAACTTTACTTAGGAACTAAAGGGAAACATACAGAGTAAAAGCATCAGGGTTCATTTAACTCTGAAAGTGTAATAAACAAAAAGTGACATGGTGATGCAGAGAGTGGACGTTTCGGACCTCCAGACCATCATCAACACCACTGGACGGAAACTTCCAGTCTCTGTGTCACTTTATGTACTTTTTAAAGTTAAGGACTATTATTATTTGTTTTCCTTTTTCATCTAAAGTGCCTACATTTTCATCCTTCAGTGTGCGAGCCCCTTCTTTTTGTTCATGGACTTTCGTGCTGGCCTCTCGCACCTGCTTTCAGCCTTATAGTAAGCCTTGAGTTTAGAGTGCAAACTTCCCTATAACTCTTTCACGCCGAGAACATACAAATGTACCCAAACGCACCCTTACATCTGTACACTCTTAAGCCCGATTCATACTTCGTCCCACGACCGTGTTGTGCCGAGCAGACCGACATGCTTGCTAGGAGGTCTGCTATTCCTGGCACGGGACACCGTCGTGCAACAGAGCATCAAATAGCCATTATGCTCCGCTCACACGGGCAGATGCAAAGATTACAGTCTTCCATTCATTTGCAATGGAAGACAGCGACATGAAGATACAAAGATACATCCCACAGCTACAAAAACGTTGAGCTGGTTTCGACTTCAGCTACAAAGATACAAAGCTATAAATACGCTGTGTAGCTTTGCATCTTTTCCATCTTCCAGTGTGAAGTTCACTGTGAACACAGCTTAAAAGGTAGTTGCACACTGGACGCGGAAAAACGCTGCTAAAAATCCGAAAAACGCAGCAGTGTTCCCCTGCACTTTTAGAGTTGCAAACGGTAAAAACAACACTGAGGATTTTGACTGTGTACTGTAACAAGTGTACAGTATTCTAATTGTATTGTGAAATAATATTTCACAATCTAAAAAACATTCCATTGGAAATCTGCCGTGGGGAACCATGGCAGGAGAAATGCCAGGGGTGGCCCTACATAAAAAGACGTCATCCCTGCTAGCACTCCATAGGAAGCTGCCATAGGCCCCATCTCTAACCTCTCCGGAGTGGGGGACATTCCAGCAGGTCATGTGGGCACATGTTTGGATGATAAAAGAGACAGTAGCAAGTTCACTGGTGGAAAGCAACTAAGGTATAGCAGTGGCTCAGACCCTCAGCCTGATGGCCTCAAGAGTCTAATATCTCCACAGGTCCATATGGGATATCCCTTTGGTCTAGTGGTTAAGATATTGGACTTTCACCCGGGACTTCGGGAGACCCGAGTTCGAATCCCGGGCGCTACATTTTTGAGGTATTTGTACTTTACTTCCAATTTCCAGTACTTTTACTTCTACTCCACTACAGTTTGATACTGTAAATCATTCAATCCTAGTATACAAACTGGAGGCGATTTGATAGTAGGCTGGATGAAATCCTACCATGAGGAAAGAACAAAATTGTCCTCCCCTCTCCCAGTGAACTGTGGTGTTCCCCAAGGAAGCATACTAGGGTCATTACTGTTCTTACTATACACAAGTAAGACGCGCAAACGCGGGAAGCGAACGCAGCTCGTGTGTGTGTGATTGTGTGTGTGTGTGTGTGTGTGTGTGTGTGTGTGTGTGCGCGTGCGCGTGCGCGTGCGTGTGTGTGTGTGTGTGTGTGTGTGTGTGTGTGTGCTACAGCTGCGCCCTGTGTGTGTGTGTGTGTGTGTGTGTGTGCTACAGCTGCGCCCTCTGGTGGCGGGCGGGTGGTGTAACAGCGGGACAGACACACAGACACACACACACACAGACATTCAGCCCTTGCTGTCATAGTAAGTGGCTCACTGCGTTCGCAATTAATGACATGAGACATTAATGTATTCAGACGACTCAGCACTCCTGATATCGGGAGAAGACAAAATGCAGGTGGAGGAGGCGCTCGGTTTAGAATTAACCAAAATACGAACTTGGCTTACCGATAAACTCTCATAGTAATGTCTAGCTAAGAAGAGGTTACATATCTGGGCTGTATCCTGGACAATAAACTGACAGGTGAGGTCATGTGGGCACATGACAGAGTCAAGCAATTGAAAATGGGACTGACATTCAAAATGCCATCAGTGCCCGTCAATACTTGACTGATTACCTCCAAAAGGTGAGCAACTCCCATGATAATGATCTGGTGCCACCCACCTTTAGAACAAATAACAGGTAAGTTCACCTTCCACAACACTGCCACTCAGGTGTGGAATGCCCTGCCCCCTTCCCTCAAAACAAGCAATTCACTGGTTTCCTTTAAAAAAGGGCAGAAAATTCACCCGTCACTGTCATCTGGTCAAGGGGAGAGCAGGTGATCCCCCCCCCCCAAAAAAAAGAAAATGTGAGTATTTTTCCCACCACTGAGCCAGTTGAACAACGTTCAGCTACACTGATCTCCTTCAGGGAAGAGTTGAACAACAGCTTCACCTACACTGATCTCCTTCAGGGAAGAGTTGAACAACAGCTTCACCTACACTGATCTCCTTCAGGGAAGAGTTGAACAACAGCTTCACCTACACTGATCTCCTTCAGGGAAGCCAGCTGCTCCTGCAGAGAGCGAATCTCCTGCTTCTCCTTCTCCCCTTCCTGCTGGTGGAGGACGCCCTTTTTCAGCATCTGGGTCAAAAGGTGATGCAAAGTGACATCGACATGCCGTTAGTATACAGTAAAAGGTTCCTCCCGAGAGCAACAAATATATATCATACTCAAGTCATATCTCATACTACTTAGTCTTACAATGACAAAACATAATAATAAATAATAACAATAGCCAATTTTTCAAAATCAACGATTATTGTATTTACTATTTTTATTTTAGGTTTTATAATCAATTAAGCCAATAGTTCAATCAAACGGGTCTCCTGAGGAATAGAGAAATAGAGGAATGGAAGCGCTGCAGGGATCTGTTAGTGGCTCTTAGATAGGTGCTCTTTGGTGATACAGGTAAAACCATATAGACAAAAGGTATCCTTCCTCCAAGTAGTACTGCTTGTCAAAAATGTGAATTGCAGACTTGAAAAGAAAAGAATCCAAGGCACTCCGTCTTTGGTGAAATATTAAATAATTTATTTGGAGATGGGCAATGGGTCTCCTGAGGAGGCACGTCTGAAGCCTGTCCTGGTCAGGGGGTCTCCGGACGTAAAAACAAACAATGGCGTTCCCTCCATTCCATTCGTTTCTCAACTCTTGGCAGCAGTGTTAAATCTGTCGACTAATAATACTATGACGAAATGACGAAAGAAACATGTACGCCGATATCAAATATGATTTGATTTGGGTGTGTTCTAAATAAAGTGTTTGTGTTGATTATTATTATTATTGTGTAATGTATTTGTATGTGTAAACTTGAAACATTATTGTACTGTAAAAAAGGTATATTTTCCCTTGATCTTTATCGTTTTTAGTATAATAGTATTAGTTTACTTTAATTAGATTAATACACACAGTGGTGCCTGTACAAATCCATGTCTGCCTGCCCAAAATGTAATTCCTGAATACACGATAATCAACACTAACACTCTATTTAGAACACACCCAAATCAAATCATAGTACGTGTTCAATCAAGTATTCAATCAAAGCAAACAGCATAAACAATACTAGTTTGCCTCTTCTACAAAAATAAAACTTACAAGTTAGTTACAAGGCTGCAGTCTGTCACGCGTGCCAAGTTGTCATTCTCTTGTATTATTTCCCACCACGGAGTAACCTTGCGTCTCGGAGGACAGTCAAGACGGGCAGTGTCGGTAGGCCAATCAGAGGCAGGCGGGGCGTTACCATGTCTATGCTCAGACGCAAAAAGGATTCACGCCTTGGCAACTGTATGGTTGCCTCCGCCAACGGGCCGAAGTTTATGCAGTTTGTGGTTCTGAAACATTTTCATGTCAAAGACCTTGTCCACAGACCCCCGTCCGAAAAGATTTTGTGACAGGGAATCCCATAAGCGAAGATTTGTGTTTTGAAAAGTTCTACAAGCTCACAAGGCGTTTGCATTGCAACGCGCCGTGATCTTGTGAATCAGCTATTTTGGAACATCCTAAGTATGAAATAGGATTAAATACTGTACTCCAAATGTGCTATAGAAATGCAGACCATTTTACACATTTTGTTTCTCTCTCATCACAGTTCCTGGCAGTGATATCATGTCTGGGAGCTGGCGGGCTCCAGAGGATGTGATGTGGTGGGTTCTGTGTACTTTATCCTCAGAACACAGCTGGGGCTGGGAGCGGACTGGGTCACTACCCAACATAAAATGGACATTTCTACCAGTTCTCTAATGAGGAAAGAAACATCTCGGCTCAACACTGAGCATCAGCACATGCCGCATAATCTGCTGACGTAAACTCTGGCTGCCTTCATATGTCATTCAGTGAATGGTTTTTGTTCAACTAGCTTACATGACATTGGATATCATTTCAGATATTGTCATCGTGATAATGTGTGCAACGCCTGCAGCAAAACGAGTACAAGCTAACTAGCACATAATTGATGTGGTTAACTTTCTATTCATGTTCTAGTTCTAGACAGCCATGGCCCCCAGACGTTTCAGTCTGGGGCATTTCCCATGTGAGCCAACTTCACAAAGGCTTCGCATTCAATACTTGTTTTTGTTTAATATTGTTCTTACTTTCTACGCACTGTCACTTACCATGTTGAGAGAGAGAGATATTACATTACAAACACCCCTGTGTCAAGGCAACTAATATAATAACAAAAGACAAATACAAATATCATTTTCTTAATGAATAATGTGCCACTTCTTGCCTGGGTCTCAACTGGTTTTCCATCAATCCTGGCAAAGCCATCAAAGATGTTTTTGTAGAGGACGTTCCTCCGCGTGGCCACATCATTGGGCGGGAGGTAGCGGAGGACTGCACCTTTGTGCTGCCGATACGTGGCTAAGATGATGCGCACGGCAAGCTCTCTCACCTCAGATGATGCTCTGTGCTCCAGCGCCCCTGTACAGAACTGACATGAGGACACACATTTAGCATCACCAATGATAGTCACAATGAAAAAATATTGGTGCCAGAATTTGGGTGTGTGGATATTTTGTATTCACAGAAGGATTAAACATACAGTAGTGTAGACAAAGGCAAGAGACTTTAAATGAAAAAAATAAGGTACCATAATAAAACAAAGTCCATTTAAAAAGAAAACAAGTGTCCTTTTAGCCTAAGGATAAGGCAAGGACTACTACTACTACTTCACGAGGTCACCAAAATCAGTAAGCCGATTTGCCATATTTGCTCACCTGCCCATCAGATTTAGCCTTGCTCCAGCCCTGAATCGCTTAGCCATGCCCATTAAGAAAATATGTTCTGAATAATGAAGTGAAACAAAATGAAAATTCAGACCGAGTGTCAGGCTACATCAGATTATGAGTGTTATATATATATATATATATATATATATATATATATATATATATAATTATATATATATATATATATATATATATATATATATACTGTATATATATATATATGAGTCGAACCCGCGGCACGCCGCCAGGCTGGCTCAGCAGCCTAGGTGCCCAGACGGTTGAGCTAACCGGGCCAGATATTTTTGTGCAAAATGTCCATATTGGCCTGATGTTGGTGCTGGTGGAAAGGTCATGGGATCACTCAAATTACCAAGGTTTATCCTTAGGGGACATGGATGTTCTCATCAAGTTTCAATCTGTTAGATTTTGAGATATCTTGTGTGCAAGATGACATTTTGGCCTAGAGGAAAGAAACTAGTGGGGTCGCCAAAATCAGTTGGTTGACGGTGTTGGCGGATTGGTAAAGTATTAATGCTAGAGTGCCAAATCACAAAAACAGCACAAAATGGACAAGAAAAAGGTCTAAGCCATGAGAGGTCCAGTTTAGGGAAAAGAAAAAAGTAGTAATGTGTAAAAAGAGAAATGAAACTGTGTGTGTGTGTGTGTGTGTGTGTGTGTGTGTGTGTGTGTGTGTGTGTGTGTGTGTGTGTGTGTGTGTGTGTGTGTGTGTGTGTGTGTGTGTGTGTGCGCGCATTGCAACACTGCAACTCTTTTAGTACAATATTATGCTTGTAAATGAAATGTGTTAGAACATAACCTTTATATTATATGTTAGTTAAGCTATATTGCTTGCTTGCTATAATATTACTCAAAGCGCAACAATAACAATTTATTGTTCAATCTAGCTTACATAACATTGGATATAAGCATTGTCATCAGGACAATGTGTGCCGCCTGCAGCAAATGAGTACAAGCTAACTAGCACATTGTGCTTTACTTTCTTTCATTTGCTAAATAAAACACTCTGACCTTGACTCGTTCACTAAATGGCACCTGCAAAATGGTTAATAGAAACGAGAAATACCTCAGAATCATCATCATTACGGTCATTATATTAGCGACTGCACATGTTTCTTTTCGCCACAGATGATAAAGTCCCTGTGAGAGCCGCCGCACATACTATGATGTAAAGGGAGACTATTACCTAACGTATTGTCTAGGGAGAGAAAGTAATGACAACAATGGAGAGAGTATTAACATCCCGCGGTACGCTGCTCACAAAGGCCACCCATCTCTCTCTCGCTCAATGGGCCGAAGGAGATTTAGGCCGCCCAGTATTCTCCGTTGTCTCTCCCGACCGCTCCTCATTTTAATTACAAGAAATTCAATCACCTCTTCCACCTCCTCCTGGCAAATAAATCACCCAGGTAACGGAGGAGGGGACGGGAAAAATGTCCAGGCCGAAGCTAGGCTAACATCAACGATGAATGAAGAGAAGGTGAAAACAGACACCAGCGGTTTTTTTTTCTTTTCTGTTCGTCTTTTCTTTTCTTTTTTTTTAAAGGTACTAGGCCCTAAATGACCTGTGACCAGTTTCTTTACGTTTACAAAGCCCGGCCTGTAATTTGCTTAGTTGCATGCACCTTTTAGACTCTTTGTTGTGCTACCGTGTAATCCCGTTGTTAACGTCCCACTTTACACAGTGAAATCCTCTGTGTCAATTCAACTCTGCGAGTGTACAAATGGAGCCAAATGGACCCATGTGCGTCCAAATGGAACCAAATGAGGGTCCATTTGGTTTCATTTGTACACTCTCTGAATTAAAGTTATATGTTTTTATAGAATTATTGTAAAATAGCTAAATAGATTGATTTATAATGTATTGTTAATTTATTTTGTTACTATTATTTAATTGTATTTCAAATGTATATTATTTCCTTTTTCAATGGTCGTTGGTGGCACTGGTGGAAGGGTTAGGAATTTAAGACAAGGCAAGGAGGATTGCAGCCACTCAGGTGGCAGAGATAGGGGGATATAATACAAGTAAGACGCGCAAACGCGGGAAGCGAACGCAGCTCGTGTGTGTGTGTGTGTGTGTGTGTGTGTGTGTGTGTGTGTGCTACAGCTGCGCCCTGTGTGTGTGTGCTACAGCTGCGCCCTCTGGTGGCGGGCGGGTGGTGTAACAGCGGGACAGACACACAGACATTCAGCCCTTGCTGTCATAGTAAGTGGCTCACTGCGTTCGCAATAACAAACATATGTAAGTGTATTCGTTGTGCTGGTCAATATTTGTATGCATTAATTGTATAAAAACTATGCATGTTTATGTGTTGGATTGGTGTAATTGATTGTGTAATTTTTGTGCCTTGCACATATGATTATGGCTTATTTTGCAAATTCATACTTTTTTCTCACTCTGCCTTTATTGTGTTATGCTGATGTTGCTACTGCTGAAGGCTTCTTCTTATTTTATCTTAGTTTCTATTATTGTTATCATTTGTTATGTTGTTCCGGAACAGAATTTTGGGAGTACATCACAAACTTGCATTATACTGCTTGTATTCCTTATAACTGAACAGAACACTAGAGAGATAGGGCTGTATTTTGCGTGTCTTAAGTACCAGGTCTTATTCCCTAATTTGAGTAACTAAAGACCTGGAGGCGTGATCAATGCCATTATTTTGGCTATTCTGAGTGGCCAAAGAGCATTGATCACGCCTCCAGGTCTTTAGTTTACTCAAGTTAGGGAATAAGACCTGGTACTTAAGACACGCAAAATACAGCCCATAGTGTGTAACGATTTGTGGGATTTTTGGACAGAGGGGGTTACTACCTGTGAGTGGGGAGTGTTGGCTGATGAATGAATATCAACATCCTAATACATCCTAATACTGGGGGGTCAAATTATGACAGGCAATTCCTGCTGTCAAAAAACACTTCGTTTGAAAAGCCCCATTTCAATCGTTGGCACCCAGGGAGTGTGTGTGCAATATTTGGCACCGGTTAACGGTGCCGGAGATTAGCTGTTAACAGATGGACGGACGGATAGTGGCAATATTAAACCCTTTGAGCTGGTAGACAAACTAGGGCTTGAAAATCCCCTCTCTGAATCTCCCTTTGTCGAGGACATTAGGATAAAATTATTGTTAAGCTCAAGTCAGATGAAATCTCCCATATAGTGCAGCATGTACTACGATGACACATTGCATCTAGGTGATGTCTCAGTCACTCACAGAGGTTTCTAATTAAGCTGTTTAACCAAAGTAATTTGACTGCTGGAGAGGAGGCACCGGCATGAAAGACAGCATCATTGACCTTCTGTCACATCTCAACGGAACGGAGACAGGAAAGGTTTCCCCTGCAAACACGACAGGCAACCGGCACAAAGGGGCCGGGGCGCCAAGTACTCGCAAACATGCACAAACATGCAAACACAGGCCACCAAATACCATCTGTGTGTGGCTTCTTTTCTCCTCAGAGCGAGGGGGAACTCGGAGGCACCTAACAATTTGGTCTCACCAATAAAGGCCACAGAGAAGCCAAGTGGAGGGCTGAATAAGAGGGAGCTGGGTGGAGGGCTGGGCCGGGTCGTAAACCGCCGAGAGAGGGGACAAGATAGCACACTGGCCTGTCCCGCCCTGTCAACAGTATGGAGAGTTTGCACTTAGATACTAGGTCACTGCTGGAAACGGTAGAGTGAGTGAGGGTGGGAAGGAGACTGGAAGAAGAAGGCAGTGGCTGGGCCGCACATCACATGCCAACAGTGACCAAATTCCCTCAGCTTACTGGCGGCTCTTGACAACCTGTTTGGGTGAAAATGGCTGTTTACAGGTGGGTAGCAAGGGAACCTCGGTGGGCCCCCTCTGCATTTACACACCTCAGCCAGGTTGAGCTAACTAATATGCCAAACTGAAATGACGAAACTGCTCGGTAGGTGCACGTCATTCAAGTGTTACAACAAACCTGGCGAGTAATTTATTGCTAGGTCACGCACCTATGGAAAATAAGACTTGTGCGTTCCAGAATGCGAGCAACATGATGCAAGAGTGGGAGTAGAGCCTTTGCTGAATGATAAGGGTGGTTGTCTCTAGATGTAGAGTAGAGAGATCTGTTAAATTCCAATGGTCAGACAGACAGACAGACAGACACGCAGGCAGGAAGGCAGCCAGGCAGTCGTCACTTATCCGATGAATCTTTGACAGCAATTGTAAATGATGTGCGTTTGTGGAAAGGTATTGCAACAGAGAGTCTACCTGCTGCTACTACCATTCATTAGGCTGCTGCTTGTATATACTATAAACATTCATGCATTTTGGTGCTGCGCAAACTAAAGGTAACGGTAATATCATGCTGTGCCATAACATTAGGCTTGATTTAGGTCTATGTTAGTTTAGTAACAGACTTTTATATTCCGTCTAAATGTTACATCATTCATGTAGCCTAAGAAGTGTTGTTTTTGTCTCCACCAGGCCGAAGGCATGGGGAGAGAGTATGTTTTGCACTCCGTCCGTCCGTCCGTCCGTCCGTCCGTGTGTGTGTGTGTGTGTGTGTGTGTCCGTGTGTGTGTCCGTCCGTGACCAGCTAATCTCGGCCACCGTTAACCCGGTCGATGCCACATTTTGCACACACACTCCCTGGATGCCAACGATGAACCTCTGCCCCAAACTTTCCAGAACGGCCTGTTATAGCGCCACCAGGAGGCCGCTTTGTGCAAAACAAGTTTTTGCACAGTACACCTACAGATTTTGTCCAAACATCGCGCAAATTGGTAGACAGTCTCTCTAGAGCCATTCAACGAAACCGATCTTTCAGATTTCTCAGACTCCATCCTGATTGGTTAAGATTGGCTTCCAAAGTTCACAGGAGTGCTCAGTTTCAAACAAAATGCTGCAAATCATGAACACATCGCGTGATTCCCGTGAAATTGTGCACCCACATTCCCACTAGGCCGAGGACGAAATGCCACATGAACAATTTCAACTCAGCCTCAAGGTGGCGCTATAACTGGCCGAAAAGTGTTTTTACCTCTAACTGCACGGATCTGTGGATAACTTTGTATGCCAACTCCCTAGAGGCCAAGGAAAAACCTTTGCCTGGAATTTTTCACATTTGCTCATCCTGGTGGAGACCTGTGCCCAGAAGGGCACTTTTTTTTATTGTTTCTGCACTGTAATTTTACTGTCTTATGTTTCTGTTTTATTTTAACTTTAGTTTTCACTGCCTTCAAATGTCCTTTTATACTGTATTTAATATGCTATGTGTCCTGAACACGTGTTTCCTTTAAAGTAGAGGACCTGACTAAGATATGTATGCACTTCATTTAGGAGAGAATATCGCAACTGTTCTTGACTAATATGAACCCCGCGAACAACTTGGGAACTGTGAACAATTCTCTATCCGGGGCGAAATACCCGAAAATGACCACGCCCTTTTAAAAATGACCACTACTTCAAACATGGCTCTATTTTCTAAACCGTTGGAGCTACAGATTTTCTGAGGTGCTCAAAATGTTCAGAATGCTCATGTTTGTTGAATCCGTGCCAAAGCCAGCAACCCTCCGGGTCATCATAGTGGCCAAATCCAATATGGCCGCCAGTCCGCCACCTGAAAAAGGTTTTGTCCAGAACCTTTGAACCACATCAACTATGAATGCAAACTTGGTGTCTAAATCATGTTTTTTGACAATTATAAACATTTTGGAATGATCATCTTCATGACTGGGTGCGGCTGAACCTCTATTTAGAATATTTCAAAGATGGCGACTATCTGACAATTTGTTTTACTTATAAACTTGGTGTCTATTTTGTGCTTTTTGAGCATTAGAAACACATTGGAATGCTCATATTTATGATTAAATCCATCTAGAGCACTCTTATTTGCTTATTACAAATACTGTATGGCCTATATCAAAAATGTTTCATCCATATGGAGAAAAGAAACAACCTGTATACATAATGTAATTTTAAGAAACAATAGAATAGCATAATAATATCATGATCAATTATGCTGAGCATTAGTCAAATGTGTATCAAATTTTAACAGTAGACCTATGTTTACACACATACACACACACACATGCTCCGTCCTTTTGATTCCTCATGGAAAATACTTTTTTTGTCCTGGTCATACAACTTCTATATATCGAGGTGCAAATTATTCCAGCTTTGCAGAATTTTCTTTTTGTCCACTAGGCCTTTCATGACTGTTGCAGCCTCAGTGGAGGAGGATGGTGCAAGCTTTACTGGCATCTACAAAATGAGTCCAGTAAGGTTCCCAAGTCTTAGCCATGGAGTCAGTGACCAGCCCAATGTACTGAAACGTTGGGATGTAGTGGCCTTTAGACAAGCTGAATCAAGTACAATTGGGTAGGAGGAATGGACTTGCGACCATTTGTTTGACCAACATCAGCCTTCCCTGACTATGGGAAAAGGAGTGCAGGAATCTCACATAAACCCTGGTCACTCTCACCTTGGAGCCTGAAAAGATCAACTCCGATTTCCATGTCCAAAGATTGGCCAGAATATGTAGTGTATTTGTCTTATTATGTAATGTCATTGCCGCTATTATAAAGCCCCCCCAGGTACAAACACCCCTGTCATAGAGGGACTGAGAAAGCCACTGTATGGCTTCATCTACTTTGCTATGGCTACAACTCTTGCTGTATATGACGATGACCATACGGCAATCTCTGGACATGGCAATCAGAGTTGATCTTTTCAGGCTCCAAGTCCAAGGTGAGAGTGAGATTATTCTGCACTCCTTTTCACATAGTCATGGAAGGCTGATGTTGGTCAAACAAATTGTAGCAAGTCCCTTGAGAACCTTCCTCCTACCCAAGCTACATTGATCCAGCTTGTCAAAAGGCCACTACATTCCAAATTTCAGTACATTGGGCTGGTCACTGACTCCATGACTAAGACTTGGGAACATTACTGGACCCATCTTGTAGATGCCAGCCAGTAAAAGCTCCTCCACTTAGGCTGCAACAGTCATGTAGGCCTATTGGACACAGAAAATTATGCAAAGCTGGAATCCTTTGCACCTCGATATATAGAAGTTGTATGATCAGGACCAAAAATACGTCTTCTCCGTGAGGACTCTAAAGGGCAGAGCGCATGGTGTGACGGAGCGCATGGTGTGTGTGTGTACACGCACTCTACACTCTACACTCAAATCCGGATGAAACTTCATGTTACAAACTTACATAACATTTTTGATATAGGCCATATAGTATTTGTAATAAGCAAAGCAGAGTGCTCTAGATGGATTTAATCATGAATATAAGCATTCCAATGTGTTTCTAATGCTCAGAAAGCACAAAATAGACACCAAGTTTACAAATTGTCAGATAGTCGGCATCTTTGAAATATGCAAAATAGAGGTTCAGCCACACCCAGTCATACAGACAAGTAAGACGCGCAAACGCGGGAAGTGAACGCAGCTCGTAAATTGCAATAACAACAATTAGAATCAATTACGTACTTTTTTTTTCTTTTTAGTTAGTAATTTTTTTAAGTTTTCTACTGTGTGTGTGTGTGTGTGTGTGTGTGTGTGTGTGGTTGTTTGTGTGTGTGTGTGTGTGTGTGTGTGCGTGTGTGTGTGTGTGTGTGAGTGTGTGTGTGTGTGTATGAAGTGCATACATATCTTAGTCAGGTCCTAGACTATTAAGGAGATAGGTGTTTAACGTTGATTCAAATGTACTTTTACGCGTTTCCTTTATTTTATGTTTTATATAATGCACATTGAATTGCCTTGTTTGTTGTAATGTACTACATTTGGTTAATAGTTTCTACGGCAAGGGCCTGTAGAGATTCTGTGCTCATTCTCCCTAATGATCTCACCAAACAGCATGAAGGGTTGTAGTTCGAAGTCGTGCGTCACGCCTGAGCAACGCTATGGCAACTAGAACAACTGGCAGGCCGATTCTCACAGTCCAATCAAAGTGGTGAAGTCAGCAGGGATAATGGCACTTTGCTTTTGGCCAAATACCATTTCACACAGAGCTTTGGGTTTTTTACTTCACACTGAGAAAGCATTCATTAGTAAAACAAATGTTAATAGTGAAGATGGTGGCTTGACGGCCCGGGTATTGGAGGAGACTTGAGGCTATCTTCACCCTCCCCCTTAGCAGAGAGTGCTCGTAGAGAGTGTGGGGAACTGGGAATTGGCTTAATTATTAAATTTGGATATTTTTGTTTTTTTGCATGGGTTGCTCAACAACATACATATAGTATTTTCATAGTTTGCCAGGCCCTGAGATCTCGGTCATTGAAAAAAAATATACGCATGAATATAAATTGTGCCTATGGCTGTCTGGCATCATTGTATAGCATTACAGGGTGGCACAGGAAAACGTTTAACACACGAAAAATGCTAAACATACATAATAAATGGTAAATGGTGCATTTATATAGCGCCTTTATCCAAGGCGCTCTACATAGATTGTGCATTACATTCACCCATTCACCCATTCACACACACACACACACACACACATTCATACACCGATGGCGGCGGAAACCATGCAAGGCACCAACCAGCACATCAGGAGCAATTAGGGGTTCAGTGTCTTGCTCAAGGACACTTCGACACTAACTCTGGGGGAGCCCGGGTTCGAACTGGCAACCTTGCGGTTATCATCCAGCCACTCTACCCCTGAGCCACCACCGCACCAGGAGTCTGGGACTGTAAAGAGCGTCTTCCTGTATCTCCTTACCTTCATAATGTTGTCCAGGGTGAAGCCAGAGTTGTTGGTGCCCACCTCAGCCAGCAACTTCTCAAGCAGCTCGGTGCGGCTCAGGGCCAGGCGTGTGGGGAAGTTGGACTTGAATGGCTTGACGAGTTCACCGGGAATCAGCTGCAGTGTCCGCATCTCTTTCAGAAGAGCCATTTCCTGTGCCAGGAACAGTCGGGGTACATATAGCATTAACATTTTCAATAATTACTTTATGGTGACAAGGAACCACAGGTTAAATTATAAACACTGCTGCATTTGCAATAGAACCTATTGTCAGACATTTTAAATGACAAGCCAATCATGTGTGACGCTTTGATTCGTCATTTCAACACCAGCCTTTGGCCCGGAGGGAAATCCTGACAGAGTGTTGCAAGTAGGAACCATTCAAGTGTGACGGAAGAACGTTCATGGAAATTCTTCACTTTGCCATTTCGGTGTCAACAGATGAGTGGAATGTGTGTGTGTGTGTGTGGGGGGGGGGGGGGGGGGGGGAGATACACACTTCAGTCCAATCCAGGGTCTTTCCTTTTATTAAGTCCTTGAATTGTCAGAAAAGAGGGATGTTTGCGCGTGCAATAATCAAACACTACTTTGCCTTGTCTATAACAAAGGGGCATTCATTGGTCTGGACGTTCCATCACAGCTAGCCCTTAATGGCTCCAGAGGGGACGGGCAGTGACTTAACAAGGTTGAGTCACATGGCACGGCCCTGAGATAGGTCTGGTCCAAGTGTCATTGAATCAGCGGCTAACAGAGACGGAGGACGCCTTTCCCAATGCACTCACCTAAACACACACACACACACACACACACAAATAGCAACGGGCAATGCAGTATAGCTGTCTATCTGTTCATCTCTCACCTATTGCAGAAAATAGTCATACTAATGCCACGAATAGCCGAGCTACAGGCTCATGTAGATCGGCTATTTTCGGGGCACGAGGGTTGTATTTAACTACCACATGTCAAGTGTGTATGGCGGCTAAATAACTTCCCACACCTTTTCGTTTTGTGCTGAAGGTCACACATGCACGTAGTATATGCACACATGCGTGCACAATCACACACATGCGCACACAAATGTACGCACACAAATGTACACACACACACACACACACACACACACACACACACACACACACACACACACACACACACACACACACACACACACACACACACACACACTGTCTGTTCTGTTTTGTAGGCTCAGAGGAGGTTGTCTAAACAGCCCCGGGCTGGCTGACTACAACCCAGGGCTTGTTGGAGTCGTGGTAGGACATGACAACACTTCAGACATCTCCTAACATCTCATCTGTGTGTACAGTACTAGCTACAGTACAAGTCACTCAACATGGAGCTGCTGAAGGACACATCCTCCTACTGCCTGCTTCACTTCCGGAATCATTCGGAAATATACACTCATTATATATACACTCACATTATTAATTAGCACAAATTATTAAATGAGTGCAGTGGTCGTCTGGGAGCACTCAGAGCCCACACTGACCACTCTTCAAAAAAAAATTTTATTTCCCTTTCTTCTTTGAGAAAGCCTACCATTCGGTCATACAGCTACATGTCATTGTGTATTGCGTATGTGCATTGTGTGGTCTTGCATAGAACTGTTAAGCCTGTTCCATTCAAAAACATATTTCTGTAAGATACTGTATGGAAGTTTATCATCACTGAAATCTGAAGCATCTCTTTGCATCTCTGCACAATTTTGGAGAAGTAAAAACTCCAGAATGGACGTGTATAACTAGAACAGTGTTGTTATGCGTGGTCCTGTTGGTTTGATAGCTTTCACCATGAAATGTAAAATAACTTTTTATGGTCTCGTCCTCGCAGCAGCTTTTGTATTAACTTGTAATGAAATGTACCCATTCTACATACTGTGAATAACATTTTCAATCAATCAGTCAAAAGCCAAACCACAGGACCGTGTGTTTTTCTCTGTACATCTTTCATGATGATCCGAAACATCTGATGATTCAGTGCTCATTGCTTTGGCAATGAGCGGCGGCAGTGGTGGCTCAGGGGTAGAGCGGCCCGAACCCGGGCTCCCCCAGAGTTAGTGTTGAAGTGTCCTTGAGCAAGACACTGAACCCCTAATTGCTCCTGATGTGCTGGTTGGTGCCTTCCATGGTTTTCGCCGCCATCGGTGTATGAATGTGTGTGAATGGGTGAATGTAAAGCACAATCAATGTAAAGCGCCTTGGATAAAGGCACTATATAAATGCACCATTTACCATTTAACGAGCACTGCCCGTGTGCGTCCATCACTTGTGGAGCGAGGCATGTACGTGCACAACCAGCAGTGTTGATTTTGACAGTACATTTTGATTTAGTCTCTTGAATAGTTTTCATTTAGTTTTAGTCACCTGGAATCATGTCTTAGTGTTAGTCTAGTTTTTGTCGACTTAAGCGTTATTCATAGCCCTTCTCTGTTTTTACTCACCACCACTCCACGTTATTACAGCTCTGGTGGTCACCTCACCACCGGAGCGGTGGTCACCTCACCACCGAAAATCCAGACTATGAATAGGCCTTAAATCTACTTTTGGCGGGCCTTGATGCCGTCGTAATGACCGATTTTACACTTGCTGAAAATCTACAAAGCTCACGTGTTGAGCTGCAACGAATTGTGAGCTTGTATTTTCAGCATGTAACCAAGTGTAAAATGACTGATACTGGATCTCTTGTCCACTTCCTAACAATTTAGTCTAGATTATATTTGTTATAATATAATAATATATTTAGTCTTAGTTTTAGTCATCATAGTTTAGTTTTAATTGAGTTTCCGTTTATTTTTTGTCAGGGAAAAAAGGTAGTCGACGAACATTTTGTCATAGTATTAGTCAGCAAAATCAACACTGCCAACCAGTGCCCGGGCACCTACCCAATTCCCTTCATAGGAGACATTTCCCTCTTTTATGCCTTTGAATAACACATAGCAGCAGAAGGAAGAGAAATATGTGCGAGTGAAGAAATGTAGTACTGACCTGGCCCAAAGTGGGAAATTGCTAGGTGTTTTAACAGGTTATGGCTCTTCCAAGTTCCACCATCAGTGTGCGGCAGGCAGCGCAACACACTTTAACCACTTAATCCCTATACAACTTAATCGTACGACAGATAGCGGAAATAACCAATATATAAGCACGGTGACATGTTGACACTGAAGTTTTCCCTTTTGAGATCTTTTTGAAAGTTTGCAAGGAAGCCAAACAAAAATAAGTTTTACTCTTATGTACCTGTACACAAGATGTAACAATAAAGTACAACCTTGAACCTATATAAATAATGACATTAGGGATTTAGGGAAATTAATGGAATTTTGCACCGTGAGTGAAACCACACACATTCAGCACTCTAAATTCCTATGATTTGCCAACCAACAGGCAATACAAAACCCATTTAGATGCTTCTGTATAAAATGTGGCTTGGATTGTGGACATTTCAGAGCAAGTGCTACTATACAGTACATGTCACTGGAGGTATCAAGTGGCCATTGAATAATGCCCACTCTCAGCCCTGAGCAGATGTACTATCTTGACATCCCCCCCAAAGATGTAAGATACACAATATAACTCCCACCTTTGTATAGATATAGTAATTCCATATTTAAAGTATCTTTCTAATTGTTTGACAATTACACAAATAATAGGTTGTTCGGTGTCACCAAAAGGTGCCTGGTTTCACACCGTTTGAGGGTCATCTTAGCATTATTCATGGCTCTCTACTCCAATTGGCTGGCAGCGTTCCTGGTCACACCCCCTCTCTTGTTTCTCTCAGGGGAGTTTTTGGCAACAATAGCTGCTTTTTTCAGTCAGTCTGACAGCCAACAACAGAACAGTGCACACTTCCAATGACGGCTTTAATTGTCATTTTGCTTCACTCAACTCAAGTATGATGAGAACTGTTCTTCATAGAGCTTTTTCAGCTTGGAATATGCTCCCCTTTTCTTTTAAAACGTTACTTAACTGATGAGTCCTTTATAGATGTAATTGTTTTTAGGTTTTTCTTGTAACTTATTTTTATTTTATTTTTTTGTATTTTGTGTAAACACTGTATTTGTGACTATTGGTTGTTGTTCTTCACCGTTTTAGCTGATTGTCTGTTTTAATTTTCAATTATCATCAGTTTTAATTGTATACAAAAGTATACAAAGTGCTCATTCCCCTCTATGTGAGGTTATTTGTGCCATTTCCAAAACATTAAAAAGCTGGTGGAAATGGTGAGTACCACCAGTTTGTCATACTTTTACAGCACTTAAATTACATCATAAGTATGTATGCAACCCAAGTCCAGACAAATGCTGTTTATCTCAGTGGTTCCCAAACCTTTTCATGTTAAGGACCCCCAAATTGACACTAATTAGCCAGCGGACCCCCATTTGAAAAGATATGCCAGGAACCCCTCTAGCAGTGATTCTCAACCCGTTTAATTTCAAGGCATTTCTATCTCTGGGACCCCCAATTTATATAAAGAAAATCAATAATTTAACTCTGAGAGTGTACAAATGTAACCATTTGTTACATTTGTACACTCCCTTATGGGTACACAGACCCAAACTATCAGCTGTTTAGCTGGGGACCCCCTGGAACTCCCTCAAGGACCCCTGGGAGTCCCCGGACCCCACTTTGGGAACCGCACTGGTTTATTTAACACCTCCCCTGTAAAAGGGCTCCTACTGGTTTCCTCTCTTCACAGCCAGTGCTCTCTCTTATCGGCTAGTTCTGAAGTTACCCGTTTGCCTGCCCAGAGCCCTGACCGCAATGCCCTCTGAGTCAAACTGTAGTTGATGCGGCGACAAATAAAAAATCACCCCCAAGTACCACGAAACAGGAGACACACCCTGGATTTACAGCCTTGCCGGAGTACATCCTGGCCTGCTAATTTATAGTGTATAGTATGTAAGCTTTCTTCCTTTGATATCGTTGCACCTCAAGTGGCTGTGAGTGTGGATGACAATCCTTGGTGTTTCGAGCATGGCAGTGAACAGTATCATTGTGTCTTTTAAATTACGGGTTACAAGGACATGTGAAAAGCCCGCCGGAGCCATGCGGTGCAGCACTGGTTCCCATACAGTGGGTCGGGACACATTTCTGCGGTCGTGGGCACATTTTTTATGGGTCCCTTTATTTATTTGTATCCTACATTATGTTTTTAATTAATATTATTTTAAAACATTTACAAAAAAAAAGCTTGTAGATCAGCTAGTTTCACTAGGTCGGGTCCCGGGCAAACGTTTGGGTCACGGGCAAAAAAAGTTTGGGAAGCGCACATGTGGTTTTACAGTTGAGTTACCAGTATGAAGGCGATGGCCGTGGCCCTGAGGCGGCTGGCTCTGTCTCCGCTCCTGGCCAGCAGGCTGGGCCATGTCTGCTCCAGGCAGTGGCTGGCCTCGGCCCGGCCACCCTGCTGCAGACCCAGGCCCGGGATCCGCTGGCTCAGCAGCAAGCGCAGCAGCTTCAGGGAGGCTTGGAAAACCTGACAGGGGGAAGAAGAAGAAGAGCACGCAGAAAACAGCTTCATTGGAATGCTCAGTTGACTTTCCAAGACAAATCTAGCACGAGGGTGAAGGCAATTAGCGGGCTGGTTAGAGTTGGAGACGTGTGGTCTGAGCTCTACGCACAGCTGGCCAATGGCCGGGTCGCAGTCAGGTATTGAAGCTTTGCTACAAAACCCAATTGTGTTTTTTTCTCTTTCACATCATTTCAGGTGCTAGATAAGTTAGCCAACTGGTCACAACTGACAACCTTTTTGAACATTTAATTTGACACAGACAAAGATGTTAGTTTTGGCTATTACTTGATTATAGGAGGACACTATTATTAAAAGGTAAGGTAAGTGATTTTCTTTGGTTAAAATAAGTGTTAAAAAGCTCTATATTGTGATATTGCTATAGAGTGTTTGTTCAGTAACAGGCGTCTAAACAGACGTTTAAACAGAAAATGCATTTTCGTTTTGGGATGACAATTTTATCCAATCAGGATAGAGGACTCAGTCAGGATACAGATCCCATTCTGGGCGGGAACCCATTTTGGTGTTTTGAGGATTATGTTATACTTTAGCTATTGAAAAGCTCGCTACGAGCTTGTAGATCTGCTATTTTTTTTTAATCGTGAAAATGTGCTGCAAATCTTTGAATATATATTCAAGAAAAAGCAGACAAATACAATAAGGGACCAAAGTCCCTTCAGGCTTGGCCCCTTAATTAAGCTGTCCTCTCTCCTGATTGGCTGAAAGTTTGTCACTTACCTGAACATGTATTATTCTGTTTATTAAAGAGCTGGAGAGACAGGGAGACCCCTGTTACTGAACAAACACTCTACTATAGCAAGGATTACTATCATAATAAAGTGAATTAACCTTTTAACAAAATAAACTTTTGTTTTAACCAAGAAATATCACTTACCCTACCTTTAACATGAGTCATGTTAGGGCTTTCACTTGTGATTTTTACTAGTTGACTAGTTGCCTAGTTGGGGTGCATACTTAGTTTAGACTAGTCATTGGTTAGACCTAAGGTTGGTAAGGGGTGCGTTAAAACGACCGGATTAAGGTTGGTGAGGGGTGCGTTAAAACGACCGGATTAAGGTTGGTGAGGGGTGCGTTAAAACGACCGGATTAAGGTTGGTGAGGGGTGCGTTAAGGGTTGGGAGAGGGTTAAGGTTAGGTTTAGGTGGGCTGCCCCATGGGAGGTTAGGGTTAGGGTGAGGGTTTGAGATAGGTTGTAGGACTAATGACTGGTCTAACCAATGGTCTAACCAAAGGTCTAAACTAAGTACTGCACCCGACTAGTAGTCGACTAGTTGTTTAACTGGGGTCTAGGCCAACTTTAATTAGGCCTACCAATAATGTAAATAAAACAACTTTTTTAAATAATATTTGTACATTTAAAAACATTGGTGACTATAACTATAATCTAGCTGATCTTGAGGCCTACAAAAACGGGAGAAACCCCTTTTTTTCCTCCTTATCAACTAGTCAACTAGTACCAACGAGGTCAACTAGTGGATTTACTAGTCGACTAGTTGAATAGTCGACTAGTTGCTTAAAACCCTAGTAACAGCTATAGTTATTTCAGCAATTTACGGTATGGCTAGGATTAGGAAAATAAATCACACAGATTATTGCGGGACTTTTTTCATTAGCATACAAGCTGTACAAGGCTTGTAGCAAGGGGTAATAAGGGCATCCTTGTCACATAATGTTTGTTTAAGGAAGCTAACGCTAGGAGAGGGAGTGGGGCTTAACATACGGGACAGGGGAAACATTGTGTGTGTGTGTGTGTGTGTGCGTGCGTGCGTGCATAACCAGTATAACCTCTAGGTTGTGCTTGTAACAGGAATCGTTTATTAAACGGAAACATTATTAATCAAAAGACTCCGACAGAAACATAGGTTAACATATCTGATGACAGTCAATCACAACAATCACCTCTTTTCAATTAAGAAAGGCCTACATTGATATCCTCATATCGCCTTTTTTAGCCTGTGACCCAAAAGAGAAAGTAGACCCACGACCCAAAGTAGTGAAAATAGCAGATCTACAAGCTCACAATGCGTCGCTTCGCGCCGCGCCGTGAGCTTGTACATCGCCTATTTTCACATTTGTTTTCTAATTTATGGATTTTCTTAGATTTTTTTCTTTTACTTAAAATAAAATCTTGTATTCATTCATGAACACATTAGATTGTTTGGGGAATATATTTTTTGAAGATGTTTTGAAATTATAATAATTAAAAACTAAATGTGGGAAACCAGAAATAAAGGGACCCATATAAAAATGTGTCCGCGACCCAGGAATGGGTCCCGACCCACTGTTTGGGAAACAGTGACCTAGAATCCTCAAGAAAACAAAATCTCTCGATTGGAGATTTAAAATGACCACTTCCAAACCAACATTCAACAAAGGCATGAGAGGACCAAAACAAATGGCATACGGTAAATAAGTATCAATAACACACCCCGTGAAGCCTTCATGGAGATTTATTGGTTTCCGTTGTATTCTCGAGACAATTTGATGACCGGGTCATCGGTAGGGAATGGAGCTCGAAACCCGATAAACCCGACAAAAATGATGCTTTCTTTTTCTTTTCTTTTTTATCCCACGATTTTGTAACCCATTTTTCACCCCTGTGTCAATCATATAATGTGATCCTGGGCTCTACACACCCTCCACCAACCTAGTCCCCATATATGGGGGACAAGGGGAGAGCAACGGACTTGAACTCATGCTTCCTTCATGCCTGAGTGTCCAAGTTGCTCCTTTACACCTGACAGGGGGGAGTTTCCCTGGTTGGACGTAGCGCGTGGAAGGAACACGTTATTCCAACCAGTTCCTTTCCCCTCCATCAGGCGCCCCGGCTGGCCAGGGGAAGGCAGTTTAGTGACCAGGATTACTGCATGTTTTTTGTGAGAGTACCTACCCTAGGGGACACGGGGAGAACATGCAAACTCCACACAGAAAGGCCCTTTCGACAACCCCGCCTTCGGGTATGGGCACTGATGATGCGGAGGAGGAAACACGCCGCCAGCGCACACAGCGTCCCGAGCGGGAATCGAACCCAGGACCTTCTAGCTGTGAGGCAACAGCACTACCAACTGTGCCACCGTGCCTCCCCCGAAAAAAATTATGCTTAAAGTGATGGTACACACAACCAGCAAACAGTTTCTTCAATATTTGCTGCATTTTCCAAAAGTAAAAAAGGTCAAATGCCTTCCGTCTGTTATTTAAAGTACTGTATTTGAAGGCCCTAGTAAAAATTACTGGTTTTGTTCAGAATTTATCGTCGTCTCCCGTCTTTCCACAAAATATTAGACAATGCTCGATGGTGGGCTCGATAAGAACCTGGCTCGATAAGAACCCGGCTCGATAAGCCTGATCGATAAGGAGCTCCATCCCTAGTCATCGGTCAACAGGAGACTCATAGGAAACTCGAGTCTTCGCGATTCTGCCGGTTATCACATTATTGGCTCAGGAATGCGACAAAAAAATAAAACTCGCCAAATTCAAGGCTTCATGGGGATGTGTAATTACTAATTGATAGAAAATAAGTCCCTTTTTGGTAGGTGAACTACTCATTTAAGGTGGTTTAAGTTTGTTTTTCTCCGCAAGATGCACAAAACACTCTATTTAGGACCCACATATTCATTTATCACTCCACCATTCACATGGAAACCTGTGGCCAGATTTGGCCCGGATGTGAAACACGGCTGGCTCTCATCTGTGTGGTCCGAGCAGGCTTTGGCTCAGTTCTGCAGACGGCAGAGCACCAGGCGTGGAGCCAAACAGGCCCTGGCTCAGCTCTGCCGTTTGCAGTTGCACATTATATGAACACAGGGGCCTTAAGCTCCGGTATGAAATAGAGATACACTGGCTAATTCGCTCATTAAAGGGGATCATGTTTTGAGACTCACAGATGGCACTTGATCAGGGAGAGCCTTCTTCACCAGGAAGACTGCAGCTCTTATCATGTTTCTCAGCTCTTCCTTGGAGGTGCTGGCTGGCACTTCTGACAGCTTCTTATGAACAGCCAACAGGGCGTCCTCTCGGTAGGACCAGCTTTTGGAATACGCCCCCGCCACCTGGAGTTTGTGACAGTGTGCAACAGGAGTTACCTGGGGGGGTTGTGGGGATTGTTGGTTTCGTTGATATTAATTTAGGAACAGATGTTACAAACAAAACAACAACTCAGGGGCAGAATCTCACTGGCTGTGCAATCCGTCTTATCGTTTAAACATAGCCTGCAACAACGTAATAAACGTGACATGCATGAGGTGAAAGTGTCATTATGAATAGAGATGAATGCCAGAAGATCAGATTTCAGGAAGAGGAAGTTCTCGGGTGACAACCACACATTAGGGTATGTACAGTACAGAAAGCACTATGATGTCATCACAGAACAAACTTTATATAAACAACATTGTAGAAGGATTAGTTGTCTTTCTCAAGGGGAAAAAGGCAGGCCACTTCAACTAAATACTAGGCTGTTGTGGCTCATTTTGGATAACTGAGGCTCATGCAGTTTGGCTCAGCACCAGACAAGGAAGTGTGTGCAAGCATTACCACAAACGCGTATGGGGAACAAACTGAAACAAGTTCCCTATTTCTTCACATCTTAAGCCCGCCAGTATAAATCCACTGAAGTTTTGGTGTGCAACAGCACGTGTAGATATCAGGCTTTACCAGGCCATCCCCGTATATCTCGATGGGGAGGCTGGCCTCTCTCTGGGCCTTCTCAGTCAGGGGCTCTGGCTCCCACGTCCTCCCAGGGCTGCGGGGAGTTCCCTGGGGTTCAGGGGGAAGGGTGAGGTCCTCGGCCGAGCTCTGAGGAGCCTCTCCCGGCCTGTCTTTGCTGTGAAGGGCTGGCAGGGGCCTCTCGTCACTGCTCACCTGAAAGCACAGGGAACATAGAAACATGCAAATGCGATATATGATTGTATTTTGTGTGCATGAATTGTATTATATAATTTATTAAGAATGAATGTATTATAGCACTGTAAATGATGGATAAACAGGTATCATTCGATATTGCTCTTAAATGTGCTGTAAGTGATAGTGCTATTTTCGTTCTCTACCCCCTCCTTCCTCTCAGCTGCTTTTTAGTAAACAGAAAACACATTTCAGGTGGGATTACCAATTTCAATCACTCAGGAGAGAAGAATAAGTTTTATAGAGTTTAGTTCAAAATGTGTCTGCTCATTATTTAGTTTCATCACTTGTTTATTCTGTATCTCCGGAGTTCTCGCTCCCGATTGGATCACTTTGATATCCCAAAACGTTCTGTTTGCTAAAGAGACAGAAAGATTGTTATTGAACATAAACTCTATGGCAATGCTATTGGAACACTTAATTTAAAGGAGCATTGAGTGATTTGGGTGATTTGGAAACCCCCCCCCCCCCGGTCTTCCCCGGTAACAAGATGTGCACATGCACGCACTACTACAGAGAGGGGGACACGCGACAGGCCAACAGCACGCACACCAAAGCCTGCCCCCGCTCGATCGTGATTGGCGGAAGGCCCCTCTCTATCCTGATTGGATGAAGGCTGGGCCACCTATAGCCAAAAACTAAACCTACGTTCTTTTTTTACCCCAGGGCTTAACTGGGGACACGGAGGAACTCCTTATATGGTCAGCACACTCTATAGTAGGGAGGATTATCACAATAAAACAAAAAAATAAGTTATATTTAAATTAAGTGAAATCACTGAATATACATTTAACAAACAAACAAAAAAAAATCACTTTAAAATATTTTTTGGGACATTTTCAAGTCTTTATTTGATCGCTATAGACCAATTATTTGTTTACAAACATTGGGACTGGGTGCAAGGGTGACTGTTTCATGTAATCAATTCCCAACAGATCTCCAAACCTGTTGTTTTGGGGAGCGCTGGTTTCAGTTCATTCAACCTCCTCTTGTGTGTTGCCTAGTGAGGTGCACCCAGGAGACATTTATACTTCAAAGCGCAAACAGTATTGCGCACAGAGAACAGCTGATATACAAGCTCACATCGCATCGCGGATGCGACTGTTGTGAGCGTAGAGGTCTGCGTGTGCGACACCATCGTGGGACGAAGCATAAATTAAAATTATACTTGATGGGTTGCAGGTGCGCGTGCAGCCAGACAAACAGGCTCTTCATGAGTGCACCACCCATTCTTATGACAGCGACTGGAGGTGTGGTTTTGAGGACAACTGATTTGAATTACTATTATTGTTCAAACACAACAGAAACCAATGGATTATATATTTCAAGGGTGAGAAATCACAATAAAAATCCTGATCATTCTTCCTCCACACTGGGAGAAAAACAGCATCTGAAAGTTTGATGGTGCATTTTTTACACATGAGTGCAGTGAGAACTTTTCCATTGCATCTTATGAGAGGCAGGGTTCTTGTGCTGCCGGTATGCGCGCGCATGCTGTTGCTTATCATTGTGATGTCGTCTGTTAAGGCGTCTATTAGTTATTGTGGAGAGACAAGAAATGGCAACAGAGAGAGATGGACATGAGCAAAGTGCCGCGGGTCTACACAAGGACTGAGTGGTCTACTCTGCACTCTACCAGAAGAGCCACCTGAGCACACAACAATCACCTTCATTTGAAGCGTAGTTGACTACTACTCTAGATGCACAGTACCATTCTTACCGTACCGTTCATTTAACTATGGCAGTGTGCAAATGGAACCAAATGGACCTGTGGCGGGCGTGGTAACATTTTGCACACTACTCTGGGTTAAGCGGTGTGTCCCATGTCCGTCCCAGTGACACTCACTGCTGTAACTCTCATTAGTGTTTTTCTTTCTTTCTTTTTGTCCTGAGTCTACCGTTCAACATCATAACGACGTGAACATTACACCATCTACCTGTATATCACTGAGTCTACCGTTCAACATCATAACGACGTGAACATTATACCATCTACCTGTATATCACTGAGTCTACCGTTCAACATCATGACGACGTGAACATTACACCATCTACCTGTATATCACTGAGTCTACCGTTCAACAGCATGACAACGTGAACATTACACCATCTACCTGTATATCACTGAGTCTACCGTTCAACATCATGATGACGTGAACATTACACCATCTACCTGTATATCACTGAGTCTACCGTTCAACATCATGATGACGTGAACATTACACCATCTACCTGTATATCACTGAGTCTACCGTTCAACATCATGATGACGTGAACATTACACCATCTACCTGTATATCACTGAGTCTACCGTTCAACATCATGACGACGTGAACATTACACCATCTACCTGTATATCACTGAGTCTACCGTTCAACATCATGATGACGTGAACATTACACCATCTACCTGTATATCACTGTTTCCCAAACAGTGGGTTATTGGGACCCGTTTGTGGCCAATTTGTATGGGTCACGACTCAAGTAATAAGAAGCAGCGGAAAATAGCCGATAGTCGAATATCTCTTTTGGGTCACACTCACAGGCTAAAAAGTGTGGGAACCGCTGCTCTATATAATAAAAGACTGACCTGCAGCCACCCAGCTATTAAGCTCTGGTGTCGTCCCAGAGCCAACTGGCACCCCGCTGGTCTTGTACTACGAGGCTCTGAAGACTCGCCTTCGGGCCAGCTTGGCAGCCGCCGGAGGCAACCAACTGTTGCACACTTTTAATTAAATAGTGAAACCCTAACCTGTGGAAGAGCCGGTCCCACTGGCGGTGAGTGAAGAGCACAACCCTCCCCCCGGCTCATAATCCCCCTCCCCACACACACAAACTATTCCATGTTCCACACAGCAACGACCGAGGCTTACGGCAGAGAGACGAAATGACTGACCGGGCAACAGCGAAAGGGACTTAGAATAGCAATGTTTATGCTACTGTATATAGCGCTGAATGTTACAGACAATGAGACCATTTTATTTTTAAGCACGTTGTGAATGAAGATGGATCATTTGTTGTTGTGTTTCTCTGCAGTATATTTGTAATGTTATATTTAATCTGTGTGTATGAGGGCACATAAGGACAACAACTTCCTAGTAAGTCATGCTGTGCATCTGCATATGTGTGCTCTCAGGGCAGCCTTCTCATTGGATAAGGCAGCAGGTATACTCACATCTATCCTGGGTGAGGCGGGGTCACGGGGCGTGGTGGTGGCGGGCTGGCTCGGCGGAGGGACGGCAGGTGTCTGGGAGGACGGAGTAGTTGCAGGGTTCAACTCGTGGACTTCATGGGGAGGCTCGGATTTCCTCTCTGTCCTCAAGGTCTCTGTGGAAACCCGGGGTTTGGGGGCAGCTGGCGGGCGACTGGGAGAAGGCAGGACGGAGGGCAGTGGCTCCAGGGCTGGGGGCGGCTCAGACGGTCTGGTGATCTATCGAGGAGGGTGGAGGAGGGAAGGAAAGCTGGCTCACTGATGGCACATTTATAGCAGTGCAAATCTCACCAATTTATATGAATTGGAAGCACATTGGTCATAGTACTGTAAGTTAATGCCTGGGAGCTGCAAGTAAAAGTGTCCACGCCAGAAAATACTTTTCTCACAACCCATAAATTCCAGACCTCCCATATTTCTGCCCTCTCATTCTCAGTTGCTCAGGTGTTGAAAAGCAAAATGCTCAGTGTTCATTTAAAATGTGAACAAATGTGGCCAAATGGGCCCAGGCCGTAGCGTAACGGTCAGGGCACCGGACTGGTAATCCAGTCGCAGTGTGCCGCGGGTTCGACTCCCGGACCCGACACGGCCTTTACTGCATGTCATCCCCCCATCTCTCTCCCGTTTCCTGTCAGCCTACTGTCTGTCCCTTCAAAAATCAATAAAAGGCGTAAGCCGCAAAAAAATATCTTAAAAAAAAAAAAAATGTGGCCAAATGGACCATTTGCACACAAATTGATACATTAATTGCGTAAACAGCAACATCGGCCAATCATTTTGTTTGCTTAATTGGAACCTTTAAAAGGTAGTGTAAGTGAAATGTTTTGGTTAAAACAAAAATATCTTTATTAAAAGGTTAAAACACTATATTCTGATAGTAATCAATGCTATAGTAATAGTAATATTATGAATCATTTTCTGTTTAATAAAAAGCTGGAGAGTCGTGTAGACTCATGTTACTTCAACAGACACTATATAGCAATGAGTAGGCTACTATCACAGCTTTTTAACACATATTTTAACTAAAGAAAATCACTTACAGTACCTTTAAATATTTCATTTGCATGTTAAATAAAAATACCCCCAACTATTTTGTGCCGAGATGGGCTCTGTGTGTAACTGTAGTCCCCCGTTCAGATGTGCTGCAGAGCCAATCAAATTAAGCATATGGTGGTGCGCGTGCTGGCCTAGCGGTCCAGGCACGTGCCACATATAGGCTCTGGCCTATTTCCAATTTCCAATACTTTTACTTCTACTCCACTACATCTCGGATCCAAATCTTGTACTTTTATTCCACTACATTAATTTGAAAACCTTTGTTACTAGTTACTTTGCAGATTTAGATTATTAGTACAAAACGTACACTACCCTATTTTCAAAAGACTGCATAATTACCGGTATCATTTTGATGCCAATACTTTTGTACTTTTACTCAAGTACATTTTGAATTCCGCAGCATCTCTAAATTGCAGCATTGATACTCTTACTTAAAATGTGAGTACTGTTTTCCACCACTGACCATGCTCATGTCCAGCAGGTTGTGCAGCTCTAGCTGCTGGTAGACGCTGGTCCTGTAGGCTTCCATCTGCTCCTTCTTGGTCTTGGCCAGGTCAAAGTCCTCCTTCTCAATGGCACAATGCTTCTCCACATCGTAGCGTCCAAGACGCTCCCCCACCTGAAACATTGGACAACAGGAGATAGAGAAGACATTTTTAGAATCTGATCTCAGGTCTAAATGAGTTAACTGAAATATTTGCTACTGGGGGGGGTCCCTGGAACAACATATTTTCAGATGGGGGTACATGGCCAAATACAGATAATGCTGGGGGTCCTTGACATGACAAATGTTTTAGCATCACTGATTTTTCTTTTTTTAATCTGAAAACTGCCAGGATTTAGAAGAAATTTTGTAGAATTGAGCCACATGACCGTACACTTTAAAGGTAGGCCGAATTGATACTGTGAGATATGCGTGTTCTATGAGATTATCAAAGCACGCAGCCCCATTGTCATCAATACAACTCCCTGTATAGAATTATAGATATGCCCATGACAAATTAAGAGTTCCTGATTCTGAGGGCAGCAGCAGTAAAACAGCTTCTGTCCATAATGGCTACCGAACACAGCAGAGTGCACAGCAAACATACAGACTGTAAATGTACTTTAATACTATAGCCGCGGTACCCAGGCTTTTATTTTCGTTCGCTTTCGACTCACGGACTACTTCCAGAAAGTCAAGATGGGTCAATTCTTTACGAGGAAATTCCATCAAGCCAAACTCACTAGTTAATCTGGAGCCAAGCAACCAGGCTTCAACAGCCAGCGCCACCGAATGGTTTGTAAGGTCCATTCTGTCCGCCGTGGTGCAAATCTGTTCATTTGCTGAATCTAAAAACCAGGTGAGGATCTCTCGGTTAGAGACAGCCTCAGACAGGCTGGTTTTTTTCTAGGCTAAATTGAGTGGAATAACAGGGACACACAGACTTCAAACTGCCCTCTCCACTGTCTTCTTCTCTAACCATGCATTTTCATGTGTCATTATAACTAACAGCATAATAAATCATCCTTTGACATGATATGAATGGGTAATGACAAGGGATTTTCAGCATGACCACCTTGGCAACTGCCTTGTCTGCAATGCTAATTGGTCACGTTAACAAGAAGAGGTGTTTGTGCGTCTGTGTGTGTGTGTGTGTGTGTGTGTGTGTGTGTGTGTGTGTGTGTGTGTGTGTGTGTGTGTGTGTGTGTGTGTGTGTGTGTGTGTGTGTGTGTGTGTGTGTGTGTGTGCGTGCGTATGTTTGTGTTCGGTTACAAATACACTCGCGGTAACAGGAAACAAAGAGGGAGACAAACCCCAAGACCATCAGTGCAGCTGTTGAGCTCATTAAGTATTCATTGTCGGTATGGCAACAGCATAAACAAAGGTGGTTGGTAACGGGAATCTGAACAATGTTTAAAGACTACAGTTACAATAACACAGTTGAAATGACACTACTGGATATCAGAACAATGTTTATCAGCTGCCACATGAATAAACATTAGTAGTTTGAATTACTAAAGATAAATAATCTCCCTCCCTTAAAACGTTTCTTCATCATCTTGGTATATGTGTAGCACTGCACACATGTCATATCTCCCTTGTCTACAGTATAGTCACTGGCTACAATAACATAAATCTTACAATGGCAATAATATCACTTGTAGCCTAAACGGGTGTAGGCTACAGACCACTGGTTTTCAACCCTTTTCATATCAAGGTCCATTATTTCTTTGGCATTTGAGCCACGGGCCACCATTTGATGAGATTTAGCCTCTCTGACCCAAAAGACTTTGTTGTCATTGGATAAGATTTTGTCCACAATTCCATGCTGTATTGATGTTGATACCATAGGAGAGAAAACATTATCTGGCCTGGGCCGTCGCTCAGCAAAAAAAATAATTAAAATGTTTTAATAATAACATTCTCTAATTGTGTAGACAGACTTCTTGTAAATGAATTCATGCCGATGTTTTACAACAATTTAACTCTTCAGAGCATAAAATGATGGTTTCATTTTACACTTGGAGTCTCAAGACTTAAAGATCTAATAAGGGTCCATTTCGTTACCAACTCTCCATCATTTAGCTGGGGACCACCTGGAACCCCCTCAACCCCTGCGAGATGTGGCCAATGCATTTCCGAGGGTCCCCAGCCCAAGACGTTGAGAACCCCTGCCTTAAAGTAGCACTTGCTACTCATTATATAATGGTGGATCAATGGTACTCTGTGTCTCAGAGGTGGGCTGTGGACACTTAACCACTATGACCGATGATGTAATTACTGGTCATTTCAAACATTGATTCCTGATGAACACCAGGAAGTGTCGACACGTTGAGTCCTTCTATCTTTAAATAAACTACTGAGAGCTTAAGAACGGTGTGCGGACATCCTACCTAGTACCTCCTTTCTGTTTTTGTTCATCACCCATCAACATTTCTGAGATGTGCTTGCTTCACTTTTGGATCTCCTTTCAAACCAGACTTCAAACCTCTTCTTTGTTTTTGATGCAAGCACAGCAAGAAAGGCTTTCATTTCAACATGCTGACAGGAACAGAAAGGCTGTGGTTTCCATTAGCTTGAAATCCCAGACGATAATGTCACTGGTAGGTATAGCTATCTGAACTGTCCACAGTCCACCTTTGAGACGCAACGTTCGTAGGTGGAAATGGTGCCATCTTATAATGAGCATTATTGAGGACAATACTTTTTTTATTTTACCGAACATATTTAACTCAAATATTTGCTTCTGGGGGTCAGAATATTTTGTGATGAAGGTCTGCAGCCAAATACAAATAGCCGATTTGCTGTTCCAACATATCACGTGAATTCTCCATTCATTGCCAATGGGAATTTTATGTTTGAATTTAATGTTAAGATGAAAATCTACACAAATACACTGTAGCTGAATATGTGAGGGGCTAGCGCCTAAATGTCTCATTAGCCCATTCAGGTCAAACCGGGGGCCCTTGAAATGAAAATGGTTGAATATCACTGCTAGAGCCGTACAAATCTTCTCTTTGGGGGTTCTTATATTTCAAATGGGGGGGGGGGGGGGGTCCGCAGGCTAATAATAAGTATCATTTTGGGGGTCCTTGACATGGAAAAAGTTTGGGAACCACTGGTTTCCATGCGGTATAGTAGCATGCAGAAGTGACGCGCGAGTCTCCTGGCTATAATACCTTGTGCAGGTCGGCGATGGCCTGCTTCAGGCTCTTGGCCGTGTCAAAGTTCTCCTGGCGGACCATGTCCTGTTTCCTGAGGTCCAGCAGGCGGATGAGCTGGGCCACCTCGGGGTCCTGGTACATGTCGAAGGCCAGGTCGTCCAGAGGAGAGATGGACTCGCACTTACTGAAATGGGACAGAATCATCAGGTGACGACACAGGTTATCCATTAGTATCACCACAGTGGTGGGGGGGAAAGTACTCAATTGTGCAGTATCAATACTGCAATGTAGAACTGTGCTCCATCAAAATGTACTTAAAAGTACCAAAAGTAGAAAGTGCTCACTATGCAGAATTTGAAAATAGCCGATCTACAAGCTCACAATGCGTCTCATTGCGACACATTCTGCTTGTAGACCGGCTATTTTCAAATGGATGAAATTTATATCGGACTGAAGTGTTTAATTAAGCAATATTACAATATTACAATATTACACACCACCCCCATCAACGACAAATTTAATATGAAAGTTAAAATCGCGCAATTAAAAACAATGTTGCAAGTTAGATGCTTAAGCCATTTAAACAGTGTTTTGCATGAGCACATACATGCGAGGATTTGGGCTGTCTGTGCTGAAATATTTCCATGACGGGACGTTGGAGAGTATAGTGCAGTGCTGCAGTTGTGGAGAGTCCCAACGTGGGTAGCCTACTGTAGCCTAATCTACAGCAGGCCGATGTCTTTCTGGAGTTACGGTATACATGTGCAATCTCCTCCTCGTTTAATAAACCCGACGCGTCGCTCGAATGCCAAATGTACCGTGCCAGCGCAAGTGGGAACTGCATCGGAGATAGGTAGGCTACCCAGCCAGCCCACCACCCCCGTGCCAGCCACATAATGAGGCTATAGGGCTGCACATTCATATAATGACAGTTGACAGCCCAGCCACTGCAGTGATCGGCGACTGCGAGGCAATCTAAATAGACTGTCGAACGTGCATGGTCAGTTGGTCACGGACGGACGACAGTGATAGAGAGAGACAGACAGACAGGACAGGAGGAGCGTGTGTGTGCCTATTTGTTATTTAATTCATGGTTCACAGGTTCAGGTTTTCGTTCACTAATATATGTTGTATATTAAATTTAAAATACTTTAATAATTTAATATACAACTAACAACACACAGTGAAAGTTGCTTGCAAATTGCGATATGTGCGTGCGTGCGTGCGTGAGGCGGGCAGCAAGGGAAGCGAAGCGAGAAGAGAAACAGACAGCTTTATTTAATTCATCCAGGTTTATTTATTTAAGATACAACAAGTTGCAAGTTGCGTGTGCGTGCGTGCGTCTGTGTGTGTGTTTATGAGAAATGGGGCAGCAAGGAAGTAACCATGGTTTCAGGATCGTATGGCAGAACGTTCATGTCGCAAAAACGAGGGCGAGGCTTGATCGAGATAGATTTCAGCCGTCACATTTATTAACATCGGAACGAAATTAAGGAAGGATCAGCTGTTTGCGATCACTTTATAAATGCCGTGGCGACGTGGGTGTCCTACGAAACCTGCACTCGAATCTGTGGCAGATTTTACACTCGATTGATAAATGAGGGCCTAAGACCATAGAATATATATGAATAGAGAAGGCACCCAGAGGAAACCCTGAGGCGAAATGGACATAGTGGCCGAATGAAGGTATTGCAGCCTGGCCCCAAACACATGAACGCGCTGGTCCGTTGACTATCATTGTGCACGTTCACGACGGCAGCACGCTCGTTCGCGTTCGTGCACGTTCAACGTCAGCGCGTTCATGTGTTTGGGGCCAATCCATCCCAGAATGCTCTCTGTTCCTACCCGGAAGGAGGAGTGAAATTGCCTCATGCGCTTATGAGCAACTTAATGCAAGTGGATGGAAGGAGAACTTGGGTGCCCTCTCTATTCATATATACTCTAAGGTTAAGACCCATGGAACGCATCTGTGTCACCTTAGCTTTTAACCACTTTAACTATAATAACCATTATTATTTTAAACTTTAGCTGTTGAAAAATAGCAGATCTACAAGCTCATAGCGTGGCACTGAATGCTGCGCTACGAGCTTGTAGATCTGCTCTTTTTGAAAATTCGTGAAAACTTGTGCAAATCTTTGAATATATATTCAAACGTTTTGAACTCAAATCTTTGCTTAATAACTGAATATTATTCAGATGAGGGTCCGGGGCCAAACACTGCATAATGTTTGGGGTCCTTGACATGAAAACGTTTGAGCACCGCTGACATAGAAAAATAGAGGTTTTTCCACAAAACTGTCAGGCTTTACAAGACATTTCGGGTCTTGTTACTGGACTAAATGGCTTGTTATTGTCACGGCACAACAAAAACAAAAAAAGAAACGGGGGTTCAACGTCCTGTTCTCACCCCATGTAGGCCGAGTCCAAGGCTGTGTCCAGAGGAGTACTGTTGAGGTAGTGCTCAATCAGCTGTTCTCTGCTGGGCTATGGGGGGGGGGGGCAAACAGATGGACAGAGGTTTCACACACAAGCCTGGTTTATACTCTGTTCCAAAAAAATAGCAGATTTACAAACTCCCAATGTATCGTGATATGAAAATGTACCTACACACGAAAACACACGCACGCACCCGCTCGCACGTGTGTGCATGCGTGCGTGGTAGCCCTGGCCCAGTGAGTGGGTATAACCCTTGGATGAGCGGTAGATGTTTGACTTCCCGTGCGGGGAGACCTGGGTGTGTGAATCCAGGTGGTTGGGATGTTACATTTTCCTATAGTGGCTTGGCTTAGGAGTATAGTTCCAATCCATTTCTAAAGGTGCAGTGAACACACCCAAGTACACTAAAATCCTCAGTCGATCAGTCGATACCCGGCCGGGGATCGAACTCCCGACCTCCCAGCTTCAGCGCGGGCACTCTAACCACAAGGCCACAGTCTGGCTCTCAGGGCCCTAATTAGACGATCTATGGTGCACGGCACAGAACGGAAGGCACAAGCTGCAACAGGGGTGCGTCCATGCCAATTTGACTAGTTATATGTACAGCACACGATCTGGGTGCTAACACCAGCGTGTGGCAGTAATTGGCGGTGGTAAGCCTCTGAATCAGTCATGGGTGTGTTTTGAGTGACTTGACAAAGACCTCACGGTCGAGACGTATTATCGTTTGCCTGCTGTGTCAATGAATAAAACTTTGGAGCATCTTAAAGTGAGTTGCGAGCCCCTGCTTTGTTCTGTGTTTTGGGTGTTACATTAATTAAACCATTCCCTTTAAAAATCCATTTCGGAGGGGAACCCCCTTTTGGTGTTTTAAGCATTTATGTCATACTTTAGCTGTAGAAAAATAGCAGATCTACAAGCTCATAACGCGGCACCGAGTGCCGTGCTACGAGCTTGTAGATCTGCGATATTTGAAAAATCGTGAAAATGTGGCGCAAATATTTGAATACCGTATATATTCTTTCAGAGTGAACGTTTTTAACTCAAATCTTTGCTTCTGGGGGGTGCCTGGAACAACATATTTTCAAATGGGTGTCCGTGGCCAAATACAGATAATTGACATGGAAAAGGTTGAGCACCGCTGTCATAGAAACAGGATTTCAGAAAACTGCTATAGTAGGCTCACTGGAATTTGCATAACAGATTAGAGGAGAACCAAATCACTTTCTGCTGTGGAAAAGTGTGGGACCATCTAGTAAAAACATCTGTGAAATTGTGACATATCAACATAATAATCAATTCTCAGATATGCTCTCTTCTCTATATTGAACCCATGACAAAGACGTGCGCCCTGTCGTCCCTGTGAAGGAGCTGTTAAATGCCTCTCCATTGAGTAGAGACAGATAAAGAAGCCAGGCTGCAATGGGCTCACAACATTCTTACAGTATTACAGTATGAGAGGTATAGGAACACATTTTATTCTATTGTGTAATAAAATAAGCACAATAGGAGCAAAATGTATTTTTCTCTGCCTCTCCTCACCGCTTGTCTTTGGAGACATAACGGTGTCATGTTTAAGTGATTAGTAATAGGATTAATGAAGAATATGGTGCTTAAAAAAAAGTTTATCTGCTGTTTGAGGGACAAAAACAACTTACGGTACATGTGTTGTGGTAGGTGTATAGGCTACAATGTGGCAAATTTGCTGATGGCAACGTAAACTCACCATATATAGATTATCATATGTCTCAGTTATTATTTTTTTAAATCACCGTCAATGTGTAATCTCTCAAAAATGTCACCTTAATTGTTGAATTGTTGTGTTGAATTTGGATGGATTTGAATTGATCCATCTCTAGGCGCACCAAGGATATGTTTGAGCTCTGTGTTTTAGACCTTCTTTGTTCAGGTCGGAAGATAACAAGATAACAAGATAACAATTGTGCTGCCCGCGGAAGATAGAGACCTGTTTACTTTGTATTCATTTGCATTATTTTAGAGCATGTTACATTAATAATTAACTGGACAAACTTGTGCACATGCAATGGTTATGCATATGCTATCCATGATAGCAAAGCCTATACCGATGAAAGTAGGGTTGCACGATTATGAAATTATGACCGATCTCTGATTATTTGCAGGGTCATATCTGCCGATACCGATTCTGACCGATATTATACGGATTATGCTGCCTTTAAACATTAGAAATCCACAAAACAAAAGCGACAGAGCCATGGATGATGGACAGTCACATTATTATATTTTTATGGCCGATATGGCCGATTTCGATATGCTACCGATCATATCATGCATCGCAATGGTTGGGCACTACTGGAAGACGAGCCATCCGTAGTGGAGGGAGAGTGGATTCAGTGCTGTGTCAGGGTGCTCGTATGAGGATTAGCACAGTAACAATGCACAGCTTGTTCACCGAGATCTGTGTGTGTCTGTGTGTGTGTGTGTCTCTCTGTCACTGTACTCTGTACTTGCATGCGTGTGTGTTTTACACTGTACAGCACTTGTCAATGTGAACGTGTATACTGTTTTACTGTATGTGACTGTGTTTGTAAGTGCACAGTTACATTTACAAGTCTGTGCATGTGTGCCTATGAGCACGCGTGGTTACAGTATATGTGTGTATGTGTGCACAAACCTCATCATATGTGTTTGTTTTGTGCGCATGTGTGCATATTAATTTGTCAGTGTTTGTGTGTGTGTGCATGCGGTGCGTGTGTGCGGTGCATGCGTGCGGTGAGTGTGTGCGTGCATGCAGTGTGTGCGTGCAGAGTGTGCTTTAAGCTGTTCTCTCCCCTCCAGGAGCTGTCCGTCTTCAGGTCTATCTGATTACAGCCGCTAACTAAAGGCCTCCTGTGTGATTACACACTGCCTTTACCCTCTGTGTTTTATGACTACATTCCTCACACATACACAAACACACACACATACACAAACACACACATACATGGAGTGGTGGGGAAAAAGTACTCAAATGTTTGTATCAAGTGTCTGTGTGTCTGTATCAAAATGTACTTAAAGTGTCTGTATCAAAATGTACTTAAAGTACCAAAAGTAAAAGTACTAATTGTGCAGAATGTCCCCTTTAAAGTTGTCAAGTGTATAATAATAATCTTTTGAAAATAACAGATCTACAAGCTCACAATGCGTCGAATTGCGAGCTTGTAGATCTGCTCTTTTCAAATGGCCAAAATGTAGGATATATATATAGGGCTGAAGTGGTTAACACAATATTTTCCTCTGAGATGCATAGTGGAGTAGAGGTAACAATTATACAAGTAAATGCACTTAGGTATGCAGTTACTTCACACCCCTGGTCTGTACTAAGTTGAAGACCCCTGGTGTATGATTGTATTATACAATGAATTCTAATCAGGCCCATGTTGCAGTGCCAAAGAAGGCTGCACCTGTCATAGGGTTTGAAAACCAACTGATTGCTAAACAAATCAAACGTGTTATGAAATGTAACTGTCAACATAATTGCAAGGGTGAAAAGTTTCTTCATAAACTTAAATACAACAGCACCCCCAGCTGTTGTAAAGACGTAAGTTCAGTGTTGAGTGACGTCAATGACAGACAGAGACAGACACAGAAACAAACAGGTTTTTTGGTTCACTGGTTCACTTACAATTGTGTTAAAAGCATTGGAGTCCACAGAATCTCCCAGAACATTAATGGCAACCAAAGCAACCTGTAAAACAAAATGTAAAACAAATGAAGGCGGTTGAATGAAAACTGTTGCGTGGAAAATCTGAAATGAAAGTCTAATGTCCGACAATATCGAATGAGAATATAGCCGACTGTTTTCCGAAACATGCGAAATTGCATCTGAGCCGGTCTACGAGTCAAGTTATTTTCAAAGCTGAGCACCCACTGCCTCAACCAAGGGCAGTTTCCAGGGGAAGTGCACGTGCTTTTCTTTCTTTACTAATATAGAATGTGACTTTTTCAGTTTTCGCCGTGAAAAAGACAAAGTCAGATGACATGTTACTTGGTAATTGACACCTATTACAAAAAGTATTGTGCCATCACAAAATAACAAATAGACTGTACTGACTGTAGTAGTAGTTGTAGTTTACACACAAACACAAATCACCATTATACCATATGATGATATGCCTCAGATTACATTTGTAAAATAATGGTGACAACAAAAAGTGTGAAAGTCAATCATTATCAAACCATCCCTAAACATTAATTCAAATGGAATCGTGACCTTGAAGTCAAACTGCTCTCAAGAGCCTGAATGGCAGCTATTCATTGCAGTTACAAGTAGAGCCACTAGATGGCAGAAACGTACTTTACATGTTTCCTCACATGCAAAAAAAAACAAGTTCTTTAACTTGTTTTTTGTGATTTAAAAATTGAATCAATGAATTCACAGCCATAAAATGGAAAGTAAACATTGAATCATGGATTTAGATATTAGAGAACGGTGATGATGCCTTAATACATGCTCAAAGCTAATATTGCACAGTAAAATCATCAGTGTTCTGTTAACTCTGTAAACACCAGGCTGTTAACTCTGTCACCAGGCTTTCCACCTCAGAATAACTGAGAATGTATAAATACAACCATTTGAACACTAGCTCTCAAAATTAAAATAATAACACGCTGCACTTTACTGTGTGATATGTGTTTAACATTACATGGATGACATCGGACTTAAACAGGGTAAAATCTTTATGGGAAATTTTGATTGGCAGATTTTTCTGTGGTGCCAGAAAAACACGGCCACTACTATGACCTACACAAGTGGTTTTCAACCCTTTTCATGCCGAGGCCCATTATTTATTGGGCATTTGTGCCACGCCCACGGACCAACATTTGATGAGATTTAGCCTAAAGAATATTTTGTTGTCGTCGAATAAGATTTTGTCCACAGTTCCATGCTGTATTGATGTTGGTACCATTAGGAGCGATAACAGGCAAACGTTGATCAAAATAACAATTCTTCTACATTCTCCAAACGTGTAGACTTCTTGTAAATTAAGTAATACAGATTATTATTTTTTTACAATAATTTAGCTCTTGAGCTCTTGAGATCTAATAAGGGTCCATTTCTCCATAATTTAGCTCAGGACCACCTGGACCCCCCTCAAGGACCACTGGTGGTCCCTAGACCAGTGGTTTCCAAAGTGGGGTCCGGCGTCCCCCAGGGGTCCTTGAGGGAGTTCCAGGGGGTCCACAGCTAAATTAGTTTTTGAACCAAATGGACCCTTATTATGGGTCTGTAACTCTGAGACCCCTTTTCCACCGGGGTTGAACCGGTTCGGTTCTTTCTTCCCGCTAAATATTGAACCAGTTCAGAGTGTTTCCACTGAAAATGAGTGGGTTCCGAACCATAAACGTTCGTTCCCAATGTGAACCACAAAACGGTGGTTCAGCTTTGTAATTGCACGCAGCGCTTTGTGAACCGAGACGATATAAGTGGGTGTGTCAGTAGGTTGGAACTTGTCAGTGGGTTGGAACTTGGGAGGACGTCGCAGACACAGTGACACACGCAACAGATATCTTTGAACAAAAATACGTTTACATTAATTGCCAACGCAAACATGAAACGATCCAAACGTATACGGATGCATCGCGATCCAGAATCCAGAGACTTGCGGGGCGTTATAATAACTTGTAACCTTGACATCACAATCTCGTGGATACTGTTTACATCGGTTTGTGTTGTGCAACGCCCTCGGGCGCATAATAGCGCCACCAAATGAACCGGCCGTCAATCTGGTGGAAATGCAGCCGGTTCGCGACCGGTTCGCAAAAAGCACCAAGGTTCGGAACGGCACTGGTTCTGAACCGAAGTTCTTTTGGTGGAAAAGGGGCCAGTGTGTACTCTCAGAGTTAAATTAACATTGATTTTACAATATAAATTGGGGGTCCCAGCGATAGAATCAGAAATGCCATTAAATGGGGGTCCGTAGACTAATGCATGTCAAACTGGGGGTCAAGCCTGAGGAAGGTCGCAAGACAGAAACGTTGCTTCTTAAATAAATGCTCTGAACCTAGCAAGTGGCGGTGTGCGGGTGTCCCTCCTTTCTTCATTGTATATGCCTCGTCATCATCGCACCTGCTCCAAATTACCTACCAGGTGTGTAGTAATTTCTCTATAAACTGGGGGTCCTTGAAAAACGGGTTGAGAATCACTGCTAGAGCCGTAAATATCTTCTCTCATGGGGGTCCCTGGCATTATCTCTTGAAATGGGGGTCCGTGGGCTAATTAGTGTCAACTCGGGGGTCCTTGACATGAACAAGTTTGGGAACCACTGGTCTGGTGTGTCTGAAACAGTGGCATGGGTGCATCCTCCTCCTCCTCCTCACGTTTCAGCATACCTGACTGTAGACATTGTAGCTGTTGACGTGGTTTGCGTGGAACGTTATTCTCAGGTACGTTCCAATAGCATCCACGTGGACAGACTTGAGCTCCCGGGCTTTGAATCCTGTCTTCTCATTGTCTGACAGAGAGACATACCTGTAGGGAGAGTACAGCACAATGTTGCTTTAAAAAAAGAAAATTGGCCTCATCATTATGTAAAGGATAATGTCTGGCTAGCTGGTCATTGTTGAGAGATAATTCACCGAAAGAATGATTAACCACAGACGCCCTGAAGGTGAATTATATCCCAACAACCAGCTAGCCAGACATTATCTCACTTATTACACAGCTACTTACATAAAATAATAAATAGACAGTTGACACAAAAGGGATATAAGTAACATGGGTTTTATTTAGGCTATTTAGCATACAAAATATGTCCATGGGTATTCTGCTCAAGAAAGTAGTTAATTTGAAAAGTTTGTACCAGGGAAGTGTGATAGGAATATGAGCCGAGTGCTCTGAGGCAGGCTTTGATCAAAGCTGGCGTTGATTAGCCATCGGTCTGTTATAGAGTGGAGCGGTCATTATCACGAAATAACACCCCGCTAAGTTCAGCGATTGACCAATCAGATTCAAGCATTCAACCAAGCTGTTGAACATCCTTTACGTCTGTGTGTTGGTTTAAAAAATATATTGAGAACCAATGTAAAGTATTAGAAAGTGCTTCGGACAAAACCTCTTAACTCCATTGAGCCTCAGACTGTCTCCTAAAGCAACTAACTCCACCACCTCTCCCCCTCTCAATTGACAATATATAAATTCACAATACCAACTTTGATGAGGCAGTATTGCATTGATTGGTTTCAACTTTGATTTGGTTTCTTCCCGACATGACAAATATGTAAGTTCTATCAGGTATATTTCCATTGTACAAGCATATACTAATCATCATTCAATCATAACTGATTTTTTTTTCTCGTAGGATCAATAACTGTCTGTCTGTCTGTCTGTAAGTAGGTAATAAGAACCTGCTAGACATTTATTCGCGCATTAGTCTGATTTGTGGGATTCATAGATATGAATTAAATACGGTAGTACAGAATAGATAGGTCATAAACGCCCTATTGCACTGTTGCAGTGTTCACAGCCACTTACTGTGTTGGGGGACAACACAAATATGTTCATTGCTATGGAGGAGATATAGATCTGTGTGGCATGCTGAACAATTCCACTTCAAACAGAGAACGCCGTGCCATGGATTTATTGCTGTTTGACATGTCAGCACACAGGATTGCTAGGCTTGTAATGAAATGTCCTTTCTATCATTTTCTATTGTATGGTTTGGAATGGGATATGACATTTTAATATGAACGCAAGGCATTCCCAATCAATTAAAGATATGAAATAGGCTGTGGTCTTGATGGAAACTACTCCAAGAGTAGTTGAATTTTTGTCTTTTGTTATTACTCCCACAGAATTTGTCCAAACAATATATAGAGCCCTGGGGTACGCCAGCCCGGTCAACAAATTATATAGGGTTTCAGTGAATAGAGGTCCCGTCTTCCACAGAGCTCTTGAGGAGTTGAACCAGTGGTTGGTCCTGGCCGACACGCTGTAGATGTTAACTCGCCTAATACCGGTTCGTACTGTTCAAAAAGATGCGATGCAGTAAAACATGAATGCATAAAACAGGATTTATTTGACTTCATCGTCCATTTCTTTCCATACACAGATTGGGTGAATGAATTATTCTTTCAAACATTTTGCCCCCAGCCACACGTTTGAACAAAGGTAACCAGCGGACAAGAGAACCATTGCCCTTCTGGATCAATCCTCCCACCCATGACAGTGAACTTGACACTTTTATACAGCAGAGCACCACCCCCATGGTCACACAAATTCATTTTAGATTTCATACCCATTTGGCTCCTACACAACCCATTTTGGTGTTAGCATCATGTCGTGCTTTAGCTATTGAAAAATAGCAGATCTACAAGCTCATGTGGCGCGCTACGAGCTTGTAGGTCTGCTATTTTTGAAAAATCGAAGAGCGACTGACATAGAAGACATTTTTAGAATCTGATCTCAGGTCAGAATGAAAACTGTCAGGATGTAGAAGACATTTTTAGAATCTGATCTCAGGTCAGAATGGGTTAAAGTTTAGTGTTGGTGACCGCAGTGAGTCTTACCCCAGTCGGCGGAGCCGCCCAGGGGACCCGGGGGACCCGGGGGTCTGGGCCCCTGGGAGTGACTCTCCAATGTGGAACTCCACCTTGGCTGATATCAGGTACTGGTGGGCCAGTAGCTGCAGTTTCCTCACACGGCAGCGCTCCGCCAACTGGAGGGTGATGTGTTGGGGGTAGGGACACCGCCTGGACACACACAAACATTGCATAATATAAGCTGCCATTGTTCGCATACTAGCAAAGGGGTCAGCTGTCAGAGTATCTTCACAGGGAGTATCTATAAGGGAAAGCATAAGGTGTGTTTACTGTATAAGTGTGTTGTGTGGAATTCATTGTCACAACAAAAACATATATCTCAAACTAATATCTCCTCTTAAGCTTTAATAACTTTTCACCCTAAACCCAAAATGGAAGTATGCAAACAGAAACATTAATTAATTAATTAATTTCCTGTAAGACTTCACAATTTGATGCAGCCCTAATGCATGGCTATAGGCGCGATTCATAGTCCTATTTTAGAGCCGAATAAAAGTCGGTTCGGCTCATTTGAGGTTCGGGGGGGGCGGGTACCGTCCTAAAGTCGGCTCTTCGGTGCTACTGAATATTTCTGACGAGCCAAAATCATTTCGGCACTACAGCGGTAAAATAGGAGTATGAATCGGCCCTTAGTTTGTTCAAATTCTGATACAAAGCACAACCTTAGCAGAACAGTACTGATTGACAGCATCGAACAAAAGACAGAATGGTAAAACCTCAGGGAGGTTGAGGGAACCAGCTGGGCCTGGATTCTACCTGCTCCCCACAATGATGTAATTTGCCTAGAAATGTGTTTAATTGTGATAGAACCTTTATAAAATGAGCCATTGTACCTGTGATGTATCGTTGCATTTTATCTCTATGCACGTACTGTATATGCTCACTTCAGTGTTAGGCAAATAGGCAAAAACCTATTTTAAATTCAGTCTATTTGAAAATAGCCGATCTACAAGTCAAGCTCACAGCTATTTTTGACAAAATTACTGTACTTTTACTGTAATTTGTCTGTACTTTAACTCAGGTACAATTTTGAATAGAGGACTTTTTGCTATTTTGAGTATTTTTATGTTGTGGTATTGATACTTTTACTTAAGAAAAACATCTGAGTACTTCTTCAACCACTGTACCTTGGGGATCTCCAGCCATTGACAGTCGGTGCATGGACCATAAGTTCCTTGGCACTGAAGTTCTCCTCATGACCAGAAGAGCTGACCACAGTGAATCCAATCTTCCTGGGCATTCCTCTGACAGAAACTGGGCACAGAACAAAACATGGAAGCATTGAAAGGTTGGCCCATAATCCCAACATAAACAGCTTGAATGTAACCAACAGACTTCGATGAATTGAATACAGTACACAGGACCACAATGGAAACGAGCCATAGTGCTTGCTTGGGTTTAATCCTTTTTAGGGATGTACCGATGAGACATTTTGGCCGATATCGATATCCGATAATAATTAATTGCGGTATGGCCGATAACGATATAACCGATGTCGATATGATCTCATTTTGTATTAAAAAAAATTAATAATTCCATTCTGGAAAAAAAGGCTTATAAACACTGAATTTAAAAAAAGCAAAACATAAACCGCTTGAATGTAGTATTTAAAAATGTTCCAACTTGTTGACTCTTTCGAAAGCTTCCCCAGAAAACACTGATAGAATTTTCAGCCTTCATCCTAACAAAAGGCTTTTTCAGGCTTTTTTTAATTTTATTTTTCAACACAACTATTTATAAAAAACAAAAGAGGTATAGGAGCGCGCCGCACACCAATAGTGAGAAGGTGCTGACCACGGGAGACAAGACATGAAAAAATAAAGAGAGGTCACACAGCTCGTAGTCACGAGCTGTGTGACCGGGGTTCGGGGTACGGCAGGGATGGTAAAACTGATCAGATTTATAGAGATAAAGACAAAGGTGCACTATCAGGGTCAGGGAGTGTCCTCAATTTGGCCAACACCCAAACAAAGGGTTGCTGGCAGCATTTATGAATATATTTTTACAGCAAAAGAACATCAGCATGCAATATGCCGGCGGTCAGTACAAATATATATGTATATATATTTGCTAAATACATTGAAATGTTAAAGAGTTTAAACTGTTTATCAGTTTATTGACTTCCATGGACCCAGACAAGACTGTCCAAGTGTCCAGTAAGTAATTTAAAGAGGGAGTTTTCCATGTGTCTATGAGGTGACAGTACTTCATTAGACACCCTGGCTGGAGTCGTTTTTATATGAATTAACTTTGTATTTAGGGTTTCTTCCTGGAGGTTGAACCCTTGACAGTCAAACGGGCCAATGAAATAAACAGTAATATAATGACAATCACACTATCAGCCCTTCCCCCAACCCCTAACCCTGTATCATACAACTACAGCTGTGGGTGCGGCTTCAGTTCAGGACCTCAGGTGGATCACCACCCCCTATGATCACCACCCATCACCACCCACCAGGCATACTTAAAGGACCACTTCACCACTTTTCAACCTATCTTCATATAATAGGTCCTCACTAATAATAATGGCGCAATTTTTTTCTACTCCCTAGTTCAGAAACCGTCTTCCAGTGACATCATCGATGGGGAATACAAGCTAATAAAAACTGCAGGCCTTATAGTCCTGAAAAGTTGCAATGCGAAAATGGAAGCCATCGTTCTCACAATAATGAAAATCTAAACATCACTGGAAGACGGTTTCTAAACTGCCCACAGACCTCCTATGAGACACAGACTGAGTAGAAAAAAGTTGTGCCATTTTATCATGATTATTAGTGAGGAGAGGACCTATGAAGATAGGTTGAAAAGTGGTGAAGTGGTCCTTTAATGAATTGGTGTGCGTGCCCAGATAAAAACAACATTTTAACAAATACTGTAAACTTTTTGGAAAAAATTATACCTCCTTATATAACAATAAGACCTGATGAATTGCTCCAGTGCCGTGATTTTTTGTGGGGATTTATGTGGGGAGCTCCCCACATAACAAGAAACCAAAGGACTGTCCATCTGAACTATTTATTAATACTAGGATAGCAATAAAATATACTCTACTATAAACAGAGTTAGTTACCTAACACATCCAGAAATACTGCAATTACGAATTAAAATTTGCTGAAACTGTTTTTGTTACAACTTTAGTTATTGATGATGAGTCATCAGATAGCATTCATCATTGATGACTGCTATCTGATTTGAGTGGACATTCAATCTATCCACCCATGTTACTTTAAATTACCGCACTTAAAATAATGTAAGTGTAAATAATGCTCAAGCTGATTATCCACTGAAACAGAATAGGATTAAGTGAGAAGATTAGATTACACAAGGCGGGCATGGCAGAGAGACAGCCAACCATTAAATGACACCGTGACTAAATGCATGTTAGTTCACTTAAAAAAACCTTGAGTAAACTAACACTAAAGGAACTCCTGTTGCAGTTCTGGATGACGTGATGATATGCAGCCCTTATATATAGCTTCGCCCGTTACCTTTTTGGAACTGGATTATGATGAACATATAGTTACATTCATGCAAATGTCCTGACAGCCTCCTTGCGACATAAAACACCCGTTGAGGAAACATGCTGTGAATCAACACGAGGCTGTTTTAGAAGACATCTTACCAGAAACATCACAAATATGTTGACAGCTCTCCAGCAGCAGAGTCTCATGTCATCTCCATAACCACCAACGACAACAACCAACTCTTACTCTACACAACAGGGGCCGGAGAGACATGCGCAACTGCGTCGTCGTGAGCGTCAGACGCATAGAGGATTGTGGTTAATGTAGTTTGCTTTGCAGTGGTGGAAAAAGTACTCAATTGTTTTACTTAAAGGGATAGTTCAGATTTTTGGAACTTAAGCTGTATGAAATACTTGCAATTAATAGTGGTTGCAACTGTATTAATTGATTGCCCGAGTCCCGTGGTGGAGTTCTGCTCTGGTTTTCGGTCATTTTGTGTGTGTGTGTGTGTGTTATCACATAAAACTTTTGGGCGTAGTGATATGGACACAAAACAGTTCTGTGTGAAACGGTGTGATAGAGTCTTGACATCATGAGACTTCCCAGTAACTGACAACATTGACACGTCATCATCAATAAATTAAAATACAAATCTTCACTTTTTCACTACATTACTAGATGCATGGTCAGGGACCACATGTAACACCTTCATCATTTCATGGCTTCACGGACCACCTGCTGAAAACCCATACATGGCCAACTCTTCTCCCTTCTGGCTCCAAAACTATGGAATGCACTTCCCATCAAAATGGGACCGTACCCAAGTTCCCTCATGCCCTATGTTCCCTCAGCCCTACTGTATGTCCATATATATACTGTATTTTTTAATATACACAATTTTAAATATATAGTTTCAGGATGACATGCTCAAGTCATTAATATGTTGCAGGAGATTTGTGGTATTGTGTAGGCTATGCGATATCGGTACCTCATTTGTCTGTGTGAGTCAAGTCAACTGTATGACCACAGTGGAAAAGAACATGGCATGACATAATTGTTAAAGAGGGCAGAACTGGACAAGTAAATAGTTATATTTTTTGTCAGTTGAGAGAAAGTGTTTCAAAGTGTCAAATTCCAATAACAACTAAATCATAATAACACTCAACAAGCATAATTCATGGAACCCTTGATCCACAGACCTCCTCCTCAGCTCTGATCAAGGTTGAGCACCCTAATCAAACTACTATTGCATTGAGTGCATTCCTTTAAATCCTGACATATGGCCTTCATGAATCACTCATCATGTACTTTATTATCTGTTTTGAATCTCAGGTATATGTTGCCATTGCATATCAACATAGAGTACAGTACCACACTTTAATGGACTGACACCAACTATTTAAGTTACGTTGACAAACACAAAACTAGTTTAGCTTGTAGAACTTCCTGTCTCCTCATGTCCCCAAGTAACACTGTCCTCTGAAAGGCCATCTGCAATAACCTAATATGAACTGCACACCCATTCACCTTTGCAGCTAAGTGTCCCTTTCTCGGACTGCAACTGTAATTACTGTATAAGACCCATTTATTGAAATCCCAAACATGGAATATACTTGGACCATGCATTATGCCACATATAATGCCTGTCTCAGGACGGCCACCTGCCAGTATACAGTGGATAACTTCCCAGTCTTGCTGGGTAAGTTGGGTAACTATATAGCTAACTACTTTAACCCTGACATCCCAATTTTGGGCATGTCATTATAGGCTAAGAAGAAAGGACAATTGCTGATCTACAAGGTCACAACATGCCATAATGTGTTGTGAGCGCAGTGGAGACACTATGACACGTCAAGAGTCTATTAGTAGGCTACTGTAGGCTATACATTTGTGTTCTGGTAATATCATTGATCACTTGTTTTGCATGTCCGTGGCAAAAATAAAACATTAATGGAAATGTCGATCACATTCACAAGCTGGCATAGTGATGCCCCCTGGTGCAGATAGCTGCTGTACTATCATGGTTATTGGTGGTGGCGGCAATACTAATAATGTATTGGAACGAAGCAAGTTGGAAATGAAAGCCCCACCCAGACATTATGTCTGTGTCCCTTCTATGTTAGTATGTAATACGCCTCTTGATGTTTTGTACCTGACGAAGACCCACAAGGGTCGAAACATTGTTCATTAAATAATTTTCCTGGGAGCAGTGAATCAGTGTGCGGACATCCCTTCCTTTTCAGTGTCCCTTCTATATGCCCATATATGGAGTTATTTGTCAGGCATGCCCAAATATGGAGTCTATGCAGACATCAGAATGATGTCAGAACATGCCAGATCACTATGTGACCGTCGTGATGTCACTATGTGACGTCATAATAAAAAATACATAAACCACCACAGTAGCCTATAGTTGTTATTGCTGGGAACGACCACAACAGTGTCAGTATCGCTTCTCTGTCTTGTGGCTATAGATCAAGTGTAGTATCTGTTGTTATCTTGTCCTCTGCATTGGGTCGCAGCCATGGTCAATGTACCGAAGGCCCGCAGGACTTACTGCAAGAAGTGCAAGAAGCACCAGCCTCACAAGGTCACCCAGTACAAGAAGGGCAAGGATTCTGTCTACGCACAGGGTAAAAGAAGATACGACAGGAAGCAGTCCGGTTATGGCGGTCAAACAAAGCCTATTTTCCGGAAAAAGGCCAAGACCACAAAAAAGATTGTGTTGAGGCTTGAGTGCATGGAGCCCAACTGCAGATCCAAGAGAATGCTGGCCATCAAAAGATGCAAGCACTTTGAGTTGGGTGGTGACAAGAAGAGAAAGGGCCAGGTCATCCAGTTCTAAGATCTGGAAGATGGTGTTCCAAGAGTTTTGTTTTCAATAAATGGATCAAATACAAATATAAAAAATAGTATATAAACGTATATAAAAAAATAGTATCAGTTTAATATCTGTTACGTCCCCTACTCGGGGACCATATATTAAATTGAATTACACTTTTCGCGACTTTTCGTTGGGAAAAGTGCAGACATCTCGCCGGACATGTCACCATTAAGGTCCCCGAAAGGCGTGTCAGGCAAGTCACTGGACAAGTCGCCCGAGGCGGGAGAGCTCGCCCAGAGGCATATCCCAGTGTTAATGATGTATATTATTTTTGAGAGATGTATGTTATGAGAGAGAGAGAGGAGATATTGTAATGTACTATTTCTAGTTTTACTGCAGTGTAAGAGCCATTTGAGCCTCCTGATTGTATCCAATGATGTCTACTGAGGGGCGTGGTCAATGTCAAGGTTGGCAGGGTATTTAATCAGGTCTCAATCAACCAGCAAGTGTTGCTGACAAGAGGCAAACCGTTTTCAGACTGTTTAGGAGGCTGTTGTTTGTATCATTTATGTTTATTGCATTTATTTGTATGCTGCAGTGACTAGGCCTTCAGAGACAGACAATAAATCCTCATTATACCAACTCTATGCACATGTTTGGAAATCACTTTCTGGAAACTACAACCCGACTGTCAAACCAGTAGTGCCACAAATTTAGGATTTGGGCGCTACATTAGGTCTGAAAACTGTTTGCCTGTTGGTATGTACCGTAGTTGTATAAATCTTATCTAACAAGATATTGAATATAACTTCACACATAAAATATCTATACAGATGCTTCATTTTTTTTCCATGTCAGGTTCCATTATTTATTTGGCATTTTGAGCCTGCACGGACCGCCATTTGATGAAATTTAGCCTCAGACCCAAAAACCTAAAATGGTTTGTTGTCATCAGATTGGAGGTTGATTGATGTTGGTACCATATGATAGATAACAGTCGTTGATCAACATAACAATTATTCTACATTCTCAAATTGTTTATAGATTTCTTGTACATTAAGCAAAGCAGATGTTTAACAATAATGTAAATATTGGTCCTGTGGTTTCATTTTACGCTCTCAAGAGTTAAAGATCTAATACAGGTCAACTCTCCATGTACCACTATGAATAGTTATACTTTAAAAAGGTTTAGATTGTATGCTCTTGTGTGCATAACACTTCTATGCCCCTTTAAGAAGCCTCCATTGTTGTTTGGGGGATGTCCAATTATGGATGGCTAATACTTCCATCAACACATTTGCATGTGAGACATTTGACATTTCATTGAGGGCAGTTTGAACCAGTCACTTTATTCTCCCCTCCATAACAACAGTTAATAGAAACAAGTCTCCTTAACAACCTTCTAGGCTACAAGATGCAATTCCAGTGTCTTATAATAATTTAATATCATATGTGGTTGGTAAATTACATCACACCACGGCAAGCTGTCCACAGATCCCGACGAGCTGTCCACCGGTCTTCACGTTTTTGAGTGGTGCAAACAATCCTATAGACAGCTATGTGTGTGGCTGTGTCCCTGGGTTCCTGGGTCTGTCCCTGTGTCCCTGGCTGTGTCCGAGCACGAAAATAGCTTTATAGCGTTTGTTCACCACCAAGTGTCACTGTTGCTCAGCCTAACACACAGACACACACACACAGGCCAGGGAGGAAGGCTTGTACAGTACAGTACACCGAGTACAGTACAGTACAGAAATTACAATACCACTCACTTCAGACGGATCTGATTTTAAAATTTGTGGCGAGTGCTCTCCACTTTTCGCCACGGCGAGATGAAACCGGCGAGTTCTCCGGTATTCGATGGAATAGGGGCTTGCTCCGTCCACTCAAAGCATCGACCTGCGGTATTGCAGTAGGCCTACCTCTAGGAATGGTGCACCCCCTCTACTTATGGTGGTGACAAGGCGTCAGTCACCGTCAATTAAAAAATGTATCCTACTAAAACCAATTTCTTAAAATACAACTTAATATTTCTTATTTCTCTGGGCCGAGTATTTTACAGTTTGCTAATTCAAAAGTTACAACTACTACTACTACTAGTTTGGTGTTGCAGTGGTGAAACTTTTAATTTCTTTATTATAAACTTTCACAACAGCCTAAGTACAAATATAATTATGAAAAAGCAAGTTGTTGTAGGCTATGTGGGGATTAATTGTGGGGTCACTATATATCCTACTAAAACCAATTTCTTATTACTAGTTGAAATTGAAAATGCAACTTAATAATTCTTATTTGTAAGCTAGCCTAGTCCAACTGCATGGCTCTCATTGACCCCGTCCCCATCATCACAGGGCGTCTGTGGCTCAGGAGGTAGAGCAGGTCGTCCAATGATCCCTGGCTCCTCCTCCTGTCCACATGTGGAAGTGCATGTCCTTCTGCAGCTCGAATATTAGCACCATTGTAAAGCGCTTTGAGCACTTGGAAAAGTGCTATAAAAATGCAATTCATTATTAATCCACCGAATATAGTTTGCCTTTGCCTCCCATCGTCCTAATGGTTTTGATTGATTGATTGAAATCTTTATTAACAGTTTGTAGAATTTACAGTACATTTTAAGCACGAACTCAATACAAAGACTGTCAACTGTGAGTGGACGACCCAATTAAGCATTACACTTGTTTACAACAGGGTCCACATTGTTCAATTCATCAAAACATTTAAAGACATACAAACATTTAGAGACATACAAATAGACATTTCTCTGTAGGTAAAGAACAGAACAGGAATTCATCATATGGGAAGCAAAAAAAGGGAAAAGATACAATATACAGTGAGGGAAAATGGGGGGGGGGGGGGGGGGGATTCAGATTTTACAGAGGCCAGTTTCGAAATGCAGCCATCCGTAGGTGCCCTTTGAGAGCGGTTTTGAAGGAGTCAAGGGATTCACATGTCTTAATGACTGTTGGTAGGGCGTTCCACATTTTGGTGGCATAGGAGCGAAAATAATTTAGTCCCTTGTTTGTGCCGAATCTGGGTTGTACATGGTTTGTTGCACTCCCTCTGGTGTTGTGGGTGTGGACTTCGTTTACATTAAGGAAGTATTTAGACAGGTACATGGGTATCTTGGTGGTGTATCGAATCTTGTGGACCAGACCCATTGCAAGATGCTGTACTCTGTCGTCGACCCTAAGCCATCCCAGCCTGTCAAAGTGGGCAGGGGTGAGGTGGGTTCGGGGGGTGAGGCCAAGTAGGAGCCTGACCAGTTTGTTTTGAGAGGTCTGGAGCCTTGTTTTAAGGGCCTTTGAGGTGCTGTGGTACCAAGAGGTGGATGCATAGTCAAAGAAACCATGGTCTCCACCAGGAGGATAGGAGAGTGTGTGATGTTTGGCAAAATGTTTAGGAGTAATTTAAACATGTGTGTGTGTGTGTGTGTGTGTGTGTGTGTGTGTGTGTGTGTGTGTGTGTGTGTGTGTGTGGTATGTGGTGTGTGTGGTGTGTGGTGTGTGGTGTGTGGTGTGTGTGTGTGTGTGTGTGTGTGTGTGTGTGTGTGTGTGAGAGAGAGACGCAACTTGTTGTATCTACTGTTGTAGCGCCACCATGAGGCTGATTTGAAAACTGTCAAGTGGCATAGGGAACTGGGAATAACGTGGATATGCACGACTTGGGATACACTGCCATGTCACCAGCCACCCAAATACACTTTATATGCACGGCTTGGGATATCCGTGGATATGCACGGCTGGGATATCCGTGGATATGCATGGCTTGGGATACACTGCCATGTCTTCCTTCTCAGAATGCATTTCTTTCATGTGGATTCCAAGGGATTCGATGCAACTGATCTGACAGTGCCTGTTCCTCTCCGACGCTGATGTGCATCACTTCAATGTCCACAACTTCAGTTATGATATTTAGCGTGGTGACTTCTCCTTGCACCAGCCATCCAAATACACTTTCCAGTGCAACTATAGTCCTTCATTCAGTCTCTCCATTTTTCCTGTGACCATTTTGCTATGGGCATTCCTTTTGCTTCCAGTCCCTCGACCATATCTTTCGAAGAGCTCAACTTGGGTGTTTCCAATAAATGGACATCAATGCTTTGATTGTTCTTAATATTTCTCAAACGAGCCTTCACTTTCCTGCAGGTAATTCTCTGGGGTGTTGGAACCAAACACATAGGCCTACATATTCAACGCAAAATGTTTAGGAGTAATTTAAACATGTTTGGGTTTGTGTGTGTGTGTGTGTGTGTGTGTGTGTGTGTGTGAGAGAGAGAGAGAGAGAGAGAGAGAGAGAGACGCAACTTGGCCTGTTGTAGCTAGCGCCACCATGAGGCTGATTTGAAAATTGTCAAGTGGCATTTCTTCCTCAGCCTATAGTGGGAATAGGCATGCACGGCTTGGGAAGCCGTGGATGGCTTGGGATAGCCTATCCGTGGATATACACGGCCTGATCCAAAGCCTTGTTTATACTTCACTGTGCAACGGTCCTATGCTGGAAAATATAGATATGCAAACTCACAGCACATCTCATTCAAGACACTGAACTTGCAGATCTGCCATTTTTGCCATCCAAATGCATTATATGGTTAAATGGGCCCTAAGAGATGCAGAAATGAACTAGAAAAAGTGCCCTTCTGGGCTCAGTGCGACAAAACTGCTGAGTGAAATGGCCGACTGAGATGGATGGACAGCGAACATGACGTAGATGTAGATAATGTTAGTGACGGTTATGATATTACTGAATAAAGTTCTGTGGATGGAATGAGGATGAGGTTGGCTCCATCCTGCCAAAGGAAGCTATACCACTGATCCTTGCTTTGATTTGCAAGCACCATTAGGGGGCGCCATCATCCCTTAATTGATCCTTATTGTATCTTTTCCCTTTTTTGCTTCCCATATGATGAATTCCTGTTCTGTTCTTTAGCTACATAGAAATGTCTATTTGTATGTCTCTAAATGTTTGTATGTCTTTAAATGTTTTGATGAATTGAACAATGTGGACCCTGTTGTAAACAAGTGTAATGCTTAATTGGGTCGTCCACTCACAGTTGACAGTCTTTGTATTGAGTTTGTGCTTAAAATGTACTGTAAATTCTACAAACTGTTAATAAATATTTCAATCAATCAATCAAAAACCACACACACACACACACACACACACACACACACACACACACACACACACACACACACACACACACACACACACACACACACACACACACACACACAATATATATAGTTATATCACATATAACTACACACTTCTCATAAAATCCTTCAAGTAATCTAAAAGGTTCAAACAAATGTGAAACAACAAAAACTTCACATCATGTCAAATTGTATTTTACTTTGAGCTATTTAAGAATTGGCCCTGACTGGAGTGACTATTCTGTTTAATGCAGGAGCTGAGACTGAGTAATAAACAATACAAAGCAGCTCTTCCATTGACAGAGGTTAAGTGCATTTGTTATAAGGTTTTATCTTGTCCTCCTGACTCCTGGATATGTTGAGCTGAACACAGAGACAGCCCCTGGCATGATTGTCTCAGTAACAGATAGGCCCATTGGACTTGCATAAACTGTACACATGATGAATTGACAATGTACTGTAAGGAGAAGGTGCACAGCACACCGATCCTTGTGAGGTGCCAGCCAACGGGAAAAATATGAATGATTTTAAAATATATATCTGCACACTCGTGGCTGCCAATGCCAATAGTTTTAGGGGGGACACACCAATGTTTCGGACAAACTGCGCCTTCCTCTAGTACCCTGAATTGACAATGTACCACTAATTGAGGCTGTCACATGGTAACATAAGACAATGCTGTTACCAGTAGATTGATGGGGTGATACCCAACTAAAATGAATAACATCCCTTTTTTCATAATATTAAACAAATCAAATACTCCATGATCTCCATCTGAAAATAACAATGCCAACGTATCGTGCTAGACTTAAGTTAAACTGTTGAAAATGTATTACATATACATGTAATACATATTGAATGATGAAAAGTTCTAATTTTCTTAAAATGAAGCTTAAATTCATATTTAGTTCGATTTGTCTTTGCTTTCCACTTTAGTGATTTTTCAGTAGTCAACTCATGACTCTTGGTGCTAAACAGAAAGAACATGTATTATTATTATTATAATTATGCAATGTACCGTAATTGAACAGTTATAGTGGACCATGTTGTTCATACCGTTGTTCAGGGCAACGACACCCCTCTCTTTCTTATATTGATAATTTGGCCAATGTTTGATCAGTTTTTATAGTAGTTTGCCATCCATCCATCCATCTTCAACCGCTTATCCGTAGTCAGGTCGCGGGGGCAACAGCTAGAGAGCCAGAGAGCTCGAGACTTCCCTCTTCAGAGCAACATTAGTGACTTTCTCCTGGGGGATCCCTAGACGTTCCAAGGCCAGTGAGTCCATGTGTTTCCTCCAACTGCACTTTGGTATGCCTCGGGTTCGAGTTTGCCGATTACTTTTAATGCAGTAATGCTTTTTTTTAATGTATTAAGTCTTAAAAGTTAAGTCCTGATGTCACTCGCTCATCCCCTCGATTCCCCTGGTTCACGGAAGTAATTTCTCTATGGAGAATAACATGGGTCCCGGGTCATCTTAAAATCGTTTCATATAAGCATTGTGGTCCAAAAATAAACAAGTCGTCTCTGCGTTATTGTCAGGGAGGTGTCTCTGTATCGTTTGCGACAGTCAGTCACTCATATATGATACAGTCTGTTTCTAGCGAAAATGTAACTAATTCAGTAACATTATAGTTTTCTCTGTCAGTTGATTCTTCATATCCATATGAGTGAAACGGCCGGGATGACATGTTTATTTTTCAAACACAGTTCTTATATGATCTAAAATCCCCCTATGGGGATTACAATGCAAATTAAAAGTGCATGAACACGTGGATTTGTGCCCTCTACCGATATTGACGTCAGACTTCGGTGCTCTATTGTTGCTTCACTGTCTTGGGACCCCCGCAAAACCACTGTGCTTACTGACCTTGGATGGTGTTGTGTTGTCCCAGTACAATGCTGTCATCACATTCTCAGAAAGGACGTCACTGGTAAAGCGCTGAGTCATCATGCAGAGTCCTCATCAGGGACCCTAAAACAATTAGGACTGAGAACAAGAGTATACAGGCATACAGCAGCCTTTTGCAGAACGACAACACTATCAACTCTAAATGAGGTTATGCTTAACATCCCCATTGCCTGTTCTGTATACCCGTAAAATGAAATTAAACTGCAGCTGGGCACAATTTAGAACCTGTCCTTGAAATGTCAAATGACAAAATGTAAAAAAGAAAAAAAAAAACTAAAAACGTTAAAAAAAACTAAACAATCATACACATTTATTTATAATGCACATTTCATATGACAGACACAGATAGTGCTTCAAAAGGTTGTAGAATAAATTGCATCAGCTTTGTGAAGGCCAATAAAGGAGGCAGGCTACATGAAATTAGTCACTGTACAATTGACTGCAAATGAAATAAAAAAAGTAAAAGCCTGGTACAGAGGCTACTGTACAAACAATGCTTAAAGTGACTCATAGTGACACGACACCAGGTCCTTAGAAAACGGTTCAATATTTATTGCAAAATATTTTTGTACAGAATACAACTGAAAAAACACCAACAGAGGAGGAATGGACAGTAAGGCCAACTTCATAACTCTGAGAGCTGTAACTGCACACACACACACACACACCAATAGTAACATTTTGTCAATGTGTTGCTTTAATAGTATTTCTCTTCAACAGGGTTTCCTCATAGCAACTGAACTGAACCGCCTTGTTAAATCCCCCCCCCCCCAAAAAAAAAAAAAAAAACTCTTTGAAAAATTATTGCCTTTGCACTCACCGCTTGCTTGACCTAACTTAGAACATCAAATGACAATCTTTTCCATGTCTCATGATTGCTGTAAGAAATTTGATTGATATTGTCACACAGAAAAAGAAAAAAAAAGATCCAGACCATGAAGGATAGATAAGGTGTTTTGGGACAGACTTTGATATCAGCTGTCATTCAGGACACAACTAGGAGATTCCCGAGCATTACAGTTTGAGGACAAAGAATATAGCGTCATTACACTGTCGTCCAAGCTCATCCTCTTCTAAGACCAGCAAAACTGAATGAATTGATAAAACTAACACTCCACTTTATGCAAACCAAACCCAAACGTAACCAATATTTTCAACGCTTACAAGATTCGAGTTCTGTGTTAGTGTAACTGACGTTGTTCAAATACCTTAAACCCCACGTAGGCTTGGCGGGGTTTCAGTGTAGTGCGTCTAGAGTAAAACTAGGGCGTGCATTCGCGTGCACATCCTCATGCGATTTGGCACTGGTGTATTAGTACTTTCCTCAAAGTAAAACCTTGTGGTTAAAATCCTCTCTGTCTCTTCATCTCGCTCTCGATAATTAATTCAAATGTCTTTACAACTTTTCCACATAAAAAGGCAGAGTGAGACAGGATATACATTATTTTCTTCTGACATTCAAATGTACATCTTTAACATTGGCTCTCCCAAAATGTGGGATCTACAGAAGAAAACAACCAAAAAAAGAAAAGAAAAAACCTGTCTCTGAAATGTTTCTTTTTTTATATATCATAGAAAAAATTAAATAAAGATTAAAATAGATACATTTTTTCCTCTTATATGCATAAGCCCTTCAAGAAAACAAACACATTACAAAGGATGAAGTTGATGTACAATCCAGAATGTTGGTGGTGTGTACGATCCTTGTCTGCAGCTAAAACAGCAGACAAGGGGATATAGGGCAGTGGTTCCCAAAGTGGGGTTCTTGAGGGAGTTCAGGGGTCCTTGAGGGAGTTCCAGGGGGTCCCCAGCTAAATGATAGTTTGGAACCAAATGGACCCTTATGGGTCTGTAACTCTGAGAGTGTACAAATGGAACCAAATTCTCTTATGGGGGTCCCTGGCATGTCTTTTCAAATGGGGGTCCGCCGGCCAATTAGTGCCAATTTGGGGGTCCTTGACATGAAAAAGTTTGGGAACCACTGACATAGGGGGGTATCTTCTCAAATAGACCTGACGAGGATGGTGGACAGGTAGACTACGAATCTGGAGCAATTGTTTTGCCCTTCTAATTCAATACTGTACAATACATCTGTTTGATAAATAAAATAATGCAAGTCTCTTCCTTTCAACTGGGTGACCCCAGGGACTGTTGTGCGTAACACAACTCGACACAAATTTAATAGAAGATGGATCTCGGAGGAGGGGCCATGAACAGATACACAATACCAGCGAATGCTTCTGGGTGATGGTAGTGTCGTCTGATTTCAGTTATTAATTTTTTGTTTTTTAAAAGTCTGAGGAAAACAAGGCTCTTCTGTTATGTCGCGGGGACCAATTGTCCTGCTCAAGAAACATTCATTTCACGCAAATTTGGAGTTTAAATGTAATCATTTTCGTCGGCCATTAAGTTAGCGTAACGTTTGTGAGGTTGTTCATTAATTATATGCATGATAATATGACCTGTCTAAATGTCCTTTCCTCTTTGGTGAACACACACCAAAAAATGTTAAGATAAATCACCAACAAGGGGGCACTCTTAAAACCTTTTGTGGATATCACAAGTGCTTTCAATGATTCGATACCCTGAGTAGAGGATGTAGGCTTGGGGTGAAGTTCAGTAGAAACAAAGAGTTTAGCTAAGCAAAAAAAAAGAAGAAAAAATAATGACATTACTATGCAATAAGACCTTTCACACATAAATAAAACCTGTACTAATTACTTGTACATTAAAAACCACAAATGTAACCAAAAAACACCCACGACAACAGTAATTTTCAGCTTTACAATATGCATATACTCATGCATATATAGTTGTGTATTTCCCCTTGCATACAGTATATATATGTATATATATATATACAGTATATATATGTATTTCCCCTTGCATACAGGCGAGTGGTTGGGGACTACATAAGAGAGCCTTAAGCTATACCATCACCCTCTCCATAGACTAACACTGATTACAAAGAGATCGATACAAATGAGAGAGCAAACATACTTCACAGGAATCATGGTGGGAAGTCATTGGGACTGGGTTCTCTGTGGGCTTGTAAACGGGTGTTTGGGGGGGGAGCAGACAGGTAGAAAGATGGGTAACAGACATCCACTAAAAGCAGCAAAGATAAAGGGGGGGGGGGGATTTATAAGAGTTGGGTAGGGGAGCGACACATCCCCTTTGTTTTATAAGAGGTGGGTAGGGGAGCGACACATCCCGTTGTTTTATAAGAGGTGGGTAGGGGAGCGAAACATCTCCTTTGTTTTATAAGAGGTGGGTAGGGGAGCGACACATCTCCTTTGTTTTATAAGAGGTGGGTAGGGGAGCGACACATCCCCGTTGTTTTATAAGAGGTGGGTAGGGGAGCGACACATCCCCGTTGTTTTATAAGAGGTGGGTAGGGGAGCGACACATCCCCGTTGTTTTATAAGAGGTGGGTAGGGGAGCGACACATCCCCGTTGTTTTATAAGAGGTGGGTAGGGGAGCGACACATCCCCGTTGTTTTATAAGAGGTGGGTAGGGGAGCGACACATCCCGTTGTTTTATAAGAGGTGGGTAGGGGAGCGACACATCCCCGTTGTTTTATAAGAGGTGGGTAGGGGAGCGACACATCCCGTTGTTTTATAAGAGGTGGGTAGGGGAGCGAAACATCTCCTTTGTTTTATAAGAGGTGGGTAGGGGAGCGACACATCCCGTTGTTTTATAAGAAAGAGGTGGGTAGGGGAGCGACACATCCCCTTTGTTTAGTAAGCTTCCATCACAGACGTCCTCCTTGTGCACCGATTTTTTAGAGTTAGAGAGGGTGTGACATCGAGGTCAACCTTCACGACCACAATGTCCTTAACACAACACACCGAGCGGAGGGGTTAGGTTAGGGAGTGGGTGCGTGCGTCTCCCTCGTACGCCCTATGTGGCAGGTGACAACCCAGTCTCACCCAAACACGGTGAAATAGCACGGATTGACAATATCCGTACATACAATACTAGTGAACCAGTAGTAGAATAATATGTACCGGATTTGGGGGTTTTCTAGGCGTGTATGAACGGAAATGCCAATCCGTGCTATTTCACCGTGTTTGGGTGAGATAGGGGCTGCGCGGGTGGTGCGGTTAGACGAGGCGCGCAGGGGTGGGGGGGGTGGACAACAGGCCAGGGGGGAGGTCGTCACACAAACAGCTGGATGCGTTCGCGGATGGTCTGCCGGCAGATGGGGCAGGTCTTGAGCGCGGCGCTGCAGTCGATGCAGGAGGCGTGGCCGCACTGGAACACCAGCTTGATCTGGTTGTCGATGCAGATGGGGCAGGTGATGCGCTCCTCCATCTGACGGTAGCGCGACTGCAGCTGCTCCAGCAGGTTGTGCTGCTCAGAGTTCTCCGTGCCGGGGCTGCACTCCACCTCGGTCTGGTCTGCAGAGGGGAAGAGGGAGAGGTCAATGACTGGCCTTTTGTTTATTAATTAAAATGTTTCTACGTCAGAGGTTCTCAAGCGTCTTCATGTCGAGAACCCCTAGAATTATATGGATTTGAGCACCGACCTCCATCTCAAAATATGTTGTTCCAGGAACCCAACTGTATGTGGCATAATAACGAAAACACTGCCTTCACTGTGTTTTCTTTTAACTCTGGGAACAGAAACAGTCCTGGAAAGACCCACTTCCATAATGTAATTAAGCAAGTCAGAGATGTACTTTGGCCCTAAACATAAAGCAATTTAACGATGATCAGCAATATGTTTTATAGACATTCTAGGAGTCAGTGGAAGCCACTGTAGAGATGTGCACATTGGTGTAATGAGCTCACGTTTCTTAGTTCTACTTGGAACTCTAGCGGCCGGCTAAATCTTAAATGAGCTGCAACTGTCTGACAGCTTTGACCAGAGAGAGTATTCTAACCATTGGTTCCCAACATTTTACCAAAAAGATATTTGGCTCTCCATGTACTGTACAACCATAATAAAATGAAATGTGTTATTAATTTATTTCGTTAAAATACAGGAGCGTATACGGTATACCTGCCCTTTTTGTTCCATTCCTAAGCCAATAATGCTGCTCAGTCTAATCACTAATCAGCACAATTGATGATATTTCTAACGTGATTAATCCATTCTCAAATCTTCTATTAACGGCTAGGTTGTGCTGCCATGCCCATTTCAGCACGGCTGGATAGCCAATTTCAACCAATTGCTTGGTCAGAAGAACTACCTGTAGTAATAGTGAATTATGGCGTGTGCGATATGAAATGTGAGCTTGCCACAATCACAGTAATCCTCAATCAATCATTCCATCATATTCAAGAGCTTTTGGAGAGAAATGAGACAGGCCACGAACAGGCCATGAACCCTCCAACTCTTGCTATATATGTTAATACGCAAGCTTTGTTATCAACTTGATGTGAATATAGATCTGAATCATAAGTACACCAATAGTAAGTAAATATTCATTAGAATTGCCAAATAAAAAGCAGCACTAATTCACTTTGTACCGTGTGTACTGCAGACTATGAATATTCAAAAGCTAAAAAAAAAAAGAAAAAAGAACAGCAAGACATGAAAATACACTGATACATTCAAGACAGGGATTTCTTTGCCTGGACAATAATTGGGTTATTTTGGGTTGTATGGATCACATAACCAATAACGTCAGGTTTACCTTGTCTGATCTTCTTAGTGATGGTGACCTGGCATTTAATGCATTTCTTCATTCGATGGGCACACTCTGTTAGGAAGACAAGGAACAAGGCTCAGCCAGTTGTAGTACACACAACTTCAATCTCTAGACTTCCAACTCTTCCAACAATTGTATATCGTTGATGTCGGGCGGAAATGTTAACCTTTCAGGATTCAAATTCAAAAATAGCAAATCGACAAGTTTGCTGAGCTTGTAGATCTGCCACAGACCTCCCTTTGATAAATTATTTGGTCTATGGGATCCCAATCTAAGAACATTTTAATAAGGTGTATGTCCCGAACTGTCTAGGGAAATGTAGGTATAGATAACAGTGGAAACTCTGATCATAATGGACACATTATTGTATGATTCTAGTAGTACTTGTAGGCTGAATGTTATAATGATGAAGATGAACTATCAGTCATGTATCTGGGGACCCCTGGAACTCCCTTAGTAAAAGTAAAACTCATGTACAGAGCAGGCGGATCTTTCTTCTTATCAAACTTTATCTATTGAAAAGTAGCAGATATACAAGCTCGTACATCTGATATTTTCGAAAAATCGTGAAAACATGTGAAAATCTGTGAAAATCTGTGAATATACAGTATAGTCTTTGAACTCTGTGCATCAGATACTGTATAGTAAATAGTACCTTCGCAGGCGACGCTGTGCTGACAGGGGCAGAAGAGGACGAGCAGGGCCAGCTCGGAGCAGATGAGGCACTCGCTGGGGCCCGGCGGCATCATGGGCAGCAGCGCCAGGTTGGTCATGGTGTTGGGCGTGGTGTGGACACGCCGCAGGCTGGCACTGCCCAGGCCCTGCTGGCCACACGTGATGGCCTGCAGCCGCTGCAACCTGTGTGGAGCGACGACAATGGCACACAGAAACACACCGGGTGTCACTGAGTGTGGTGGCCGCCGCTACGGCAGTGGTCAACCTTCAGTTGACCCTGAAACACGGGCTGAAACGCCTTTTTTTTTTTGACGCAGAGCCAACCGCAGATGTGACACACGCTGGATTCACATCCTGTTTGGGCGTCCATCTTAGATGCTAAATAAATAGCATCAATGCTAGCGAGCTAAAATGAAGCCATCCCTGCTCTAGAAAGCGCCAATGTTCCCATCTAGATCACCGGATAATTAGCAAAGACCTCCGAACATCGCGCGTTTTATCCAAACCATGGAGAGCTCCGTAGATTGAGATATTAAAGTTTTCAGTCAGCCTGTATAATGGGAGGTGAACGGCAGTGCAGATGCACGAATCCATCTAGGATCACTAAAGAAGGAAAGGCCAAGCCAAAAATAAAATAAAAGTTTATCCGCAATCCGGTTTCACGGTTTGATATCAATAATAAAGCTTATCTGACGGAACGTTGCGCCAATAGCAGTTGCCGGTTGGATTCCAACTGGCGGAACATTCCATCATGAGCAGTTAACTTGTTAAAAATTATGAAATAAAGGATTTTTCTACCTCAACTACACAGAGCTGCGTTGGATCATCTTTAAAGTTCTTTCCACTGTTGTCTTTTACTCTTCTACATGTATACCTGTGCTTCTCATAGTGAAGGGGTGAGTGTACCTGTGCTTGTCATAGTGAAGGGGTGAGTGTACCTGTGCTTGTCATAGTGAAGGGGTGAGTGTACCTGTGCTTCTCATAGTGAAGGGGTGAGTGTACCTGTGCTTGTCATATTGAAGGGGTGAGTGTACCTGTGCTTCTCATAGTGAAGGGGTGAGTGTACCTGTGCTTGTCATATTGAAGGGGTGAGTGTACCTGTGCTTCTCATAGTGAAGGGGTGAGTGTACCTGTGCTTGTCATAGTGAAGGGGTGAGTGTACCTGTGCTTGTCATAGTGAAGGGGTGAGTGTACCTGTGCTTGTCATAGTGAAGGGGTGAGTGTACCTGTGCTTCTCATAGTGAAGGGGTGAGTGTACCTGTGCTTCTCAGAGAAGCTCTTGATGAGCTGCAGCACCGTGGCGTTTTCGGCCACCAGGTCCAGAGGACTCTTGCCCTTGTGGTTGGCGTAGTTGACGTCGGCGCCCTCTTGTGCCAGGAAGCAGGCGATGGCGGCCCCGACGCTCAGCTCTGCGTTGCCCAGGAGGCCTGAGGCATTCAGCTGTGGGCCGACAGATGGAAGGACAATTTACCATTTAGGCATTTAGCAGACACTCTTAAGCCTGAGCGACTTACAGTAAGCAAGAACAACACATGGTAATGCTTCCAATAGACATAAATACTCATCAAGATTCATAAGTAAGCTAAGAACCTAACATCCGTCTAACAGTTGAATATCTATATCATGAAACTATGCGTATACACTAGGGATGCACCGAAAGGGAAATTCTTGGCCGAAACCGAATACCAAATATAGGAAACAGTTGGCCGAAAACCGAATACCGAATATCCGAATATGATTAATATTATATATAGTTTTTCCTACCATTGCTGTCATGGCCGTACCTTAAAGCTACCTGATTTATGTCAAAATAAATGGTTATGGCAAAACTTAACTTAAATAATAATCACTATTATGGGTCCATAAAACATTTATTCAGCTCTTTTGAATGCATTAATTGCAAACACTATTCGGCGATATATTTTCTGCCATTCGGGCCGAAACCGAATAGGCCGAAAATGCATTTTTAGCCATTTTCTGCCGAATATTTTCTGCAGCCGAATATTCGGTGCATCACTAGTATACACTATAGAGTGCTATGTCTGCATCTAAGGTTGCAGGGACAGGGGACAAGGGACAAGAGGACAAGCAATGATGACGCTGAATGTGTTTGAACCAATTGTGTAGGAGCATCAACCGGGATTACCGACCCACGGGTGCCATTGTTTACCCTGACAGTAATAATTGGCACTGATCCCCGTTTAAAAGAGCCATAGCCACACGGTCGGGTCAGGCAAGTTTAGTCCATTGATAAGTCTCTGAAGACAGACACGTTGGCTCCCACGATTATCAACTGCTTCTGTCACACACTCTGTCACACACTCGTGGAAATAAGTAACTCCTACTAGTGAAGCCTACCGTGTCTAGCTAGCTGCTTAGCAGAAATAGAGCAGAAATTTTCAGAGTAAAAGCTGCCATATCTGCGTGGCACCCCGAGCTGCTATTTTGAAAGAAATCCCGGCGCTGATTGTGCTAACGATTTAAAATAAATAGCAGATCTACAAGCTCGTAGCTTGTAGATCTTGTAGATCTGCTATTTTTCAACAGCTAAAGTATAACATAATGCTTAAAACACCAAAAGGGGTTCCCGTCCTGAATGGGTTTAATTACAGACCGTGCGAGAGATACTGACCCTATGGTAATTGTACGATAAGACTACCAGAAGGAGGAGAAAAAAGATAGAATAAAGGCCAATGTTGGGGCCAACAACAACAGACAGAGTTGGTAATTGAACTAAAGCCACGTTGACCTAAGCTGTCTGGCTCAGGTCAATGTGGACAGACCAAGATCCAATCAGTGTGCAAGAGAACTCCCCCGATATCTGCTGCTGACTGCGGTGAAAACAGCCCCTAGCACTCAGCCTGGCCAAACGCAGGTACTGTTAGGAGAGTGTGTGCGTGTGTGCGTGCATGTGTGTGTGTGTGTGTGTGTGTGTGTGTGTGCGAATGTGTTTGTCTCAGCCTTGGCAGGTTCCCAGGCGTGGATGAGGGGTGCTGCAGTGTTTGGGGTCAGACTGACGAGAAAGGACACCTTTCAGCGGTCCCATTATATCTGCCGCAACACTCAACAGTGATCACAAACCAGACATCAGGCTGGATGGGAACGGCTTTTGGTGTTTTAAGCATTTCAGCTATTGAAAAATAGCAGATCTACAAGCTATGAACTGAAAAATCGTGAACATGTGGCGCAAATCTTTGAATATATATTCTTTCAGAGCGAACGTTTTGGTTCTGGGGTGGTCCCTGGAACAACATATTTTCAGATGGGGGTCGGCGGCCAATTTACATAATAGTTTCTGGAGTCCTTGACATGAAATATTGAGCACCACTGATATAGAAACATATAGGTATTTCAGAAATCAGGTCTAAATGGTTTAAGACATGAGGAGAACTGTTATCTAATACTCCACTGGTTCCCAAACACCGTGTCGGGACCCATTTGTGGGTTGCGGACACATTATTTTTGTAGGTCTCTTTATCTCTTTATCTCGTTATTAAATATATATATTCCCAAATAAACCAAACAAATCACAAATTAAAAATAAAATGCTTTTTTCTTTTCTTTTCCAGTAATTTCATGGAGAAATAACTGAGACATTCTATAAATTAGAAAACTAAATGTTCAAGAAGTAGCTTCACGGCGCGTTGTGGGCTTGTAAATCGGCTATTTTTACTACTTTGGGTCCCGGGCAAAAATCACATTTCTCACATTGAGAACCAGCGATGTAGTCTTTGATCGTCACTGAAGACCATGACGATTATGTTAGGACGCTGTAAAAATCCCCCAGCATTAATTTATCTTATATGGGATATTACGGGTCCACTTGGTTACACGTGCACTCGAACACAGACAATTTTTAAAGTGTAGGAACGTTAGACCGACTGCTGCCACCTGAGATGAGGTGATACTATCCTTCAGCTCTGCCGCTATGGAGAGGATCTTTCTACAACGTGTCCTTCAGCCATCCTCCAAGGGCTCCTGAGCATTTGCGTAATGGCTGTTGCTGTGAACAAGTGCCCTCGTTAGTCTGTGACTAGAGGAATGCTAACGATGCCACACGTGAAGGACGTTAATAGAGCACCGAAGTCTGACGTCAATATCAGTAGAGGGCGCAAATTCACGGGTTCATGCACTTCTTTATTTGCATTTCTTTGCATTTTTATTTGCATTGTAGGGGGGTTTTAGATCGCCTCATATAATAACTGTGTTATAAACACGTCATCCCGGGCCGTTTCACTCATATGGATATGAAGAATCAACTGACTGAGAGAAAACGCTATTGTTATTTGTTACTGCTACTGAATTAGTTACATTTTCGCTAGAAGCAGACTGTATCATATATGAGTGACTGACTGTCTTAAACGATACAGAGACACCTCCCTGACAATAACGCCGAGACACCTTGTTTATTTTTGGACCACGACGCTTATATGAAACGATCTTAAGATGACCCCATGTTATTCTCCATAGAGAAATGACTTCCGTGAACCAGGCAGAACCAGCGGATGAGCGAATGACGTCGTCAGGACTTCGGCGCTCTATTTGGACGATTTGTAGGCTGCATTATGTACAGTATGTGTGGATAAAACTTAATTTCGTCCAATCTGTATGGCAGAGTATGTTAATCCATTTTGGGCGGGAACCCCTTTTGGTGTTTTAAGCATTTTATACTTTAGCTATTGAAAAATAGCAGATCTACAAGCTCATAGCGCAGCACCGAGTGCCGCGCTACGAGCTATAGTAGGTCTGCTATTTTTGAAAAATCGTGAAAATGTGTGCAAATCTTTGAATATATATTTTTTCCCCGTCTTCATTTCTGACTTCAGGAAGCATCTCGATTGGAATATAAACGCTTCTAGATAGTTGAGATGTGACAGCCTGAAGTAGTAATGGAAGATTATACCTCGCGGTTTTGGAGGGAAATGGAAGGCGGAGCTTTTCAGAGTAAAATAAGCTGGCACTCTAGCGCCAATATTTTGAAGAATTCCCCGGCAAAAAAATGTGTTAACGAGTTGCCTGAGTTAATTAATTGTAGAACACTTTCCCTGCGATTCACGAGTTGCCCGGGTTATGTTTTAATTGTTTAATCCACATTTTAATCAGTATTAAGTCATACGGGCAATCCACAGGACAGAATGGAGGTCCGTCACGCTGGCGTGCAAAGGGTTCTGAGAAATTGAGTCCCATTGTTTACAATGGCGAATTTGCCGGAGGAACAAGACGTGCGCTGAAGGGGCTGTTGTTGTGATCGCTGCTATGGGATATTTTTCTACACTACGACAAGCGATTACACCGTTTTAAAGTGGATTTTCATGACGAGCAACTCAGCGGTTTGTGCACTGGCTGTTCAAAGGTAACTCTATACTTAAGCAGTCTAGGGTATTAGACCGCCGTACATTGCACGCATTCAACCTTCTACGAGAGGTTCTTGGACTTTACTTTGGATGTATAGTGGTTAATTGGAGTAGTCAGCTGTAGGGTGGGGGTAGGGAACTGTGATGGGGAAATTGTGCAATTGTTTGTTTAACTGTATGTAATGTGTTTTTTTGTTCTGTATTTATGTTTTGCTTTGTATTTATGGACATTTCCTGATGTTTCTTTGAAGATTTTGTTTAGTATTTGTGCTGCCATGTGGTTGTGGGGGGAAACATAATGTGAATAATTGCTTTGAAAATGCTATGTGGTGAAAAAAAATCAATAAACATATGTTTAAAAAAATATATATATATAACTTCTACAATTGCTGTGGCTGTTATTTGGTCTCCCTGCTGTTCCGTTGAGACATTTAGATCCTTTGTCTAGGTTGGACACGGCCTTTGACACCATCCTATTTCTGGTTTGACGATGCAGTTTGGGTTTCTAGCAGCTCAGTGGTCAAAATGTCAGCACTTGCACAGGAGATCAAATCCAGGCATAGAACAGGAACGTTACGTAGTGCTGCTTTAAGCACAAATACGAGAAGCCCCCCCCCCCCACCCCGCACGCGCGCGCCAAATATTCGATAGAGAACAATAAAAGACTCGCCTTCAAAGCAGTCAAAATGTGTCCTTTTTCCTCCTCTTTGAACTCGCCCACTGTCCTCATCTCTCACTCTGCACCTGCCACCACTTAGGCCATTAACAATCTCCGCCCACTTCCTTCTGTCAGACCATTGTTGACACAACAAAGCAAACTCCTTTCTCCTTCCCTGTTCCTAATCTATAGTATCTCCTATGTGTTTACTCTCTCCTCCTACCCACAGCCTGACCTCTCACCTCACTCTCCGCTATTCCACAGTAAAAGAGAATTCCTTTCTCCTCCACGCCTTAATTCACTCCCTTTTTGAGTGGCGCTAACCTCCCCCAACATGTGACGTTGTGTGTATGTTTGTCTATGCTTTATTATTCCGCCCCGTGACGTCATGTGGGCCATTATTATACAACAGGTGGTTTTGAGGAAGCAATACTATTGGTTCAAATAGCCATGCTTCAAACGAGCAAACGCCTCATCGAACCATGAAACATCAGCTGTGCCGAGTCTCGCTGCTCTCCCAGAGAGGGTTGGCTAGTAACCTCACGTCACCAGGCTTTCCACCTCGGAGGAAAGCCGGAAGAACAACAATAAAAGCTGCAGCTTTTATTGAGAAAATTCTGTTTGAGGGAAAAGGAAGTTCCGGATGATTGTTGACTACAAAACAATACTACAATATGGCGTAGCGATATCATCCTCTCCCGACCGGATCATAAACCCGAAAAAGAATGCTGCCCAGGCAAGTTGGCTAGGCTAGCGATTTTCTTGCGCTTCTGCGCTGCTTACGAAACTCGCCTATCGGCTACTCGGCTAGTTCCTGCAGCAATGCAGGCGTGCCATTAATGACGGTAAAGCACAAATATCGTGTAATATTGCTTAAAGATGGAGTGCCGTGATTTTAGTATTTCTTCCAGTGTGATTCATGTACTTATTGGCCAGTTTGTGACATAAAAAGAATAGTGTAAGATTTTGGAATAAAAACATAATTCCATATTTTTGCCTTTTATGGTCATCTTTTCATTTTCAGTTACAGATATTGTGATACATTGTTGATGAAATCCCTTGCAATATATTGAATATCGCAATATATGGAATATCGTGCTACCATCACTATCGAGGGCCTAATATCACCACAGATGCATCGTGTCGTGAGGTATACCCACATCGTCCCACCCCTATAGACCCGTCCTTACCCTGCAGTAGAGCAAGGACGTCGAGGAGGACGATGAAGAAGACCCCTCCCCGCTCTCCTCTACGGTGGTGGTGGAAGCAGTAGTAGTGACAGTGGAGGTGGTTGTGTTGGGGGTGGTGGTGGTGGTCATGTTGGGGGTGGTGGCGGCGTTGGGGACGGTGGTGGTGGTGGTGGTGGTGCTGGCTGCGCAGCCGGCAGCAGCAGAAGGAGGAGGAGGGTTGGCAGGGGCAGTGGTGGCGGCGGCGGCAGGGGCGGGGCCCTGCATCGTCAGCACGGTGCCGGCCAGCTGCGGGCGTTGGCCCAGCGCCACGTGCATGGCTGTGTCGCCGTCCTCGTCCTCGGTGTTGACGTCGGCGCCCTCGTCCACCAGCAGCAGCACCAGCTCGCCGTGGCCCTGCGTCACCGCCAGCTGCAGCGGCGTCTGGTTGCGGTTGTTGCGGATGTTCATGTCGCAGCGGCCCTGCGGGAGAGAGAGAGAGGGGGGGGGGGGGGGTTAGTTTGTTATGGTTATACTGGCTTGGCGTGAATAGCCCCTTTTTTAGAGCAGATTGAGAAGTAAACATTTGAATATCCCTCATAATCTTTTTAAGTACGTTTAGTCATTCTTCTCCATGAACTGTGTAGTACAGTACAGTAACCGTAGAACTTTGCAACTGCATCTCTAGTGAGAACTGACATGATTATTTACTTCCTTTGTTTGCTCAGCTATGACTATAGTACTGTTCTATGAGGCCTCATTCACAGTCACACGTAACAAACACAATCAAACAAATGTTTGGACATTTTTTACTCCTATTGGAAAAGCATTGTGGTGGCCCAAAAGAAACAAAAAAATGACCAAACATTTGATTGATGGGTGTTTGATGCGTGTGAATGAGGCCTCATACATGCAGCATGTCTGTTTCCTAGTTGTAGCTGTGGGCCAGTGTTGATTTCGTCGACTAAAAACAAAAAATGTACTTCGACTACATTTTTCCACTGATGAAAACTAAATGGAAACTAAATGAAAACTAAGCTATGATGATTTAAGCTAAGACTAAATATATTGACAATTTCATCAACAGATAAAAACTAGAATAAAATGTTAGGAAGGGACTAGTGGACAAGAGATCAATACAAGTCATTTTACACTTATTGGTTGCATGTTGAAAATAGCCGATCTACACGTGTCGCAGAGCGACGCGTTGTAAGCTTTGCAAGCTTTTGGCGACAGAGTGTGTGGAGCCTCGCTTTATTTATTTTTTCATATCCAAATCTTTGCGACTCTAAGTCTATCGGCAGATGAGCGGTGGCTTTTTTTATTTTTTACTTTTGTCTGAAAAGCCATTCCCCCAAAGATTCCATGATTTTTCCAAGTCATTTCATAATGTCTGTGTTTATTGTCCTTAAATTTGTACTTAAAACCAATAAATATACTTTATAAATAAAAAAAAAAAAAAAAAAATCTTAATGTTTAAGAAGTAGTGAAAATAGCAGATCTACAAGCACACAACATGGTGCGAATGATCACATTGTGAGCTTGCGGATCTGCTATTTTCACTAGTTTGGGTCCCGGACTAAAACGTCAAATATTTGTTTGGGTCTCGAGCTAAAAAGTTTGGGAACCACTGCTTTAGAGCGAGAGAAGGAGGAGAGGATGGGGTCAACATGTCAAGTGGTGCTGGTGCATTGGTGCCTGACAGAGGCTGGAGTGTCCAGTAAGTGTCCTCGGCTCACCTCCTTAATGAGGATCTCGGTGACGTCGCGGTGGTTGTTGAGGGCGGCCAGGTGCAGCGCGGAGAAGCCGTCCTCCTTCTTGGAGTCGACCAGCTGCCGCGCCCGGGCTACGATCTTCTCTGTGGCGCTGCAGACACCAGACACTGGTTACATTTCTAGACAACTCTTAAGGCCCTGTTTTAGACTGCAGTCACATCCAGTCAAATCCAATTCAAGTCTGATTTATTTCTCAAATAGGATCTTTTGGCCCGACCGTTCACACTGCATTTGCGACCAGTGACCAGATCGGATCTGTTACAGATACTGTATGTGTGTTCAGACTGGCAGCCAATTCAGATCTGTGCCACATCCAGATTGGAATCCCATTTGTTTAAATAAGTCTTAACACAAACAAGTCACATCCGATTTAGATCAGGTTGTTGCATTCAGACCGAGACGGCTCTCCTCAAATCAGATTTGAATCTGATGCACCTCTGAATGTGACCTGTCTGCATTTAGACAAATCTAAAGATATCGGATTTCAGTCTTGATGTGACACAGATCTGATTTAGGCTAGATTTGGCTGGCAGTGTAAATGGGGCCTTATAACTCACATACGTACATTTTAAAAGCTCCAATCCGTACGTTGTATGTCTTTAAATCAGCCAACTGCAACAGTGGCCAAACTACAACAAAGATGGCAGCACATATCGTGTCCCGTTGTGCAGTCTGCTTCATATAACTTTATTGACATAGTCAACCAGTAGCTGTCCTACACGAAACCAGAGTGTAGAGTAGGAGAGTAGCAACACACTTTGATCTCGCCGCAAAGCGGGTGCCTATATGGGCTATAGTTCCAAACGTTGCTCCTATGGCTGGAACTATCCCATTGAGATAGAATGAGCACTTCCACATTCCATTGTTACAATGGGAGTCAACGCTAGTGTCACCACTCTCTTACTACTCTGCCCGAAACCAGGGTATACACGACATCTCTCAGTGGAAGAGTAGGGAGTAGGGCTTAAAATAAGTCCAAGATTGTAGCTTTAAAAACCATTACGTATATTAGATAGTTGTTTTTTTACAATCTGAATAACGTTCATAAAATGTCCAGCTGGTTAAGTGCAACCCTGGTCACAGGAGGAAACAGAATCAAGTGGGCGGCATGCAGAAGCTTTATGGAGCTTAGTTTGTCACTTCTCAAACATGTACAGTATAGCCAATGAGCTGGCTCCAATACAGAACAGGAATCTAAAGGAAAGTACGCACATCTCTAAAAAACGTTCAGGTGCTGAACAAAAAGACTGAAAAAAAACAGTGTGCCTGTGTCGTACGCTGTGTACAGCAGCTTAACAGGCATCTGACTGTGTCCCCCCAGCTGTTGTTGAACGGGGGGGGCAAGAAGCCAGGCCAAACATCAACGCAGAGGTCCCGCACACACTGTGGGCCCCCAGCATGGCAGCCGGCAGGGGGATTACCACGAGAAAGCCTAAAGCTTTTGCCCAGACACTCTAAATACTACCGCTTGACCTCCAGATGCCGACTGAACCTGCATTACGGGATTGTCGCTTGCTTTCATGTCCTCCTCCTCTCATGGTGTCACACGGTACGGTTTTCACAAGCCCTCTGTAGTCGTAAATCATTGTAATCTACGCAGCGAGGCCACTGTAATGGTTGCCCTTTTACCGGGAAGTTGTAAACAACATGCTCCACTGTAAAAAACCTCTGTTCCCCTGCTTATTAACGTGGCAGGGCTTTAACGTGGCGCAGGGACGGGACGCTGCAAATCATTTTGTGTATACACATCGTAAAATCAGACACTTTATACTGTCCATAAAGTTAAGGAAATGTCATTCGTCCTCATCCTAGAGTCAAATCCTCTCTGTTAATGTGTCCATTTGAAACTCAGAGAGCTTACGAATGTAACCATTTTGTGCACGTCGAGAAACACAGAGGATTTGACTGTGTGTGTGTGTACAGTATCGTGTCATCGTTCAGATTTTCATGTCCTACCAGGGGATTCGAAGCCCCGGTCCCCCGCACGAGAAAACCATTTCAACCACTCAGCCACCGGACAATCCCTGCTTGGCCTGATAGGGGAGCGTTTATGAGTCTTGAGGCAGTACTAGGTTTCACCTAGACACCAATTGTGTCTCAACGTCTCAATGGAAGAGTACGGCCACCTCCTCCAACCACTGCAGATGTATCAATTATATTGTATTATATACATATCTGTTAAAATAATGTTGTATTCAATCAAATATACTTTAGCTTTATATCTCTGCTGCCTGGAACAACATATTTTCAGATGGGAGTCGGCAGCCGATTACATATATTTTTGGGGGTCCTTGACATGAAAAAGGTTGAGCACCACTGACACAGAAACATAAGTTTATCTGAAAACTGTTAGGATTTAGAAGACCTTTTTTTTTTTTAATCGGTCTCAGGTCTAAATGGCTTAAATGGATGCTGGACCTTGCTATTCATTACAAAAATGGATGTTGTTTGTGGAGCCGGTGACCGTTTTCTATTCTATTGCACTACATCAAAACAGAAGGCAGACCGTCAGGACAAGGCATACGCAGCCGGGCACGGCCGGCAGAAAAGTGGAGTGAAGTTTAAAAAAAACAACAACAACAGAACGACTAAAGAGCTGAGTCTCGGATGCAATATTTTGCGAGTGTGTGATTTATGAATCAATTAAGACATGAAACAAAGCGGACCTCCATCCATCTAACTAGTAGCTACCGGTACGTACAAGTGTTTATCACATTTAGGCCTGACCTCAAAATTAAAACAAAATCTTCTAAATCCTCCAGTTTTTTTAAATAAATACTTTCACGATTTAAAAAAAAAATAGCTAAATTATAACAATGTTTAAAACACCAATTGGGGTTCCCGCCCAAAATGGGTTAAACATGAATATGTGGTGCCAAGCTTCCCAGTCCAAGGAAGTGGAACAGTGCAATTATTTACGCATCAAGGAGAGAGAGAAGGTTTTACTTTTAATGCAATTAAAGTTATTTATGAGTTCACAAAGGCTCAAGTGGTGCGTTACTCATTACATTTCTGGGTCATGGGCTGGTGGCAAGTGCGCACGCCATACAACTCCTCAGTGTCAAATCATGTATCCATCTGTAACTTTAGGTGTGTGCAAATGTAACCAAATGGACCAACATTCATTCCCACACACACACACTCAAAGTTATATTTTTTGGTGTGACATACATTTGGAGCCCTTTACTAGCCTTTTACTATTTTAAAACATTTTGAGTCAACTAGTCAATCTACATTGACACGTTGTGAGCTTGTAGATCAGCTATTTGAGCTATTTGAAAATGTTTTGAAATAGTAATAAAATGGCAAATAGTAAAAAAATAAAAAATAAAAGTAGTATAAGCCTATAAGGGGTGCAAGATATAGCAAGCTGTGGATGATGTCAGGGCGATCTTGGAGGTCACCGATACCTGCAGTGCAGCTGACTCGCAAAAGGGTGTGTGAGTGTGTACTGGTTACGTGTGTGAGCATGCCGCACGTGCCTGCATGTTTTCATGTGCCGTGGGGTGTGGAGTGGTGGAAAGGAAGATGTCAGACACGCTTTCCACTCTCCTTAATCACGACAGTTACCCAGCCTCCCCCCCCCACCCCCAGGCCCCCACCAACCAACCCATAATATCTCCCGCCTCTTTGTATACTTCCTGCGAGATTGGATTTCAGCCCTGTCAGTCGGTCACGCACCATTTGCCGCCTGCGAGTTCCCTCGACGCATCTCCACGGAGTTTACCTAACGGTTGACTCCTCTTCTGTGTGTTTCATGAATATCCTATTAAGACCCGAGACCAGTTTCTACTAAATGTTCCTATATGTCAGCTCAAACTGTTTCATGTCAAGGAGCCTCAGAAATATACGTAATTGGCCGCCCACCCCCATCTCAAAATATGTTGTTCCATGGACTGCTGCTAATTACCTCTCCCGTCAGGGGAGTGGATTCATTCATCAGCATGCTTTACGGGAACCTTGTGTTCTAATCTGAAGTCGCACAACTAGGCAAAAAAATTATAAACGCCGCTTTGGCGTTCAGTAATTATTTTGCCTCGCAAATGGAAATATATAGGTTTAGGGTGGGTTAGGTTTAGTTAATTGTTGTGTTAAAATAATTTATCAAGTTTTTTTTAAATGTAACCAGTTAAATTAAAAGTGAAATCCAGAATGTATTTTAACCAGTAGGACGCCCGAGGGCGAGAAGCGACCTCGCCGTTTAAGGCACGCATCCGCCTGGGTGACAGCAGGCTATGGGCCAACGCTGGTGCTTTGGCATGGGGGGGGGGGGGGGGGGGGGGTCAGATCAACATATGGAATTAATTCTGTACTGGCAACATATGGAGCGTGTCTTAAGTGTACAGGGTTTGATGAGGTCAGCATACATATGTAATGTCAGAACAGTTCAGCTCCATATATGGAGATCTATGGGTGGCAGCGGGGGCAGTGTCTTGAGTGTACAGGGTTTGATGAGGGCCCAGGTAGGGCCGGGCCTTAATTTTACGTAAATATTGATGACATCAGGGATCTCCATATATGGGCTTAATTGCCCATATATGGATGGCTGCAGCCATCCATATATGCAGCCAGACCCCTGGCTGGGAGGCTGGTGGTGGAGCAGGCCAGGGCGCTGTTTACACTGCACTAGAAGCCCCAGGACAGTCTCACACACATATGACTCCAGAGGGACAGAGGGGACACAGAAATGACCCCAAGAGGACACAACGGGGACAGACATATGACTCCAGGGGGGGACGTGGGTGGGACGAGAAATAAACAGAGGTCACTACCGGGAAATAAATATGACATGGTGATAGTGCTGCACAATCTTTTCCCCATGGAAATAATGTATTGTCTTACCCATTCTGGGCAGGAACCCCTTTTGGTGTTTATAGCATTATGTTACACTTTAGCTATTGAAAAATAGCAGATCTACAAGCTCGAGCTTGTAGGTCTGGTATTCTTGAAAAGTCTTGAAAATGTGGTGCAAATCTTTGAATATATATTCTTTCAGATAAAACGTTTTAAGTCAAATCTTTGCTTCTGGGGGATCCCTGGAACAACATATTTTCAGATGGTGGTCGGCGGCCAATTACATATATTTTTTATGGTCCTTGAGATGAAAATGCTTGAGAACCACTGACACAGAAACACAAGAGTAACTAAAATGAGTTGCACAGCCAACTAGTGCTGGCACGATTCTTGCTCAAATTTCGCATAGGTGTCTGAATCTAAATCGCAATGCTTTTTTTTAAATTAATTGTGCAGCACTAAATGGTGAACAAAGGGAGAAATCAAGGAGAAGTCGTGAACTTATGCAAATTTAATTGGTGATTCCGCCCTTGGCCAGGGGAGATATTTGGCATAATGAGCTTCAGAGGCACAGGAGGCAGCGGAGAAAAGACAGCTTACGTTCATAAATGCTAATGTTAGCTGGGACAGAAAGTATTAATAGAAGAATAAGGTGACCGCCTCCAACCACTGCAGATGTACAGGTTATATTGTACTAAAATACTACTACAATACAGATTAATTAAAACATTTATTGGCATCTGGCATCTCCCTTGGAGATAGGGTGAGAAGTTACGTCACGCGAGAGAGACTCTGAGTAGAGTAGCTGCTTCTTCGCCTGGAAAGGAGCCAGCTTAGGTGATTCGGGGCATCTGGTTAGGATGCCTTTTGAGTCTCCCTAGGGAGGTCCTCGACGCACGTCCCACTGCAAGGAGACACCGGGGCAGACCAAGGATGAGTTGGAGAGTTTATATCTGCCGAGTTACTAATGTTGCTCTGGAGAGGGAAGTCTGGAGCTCTGTGGGGGAGCTGTTGCCCCCACGCCCCGAACTATGGAAAAGCGGTTGAAGATGCATGGATGGGTGGTTGAAATAATAATAAATTCTAGTTGAAACATTCATTTAACTCTGAGATTTCAATGAATACTCAGGATTTCGCAAGCAGCATCTCACTATATTAACTACAATTCAAGCTCTCTCTCACTACAGCATATGAGCTCCATTCCTTTTAAACGTGTTTATTTTATTTTTTCACAACCCCAATCTGTCCCGTTTCTAGCAATAAGAACAACTGGCTCGCTGCCTTGGCGCCTCTCCCTGCCGATTTCCCAGGATGCTTTGTGAACTCGGGGCCTAAAGAGCCTTCTTTTTCCATTTCCTCACAAACTAAATAAATACCTTTGATGCCAATAAACAAACATTCTCATCTCCCTATCGGGGGACGCCAGCGGAGGAGAGAGCTGTGGCCGTGGACGGATTCCAAAGATTCCCTCTGCCACATTACGAGAGTGGACGACAAAGCAGTCAAGCCAACAGTGGGCAGAATAACATAACGCGCGCGCACGCACGCACGCGCGCACGCACACACGCACACACGCACACACACACACACACACACACACACACACACACACACACACAATGCCATTGGTTCTCAAACTATTTCATGTCAAGGAGAAGGAGCTCAAAACGTAAATGTATTTGGCCGCCGACCCCCATCTGAAAATATGTTGTTCCAGGGACCCCCAACCCAGAAGCAAAGATTTGAGTTAAAAACGTTCACTTTGAAAGAATATAATATTCAAAGATTTGCCAACATTTTCACGAACTTAAAAAAAATAATATATATATATACAGTTCATTGGAACAGCACAGTCTGGACTGCATCAATGCAAGGGAGGCCTGCTAGCAGTGATGGAAGAAGTAATCTGACTTTTAAAAGGTATCTAAGGTATCTTTAAGGACTTGTAAAGGCATCAATATCACACAATGTACTTTGTAAAAGTATTGGTTAATGCATGTTTATTTTTATTTATGTATTTGCAAAAGGAACTCGTAGCTAAAGCTGTCAAATAACTGAGGTGGATTATTTTGGCCTCTGATACTGTACGTACAGTCGTGGAGTAGAGGTTTAAAGTACATCCCAAAATCGGAAGTACTCAAGTAAAATAAAATGTACCTTAAAAAAACAAGCCCAAATTGATTAAATCAATTAATTACCAGCTGCATTATTATTATCTGTGGGTCTGCTGCTGACGTTATGCCACTTTTTATCTGCGCTCCGCTGTTATGCTCATATTAGTGACCCTAAAGAATTCTGAGGCAACATGGCTGGAGACGAGGCAGCCAATCAGAACTGCTCGACTAGCCATGCCGTGCAGACGATGGGATGTTATGGGTTGTTGCCAGTGGTGGCAACTGTCGTGACAGAAATAAGCTAAGCAGCCTCCAAAAACCAAACAAGGCAAGCAACTGTGAATGAATCCACGTTAGGCTGGAAATATGCAGGCTTGGCAACCAGTGTTGCCAACTGGTGACAGAGCAGGCTCAGCAGAAAATGATCTCCTGTCGATCTCCTGTCGGGACTTTCACAAGCTAATATTGACCAGCTTGCAGCTGGAAAAGAAGTACAGCAATTGAGTAAAAAGTTGCTTTCCGCCACTGCTGGTGATATACGAGAGGAGTGGCGAGCTAGTCTGCACCACCACGTCCTGAACATTGTAAATTCTTCCCTTTGGTGCAGCGGTGAACGTCAGGCTAAATGATGGCCGGGGGAGCTGCAGTGCCACAAACCCTCCCAGCGCTGCACATATGACACTTGCCAGAACAGATTGGTCCATTTATTAAATCGTTTACAGCAGCCTCCCACTCTTCTGGGTTAAATGATCGTTTACAGCAGCCTCCCACTCTTTCATCTACAGCTTCTCTACAGTCTTAGTTGCTCTCGCTCACTTTTCTCTCTCTCCACGCCTGGGGGGGGGGGGGGGGGTTTGCGTGTCCCCTCGTGGTAAAGCCACAACGCTGCTACTGTGAATGTAGCCTACTGTGTGTACGAACAGTGGTTCAATAGCGTTCGCGGCCCACCCATAGGACCACTCAACAAACACGCCGGCAGCCAATAAGGGGAGGCCTTAAAGGACAACTTTAGTTTTTTTCAACCAAGGTTCATGTTTTAGGTTGTTATTAGAGAAACTAAAAGATGAGTCTTATTTTATTTTTCATTTACTGCTTTCTTTCGTTTTAGGGATTTTAGCTCTTTTTGACAGGGGGGCGGGGGCGTCCGAGCATGGGGCTAAATATGTATTTTTTTACAACATTTTATGGTGATTTATTTTTGTATTATTTACTATAGTCCTAATAAACCCCAGGAAATTACATCTGGCCACAGCAGATCACAGGATCTACTGAATGTGAAGGTAGCCTACTGGGGGAAGGCTTATACTGTGTGTATAGGCTCAATATGTCAGTTTGACACATTCCATAGATCCCGTGATCTTTTGTGGTCAGATGCAATAATAAATAATAAATAATAATAAAAATAATCGCCATAATATTTTGTAAAAAAATACATATTTAGCCCCATGCTCGAATGCCCCCGCCCCCCTGTCAAAAACTGCTAAAATCCCCAAAACAAAAGAAAGCAGCAAATGAAAGAAAATTAACACTCACCTTTTAGTTTCTCTAATAACAACCTAAAACATGAACCTTGGTTGAAAAAAACTAAAGTTGTCCTTTAAGAGTATATATGAATAGAGAAGGCACCCAGAGGAAACCCTGAGGCGAAATGGACATAGTGGCCGAATGAAGGTATTGCAGCCTGGCCCCAAACACATGACGCTGTCCGTTGACTATCATTGTACACGTTCACGACGGACGACGCTCGTGCGTGTTCAACGGCAGCGCATTCATGTGTTTGGGGCCACTCACCATTGCAATCCGTCCCAGAATGCACTCTGTTCCTACCAGGAAGGAGGAGTGAAATCGCCTCATGCGCTTTTGAGCAAGTTAATGCAAGTGGATGGGAGGAGAACTCGGGTGTCTTCTCTATTCATATATACTCTATGGGGGAGGCCCCAACTTGCAATATCCTCACAAGATCCTCATCATGACCCACCAGTGGACTTATTGAAGGGAAAGTTACCACTAGCTTTCTTTGTGACAGCTGCTGAAAGTTGGGGTACCATTAACAACCTACTGTATATAAGGTAAAATGAGCATGTGGCGTGTCAGACCAGCGGTTTTTCATGATTCTGAATCCATTGCAAGCATTGGTTTTGCACGAAAAACTTAACCTGACGCTGCCAGATGAGGGCGGTATTGGGTAACCATGTTTCCCAACACAGCAATCATCTGGGATCTCTCAGGCAGTTGAGCTGACAAAAATCCGTTCCGTACCGGACCAATCAGCGTGAGCTAAGGGCGGGATATGTGCGAAACGGACGTGAAGCTATATAGACACGTCAATATGATTGGTTGTCTTTGCACGCCCACACAGTGATAGACAGACGGTCCCATCCAATCATCTACTAAGTATCTTGAAAAAAAGGAACAGCCCCGTCATCGAATTTGCTTCCGCGATCCCAGATCCCAATAAGCTGTGAAACAAATTTGTGTAGCAAGCTTCTTGGATCTGGCAGCGTCAGGTTACGAAAAACTGTCCTTGGGCTAAAAATGGCCATAGCCGGTCAAAAATGAAATAATCGCGGGAGCGGGCGGGATTGGTCTGAATTTCAACGGGAGCGGGCGGGAGTGGGATTAATAAATCACTGCCAGCTAAATGTGCGAGATGAGCTCTTGTTCTTAAGGTTGAAACCCACCACCAATCCGATCATTGTTTTGTTTAGTGGGAGCTCTAATTAATGTTTTATTAGGCTCCGATCTTCATCCCATTATGAGCCATAATGTCACTAAAGACGGATATGATAGTTCTTATGCCTTATTCATATAGTCGCATGTGGGTGTTGCAAACCAAAAACTTACCATTGTCGCAAAACTGCTTGCTCAGGGTGGGATCTCTGTCGGTTGTCTCTCTACATGTAAAGTGTCTTGAGACAACTTGTTGTGATTTGACACTTTAATAAAATTGAATGCCAAGTAGAAATGGACTTTTGCACCACTTACAGGTCCATTTGGTTTCATTTGCATATTCAGAGTCAACACTGAGAATCTTACTGTGTAGGCAAAATGCACGGTGTAAAAACAAGTTAGGACATGCAGTGTTTCACACACAAGACGTCCTAAATGCTCAATGCCCTGCATTAATCAGCTCATGGGTCTTCCTGCTGTAGTAAAAACCAAGAAAACCCATGTTTGGTCATGTACGTTTGAGCTAAAAAAAAAAGTATTATGTCTACAGATAGCCTATACCTCATTATTCTTCCGGTGATCCCATTGGATGTGTGTTTGACTGTACCCTGTACTGATTACATTTCTGTTTGACTGTACCCTGTACTGGTTACATTTCTGACAATAAAGTATTAAATCAATCAATCAATCAATCATTTCAGTGTTATTTCTGCTGAGCATGCCGTGGATTCAAATGAAACTTCAGCAGAAGTTGCATGGCAGCCGATTTATCAAGATGTAGTGCCTGGAAATGTGGTGTCAAGCAAAAAAAAATCCACAGATACAATGCACGAATGCTTCAAATCTACGGGGACGGTCGAAGCGAGGCGCCACTTGCTGATGCTTCACATTGGAGACCATCCTATATGCCAGTGGTTCCCAAACCTTTTCATGTAAAAAAAAGGGAAATATTGCTCAAAATAACGATTATTTTACGTTCTCCAATTGTGTAAACTTCTTGTAAATTAATAAATGACAATGTTTAACAACAAAATGTAACTCTTGAGAGCGTGAAATTAAACAATTTTACACTGTCAAGAGTTAAAGATCTAATAAGGGTCCATTTGGTTCCCAACTATCATTTAGCTGGGGACCACCTGGAACCCCCTCAAGGACCACTGGTGGTCCCCGGACCACTGGTTGAAAACCACTGCTATAAAACATAAAAATAAAAACACGGTCAAACAGTGTTGATCTAAACTTTGTAACTCTGGGAGTGGACAAATGTTACATTTGTACACACTCTCTTGTTTCCTTTCCCGGCCATGATAGATAGATAATAAACATTGGGTTCACGAGGGCAGCCGTGGCTTGGCTAAATTGACTGTTTAGTGTCCTCTTGTGAATTTAACTAACTCACGGGTGCTCATCTTTTAATTTATAGAGTTAGATGAACTCTCAACTGAGTGGTTAACCACATAGGCTCGGATGTCTGACAGCGAGTCCCCGAGCCAGGCAGACCTGCTGCATGTCACTCCCCAAAAACTGTCTGCCTGGCTCTCTACACTAGACTATAAAGGCAAGAAAGAAAAAAAATATATAGGCCTACGGTATATATGCATGCTGTCAGCAGACAGCATGCATATATACCGTTTTTTTAACACAGATGTAAAGGGTGTTCAATTGCACTGATAAAGGATTTAGTGCCATTCCAATATGACTTTAATGATGAAAATGAAAAAGTCTATATTGATATTATCAAAACTATTCTAGCTCATTTTCAATACACTGTACACAGCAGGAAATGGGTAAAGTAATTCCTATGAATCATGTCTACTTAATAAGGTCGATACCACTTTGAGCCCCTGTGTCACTATTCAGTAAATAGGCCTACTAAAGACGAATAAATAAATCATGGAGTTAAAATTAAATGACTGAATTATTGTATATAGTTGAATATGGTCCATAAATACCGTAAGAACCTTTTTTTAAATCACATAAACCCTAATGTATACTTCACTTCACCCATTCAGGCCAGGGCAGGAACCCCTTTTGGTGTTTTAAGCATTATGTTATACTTTAGCTATTGAAAAATAGAAGATCTACAAGCTCAGAGCTATGAGCTTGTAGGTCTGCTATTTTTGAAAAATCATGAAAATGTAATGCGAATCTTTGAATATATATTCTTTCACAGCGAACGTTTTTAACTCAAATCTTTGCTTCTGGGGTCCCTGGAGGAACAACATAATTTCAGATTGGGGTCGGCAGCCAAATACATTTAATTTTGGGGGTCCTTGGCATGAAAACGTTTGAGCACCACTGGCAGTTTTTCAGAATAGACATTTTTAGAATCTAGTCTCAGGTCGAAATGGGTTAAAAATACAGAGACCGGAGCCACTGTCACAAGTCAGTCAGGCTGCCTTGACGGCCGGCCTGTTTGTACCAGGTAGATTCTCAAAGCAGGTTCCCGGAGACCCCCAGGGATCTTGATGAGGTTCCAGGGGGATCCTCTCAGCTAAACGAGTTAATACAGACAAATCTTGTGTCTCATGTATGTGTATTATTCATTTGGTGTATATTTATTAAGGTCGTCCATGACATAAAAACGTTTTTGCGAAAACACTGGCCTATAATATGACCAAATTTCAACTTCAGACAACTTCATTAAAAGGAGTGCTAAAACATGATCATCAGGTATTATTATATAAGGAGGAATAATTTGTTTTAAAAAAAAAGTGTACAGTATTAGTTAAAATGACGTTTTTATGTGGACACGCCCACCAGTTCATTAAGTATGCCCTGTTTGCCTGGTGATGGGTGGATCCTGAACTGAAGCCACACCGACAGCTGTTGTTGTATGACATAATAAAGGGGGAGGGGTTAGGGGAGGGGATGATATTGTGATGTCACTATATCACAGTTCATTTGACTGTGAAGTTTTCAGCCTCCAGGAAGAAACCCTAAATACCCTAAATATAATAGGGAAGACATCATTGCACATAACCACACCAAGGGGTCTAATGAAGTACTGTCAGCTCATAAACACACATAAACTGGGGGGAAAATCACGTCACTCCATCTTTAACAAAACATCCCGCTTGGTGACAGAGAGTCTATTTGCTGACAATAGTGAAATGACATTGGTGCAACGCGCTAGCTAATAAATCTGTTATTTTTGGCAAGCACTGGCCTCCCGCGATGCAGCACAAATTAAGACATTATGAAAATGTCACAGTATCTCTATCTACTGTAGAGTGCCTGGGCTCCTGACTATGTTAATGGTTTGCTAAAGGAATCGATTGGGCTGCTAATCATTACTGATAGCATATGGTCACTCTTTGTAAGAAGAGATGGGCTTTTCCCTTGGCCTCCGTAAGGCTGAGAAGCACTGGTGGATCTTTTGTGGAGGTTTAATGTTAAAAGTCAATGAGAGGGAGGATTTCACATGTTTACTCTATTTAGAGAGAGATAGAAATTGAGCGAGGGAAACAGAGAGACAGAGAGAAAGTCCTAAAGAGACTGTTGAAGAGAGAGAGAGAGAGAGAGAGAGAGAGAGAGAGAGAGAGAGAGAGAGATAGAGGTATCAAGCTTAGTTGTTACAGGGTGGGATCCATTACTGTTGTTCAGTCAGTCACAGACTACAGTGACCTTGACCTACACGTGGACAAATTCACATGCACAGAGAACGCGCACACTCACACACGTGAGCTGACGAAAAGACACTAGTGCATGTGTGCGACAAAATAAGGCTAGCCAATGGAATACAACCACCCTAAGGAGTCGGACTACTATCTGTACCAAGTTAGACCACTAGACCTAGTGCACGTGTAAACAGAGCTACTACCTGGAAACACATCTAAAATCTGAGGAGGTTTTTTGTATACTATTTAAATAGCATAACAAAACATTTTATGCTATTTGTTGCAAAAAAGCTTCATACCCTGTATAACATGTATATAACGACACAATGTGACATAGCTCTGTGTACAAAATGCTGCACCCCCTCCAACTGTATATACATTTTCAACTGTTATTATTGTATTTTGATTGCCATGTTTTCTCATGGCAATAAAGCTCCTTTGAATTTGTGTGTGTGTGTGTGTGTGTGTGTGTGTGTGCGTGCGTGCATTGGTGGTGCACTCACAGCTTGTTGCCTTTGAGGGCGGCGTGGTGTAGCAGGTTGAAGCCCCGGTTGTTCTTCTGGGAGAAGTCGATGGTGGGCACTGCCACCAGGATCTCCATGATGGAGCGGAAGTCCTTGGCGATGGCGTCGTGCATCGGTGTGTCCCCATACGAGTCCTGGCCGCGGCACAGAGACATGGTTCACACGTCAGCAGCATAACCCAATGATTTCCAAACTTGTTCACGTCAAGGACCCCCAAATTGACACTAATTGGCCCCGCGGACCCCCATTTGAAAAGATATGCCAGGGACCCCCATGAGAGATGATGTTTACGGCTCTAGCAGTGATTCTCAACCCGTTGAATTTCAAGGTCCCACCGTTTGACATGCATTAGTCTACGGACCCCCATTTAATGGCATTTCTATCTCTGGGACCCGCAATTTATTTAGTAAAATCAATGTTAATTTAACTCTGAGACTGTACAAATGGAACCAACTGGACGATTTGCCTGATGTATGGACAAAATCTGTAGGAGGAATATTAAAAGATGTGCTTTGCAAATATCAGCCTCCTAGTGGCGCTAATGATAATATTTGGGGCGGATGTTTTTCCTTGGCCTCTATGGAGTGTGTGTGTGTGTGTGTGTGTGTGTGTGTGTGTGTGTGCACGCGCAAAGTTTCACACCCATCAGTCCAGTTATAGGTAAAAACGTGAGTCAGCCTGTTATAGCGCCACCATGAGGCAGATTACAAAAATGTAGGATGTCATTTTGTCCGTGGCCTAGTGGGAATGGACGGGGAAAGTTTCATGGCAATCGGACGCTGTGTTCACGATTTGAGGCACTTTGTTCAATACGGACCCTTCCTCTAAACTTTGGAAGCCAATCTCAGCCAATCAGGATGGAATATGAAAAATCTGACAGATTCGTCTCTACCGATTTGCAAGTTTTGAAAACATCGGCCTCGTGGTGGCGCTAATTTGAGGCATAGGTTCTGCTCTGACTGTGTGTCTGCGGTTTTACGCCGATTGGGCCAATGTTAGTAGTAACGCTACTGGAGATTAGCTGCACACGGACAGATGGACTGACGGACGGACGGACAGACACACACACAGACGGACTGATAGGGGCAAAAACTTTCTCGGCCAATCCTTCGGCCAGGCGGAGACGATGAAAAACAGAAGGTAACAAACTAAAATCCATAGACCTAAAGCCCCATACATTGAGTAAACACAGGTCTAAAATCCATAGACCTAAAGCCCATACATTTAGTAAACACAGGTCTAAAAACCATAGACCTAAAGCCCCATACATTTAGTAAACACAGGTCTAAAATCCATAGACCTAAAGCCCCATACATTTAGTAAACACAGGTCTAAAATCCATAGACCTAAAGCCCCATACATTTAGTAAACACAGGTCTAAAATCCATAGACCTAAAGCCCCATACATTTAGTAAACACAGGTCTAAAAACCATAGACCTAAAGCCCATACATTTAGTAAACACAGGTCTAAAAACCATAGACCTAAAGCCCCATACATTTAGTAAGCACAGGTCTAAAAACCATAGACCTAAAGCCCATACATTTAGTAAACACAGGTCTAAAATCCATAGACCTAAAGCCCCATACATTTAGTAAGCACAGGTCTAAAAACCATAGACCTAAAGCCCATACATTTAGTAAACACAGGTCTAAAATCCATAGACCTAAAGCCCCATACATTTAGTAAACACAGGTCTAAAAACCATAGACCTAAAGCCCCATACATTTAGTAAACACAGGTCTAAAAACCATAGACCTAAAGCCCCATACATTTAGTAAACACAGGTCTAAAATCCATAGACCTAAAGCCCCATACATTTAGTAAGCACAGGTCTAAAAACCATAGACCTAAAGCCCCATACATTTAGTAAACACAGGTCTAAAAACCATAGACCTAAAGCCCCATACATTTAGTAAACACAGGTCTAAAATCCATAGACCTAAAGCCCATACATTTAGTAAACACAGGTCTAAAAACCATAGACCTAAAGCCCCATACATTTAGTAAACACAGGTCTAAAATCCATAGACCTAAAGCCCATACATTTAGTAAACACAGGTCTAAAAACCATAGACCTAAAGCCCATACATTTAGTAAACACAGGTCTAAAAACCATAGACCTAAAGCCCATACATTGAGTAAACACAGGTCTAGAAACCATAGACCTAAAGCCCATACATTTAGTAAACACAGGTCTAAAAACCATAGACCTAAAGCCCCATACATTTAGTAAACACAGGTCTAAAATCCATAGACCTAAAGCCCCATACATTTAGTAAACACAGGTCTAAAAACCATAGACCTAAAGCCCATACATTTAGTAAACACAGGTCTAAAAACCATAGACCTAAAGCCCATACATTTAGTAAACACAGGTCTAAAAACCATAGACCTAAAGCCATTTAGTAAACACAGGTCTAAAAACCATAGACCTAAAGCCCATACATTTAGTAAACACAGGTCTAAAAACCATAGACCTAAAGCCCCATACATTTAGTAAACACAGGTCTAAAAACCATAGACCTAAAGCCCATACATTTAGTAAACACAGGTCTAAAGCGTCATAAATGGCTGGACAGGTTTCTGACAGGTTTCTCAGCATGGTGAGACATGATGCAGTGAACCGCAGGGCAACTTGAACCAATGAATGTCTGAGTCGGAGCATTCAAAAAATTGGCCTTCATTGTTCCCCCTTAGGGATGTTAGGTGGTTAAATACACTATTTTAAACCACATCTTGGTATAATTGGACCTCACAATTATCATTATAAGTCAAGATGGCACCGTCGGTCTACTCTCTCTGTGTGTCTCAGAGGTGGAGGTGTGGAATAGTTAAGAAGTTTGCAAGCTAATGGAAAATAGAGCCTTTAATAAGATTAGCATGCTGAAACAGAAGCCACTGTAGTTGCATCATCGATTCCTAGCCAATGTTAGCTGCGTTGATTTCGACAGCAAATTTTGACATAGTCATAGTTTGACATAGTCTTGGGAATAAAACTCAGTCACCTGAAATGTTTTAGTTGACTAAATATCATGAGATTTTAGTTGATTAAATCTACATTTGATTTAGTCGACTAAAATGTATTTTGGCGGGCCTTGGTGATCACTTGTAAAAGAGACTTCAGTCTCAATGTGGTTTTTACTGGTTAAATTGTAATGGATGATTTTACACTTGCCGAAAATAGTCGATCTACAAGCTTGTAGAGCTTGTAGATCGGCTATTTTCGCACCAGTGCCACCAACAGGTGTATTTTTGCAAAACACATTTTTGGAACAAACTGCCTCAAATCATCCAATTGCCATCCAAGGCGTAAGAAGAAATGGCACCCTTTTCACATTGGCCTATTATAGCGCCACCAGGAGGCCACAACCTGACCTGCCCTGGAAGAGACCTGTGCCCCAAGGGGCACTTTATCTTTATAGTTTTCATGTAGGTGGCTGGCATCTCCCTAAGAGTTAGGGTGAGAAGTTCAGTCACGCGGGAGAGACTTGGAGTAGAGCCGCTGCTCCTTCGCCTGGAAAGGAGCCAGCTTAGGTGGTTCGGGCACCTGGTTAGGATGCCTCTCGGGCGTCTCCCTAGGGAGGTCCTCGAGGCACATCCCACTGGGAGGAGACCCCGGGGCAGACCAAGGTGCAGATGGAGGGATTACATCGACTCACTGGCCTTGGAATGTCTCGGGATCCCCCAGGAGGAAGACACTAATGTTGCTCTGGAGAGGGAAGTCTGGAGCTCTCTGGTGGAGCTGTTGCCCCCGCGACCAGACTACGGATAAGCGGTTGAAGATGGATGGATCGATGGATGTAGTTTCCATTTATTTTTCGTAAGTGAAAAAGGGTAGTCGACACTTTGGTTTAACGTCTCACCTGGAGGTTGACGTCGGCAGAGTGCTCCGACAGCACGCGCACCACGTCCGTGAAGCCCTTGTTGACGGCGATATGCAGCGCCGTGCACATGGAGTTGTTGAGCAGGTTCACGTTGGCCCCTTTGCTCAGCAACAGCCTCGCAATCTCCGCCTGATTACTGCTCCCACGTGGCGGCGGCACACACACACACACACACACACACACACACACACACACACACACACACACACACACACACACACACACACACATTAGACAATTTTGGCATTTAGCAGACGCTCTTAATCCAGAGCGATTTACAGTAAACTAGAACAACACATGGTAATACATCAAGAATCATAAGCAAGCTAAGAGCCTATAGCATCTAAATAGAGTGCCATGTCTACATAAAATGCTATCCTAAATTACATAAGTTGAGCCTGTCAAGTCGTCGAGGCTAATCTCTCTTTTGGGTCACAGGCTAAAAGGTTTGGCAAGCACTGCTTAAAAGGAATCCAAACCAGGATGGCCAGCAGCAGCATGGCTGACGTTACTGAAAAAACAAAAACAATCCGTGCTCTGGGGCCACTACTGTGGCATCGTCATGCCTTGCCAGTGTTGAGAAAACTACGGTGGAAGCTTTGCCGCAGCATGCGGCCAACTGGCAGGGGACGATGTGTGTGTGTACATACATACCGATGCTCCCCCATACTTCTAAAACCTGCCATGTTTTGTTTACGTGATGCGCTGCTGCTGCCGAGAGCCACGGAAAGTAACACAGATGGAACTGGTTATCCCTGAAGAGCGTTCGTTCGTGCTCTCCAGGCAGCAATGGTGTCTCATTCTCAGAACAGAACCATCTCATTGTTGCATGGTTGGGGGGACAGACTTATAGGCTTAATAATGCATCTCTCTCTGCCATTTATTTACCACTGCTTTTGTGTGACACCGTTGTGCAACAAAAATAATAGTTTTCATTTAGTTTCAGTCACATTTTAGTCAGCCTGGAATGTTTTAGTGTTAATCTAGTTTTAGTCGAGTAAATATCATAAGATTTTAGTCAACTAAATCTACAGTTGATTTAGTCGACTAAAATGTATTTTGGCGGGCCTTGATGCTGTCGTAATGGCTGATTTTACACTTTACACTTGCTGAAAATAGCAAGTTAAATATGTGTAACTCCCGGGATTCGAACTCGGGTCTCCCACGTGTAAGTCCAACATCTTAACCACTAGACTAGACCAAAGGGACATCCCTATGGACTGGGGGAGATATTAGAGTTTTGAGGCCATCAGGCCGAGGCTGTGAGCCACTCTGCTACATATGTATAGGTCTCAATGGCTTAATAAAAGTAATCGATAGAACAATTGCTGAGGGCCTGTGCCAACATAGATCATCACATTCTACATCACGTTGCGCCTCCGACAGATACCTCGTCCGCCAGTTATTGACATCCCCCTGGTCCTGCCCCCCACCCCCAGCATATTAGTTCCACTCAGTTTTGTTTCCCTAGCCCGTCTCCCACTGGGCACGGACCTTCTTCTAACATTTCTACTGTTATTTCAAATAGAATATCCAACACAAGGAGTGGTCTGCAGAGAGAATGCTGTCTGGTTACTGTACCTCACAGGCATCACAGCCCCCAAAAATGTGATAACAAGCTTAACCTTGCCTTGTTTAACATCAGGTCACTAACAAATAAGTCCTCCTCTGTAAATGATATAATCTGTAAAGAGAAGCTAGATATAATATTTTTAACAGAGACATGGCTTGGCTCGGATGGAGCTGTTCTCCTAGCGCCAGCCTGTCCCTCAAACTACAGCTTCATTCACTCTGTTCGCGAGGCTAAGAAAGGAGGTGGACTGGCAATATTTTTTTCAGACACATTAAAATTCAAGGCTCTGACCCTTGGCAGCTTTACATCCTTTGAATACCAGGCCACTATATTACATGGTCAATCCTCTATGCCAATGATTAGCATTTATCACCCGCCAAAATGCAGTAAAGCAATATTTCTAACAGAAATATCAGAACTTTTATCTATCTGCTCCACTAACTATGACAGAACACTTATCACAGGTGATCTTAATCTGCACCTGGATGATGCTACAGATGCTGTAGCTATGGGTTTCTTAGAGTTATTGCACTCCTTTGAGTTTATCCAACATGTTGTTGGGCCTACACATAAACATGGGCACACTCTGGACCTGGTGATTTCTAGAGGGCTGAACATCACTGTGGAAAGGACTATTGAAAGGCCTGAGCTATCGGACCACTATTTACTGTGTTTTAATATGACTGTCTCTGATCTAGAGAAAAACATCACTGAATATACCATAACAAAGCGTTTTTTTAGCTCTTCTGCAGCCGACGAGTTCTCTCGAGTTCTGCCCGATACTCCCCCAGTAAATGATATGGTTAAAATTTTTAATCTTAAACTAGAGTCAGCTCTTGATATAGTGGCTCCTTTAAAAACAAAAAAGAAACATAACAACAGAGTGACGCCCTGGTTAAATGAGCATACACGCTCACTGAAGCAAGAATGTCGTAGAACTGAGTGAGCTTGGAGAAAAAACAAACTCACCATCCACCTAGAGATTCTTAAAAAGTCAACAGTCGCCTATAACAAAGCCTTGCGTCTAGCAAGGCAGGCATATTTCTCTGGCATTATTAACGAGAACAAGAAAAATGCCAGAGTCCTATTCTCTACCATTGAACAACGTTTAACCCCCCCCCCCAGTCCTACAAGCAGTCATTCCCGGCCTCTAAAGCTAAGTGTAACGAGTTTGCATGCTTTTTTGAAAAAAAAATTAACATTAGAGCTGATATTATGAATGATGCTGCTGCTAGCGCAAACCTTCAAACAGCAGCTAATGGTCCCAGGGTAGATCTCCCCAGGGGGAGCCTATTATCGTTCTGCGCAATTGATGAAGACGAACTCCGCAAAACTATATCACAGATGACATCATCCTCAATTCTGACGGCCTTTACTGCATGTCATCCCCCCCATCTCTCTCCCCATTTCCTGTCAGCCTACTGTCTGTCCCTCCATAAAGAAAATATAAAACTAGAAAAAGTGCCCTTCTGGGCACAGGTCTCCACCAGGATAGGAATGTAGGACATTGCAGCTTGCCTTCATCTGGTGGTTGGATAAAAGGGCAACAAAAGTAAATTAGAGGTAAAAACACTTTTGGGCCAGTTATAGCGCCACCTTGAGGCTGAGTTGAAATTGTTCATGTGGCATTTCTTCCTCGGCCTAGTGGGAATGTGCGTGCACAATTTCACGGAAATCACGCGATGTGTTCATGATTTGCAGCATTTTGTTTGAAACTGAGCACTCCTGTGAACTTTGGAAGCCAATCTTAACCATCAGGATGGAGTCTGTGTAGAGAGACTGTGTACCAATTTGCGCGATGTTTGGACAAAATCTGTAGGTGTACTGTGCAAAAACTTGTTTTGCACAAAGCGGCCTCCTGGTGGCGCTATAACAGGCCGTTCTGGAAATTTTGGGGCAGAGGTTCATCGTTGGCATCCAGGGAGTGTGTGTGCAAAATTTGGCATCGACTGGGTTAACGGTGCTGGAGATTAGCTGCTCACGGACACACACACGGACGGACACACGGACGGACACACACACGGACGGACGGACGGAGTGCAAAACATACTCTCCCCCCATGCGTTCGGCCTGGTGGAGACAATAAAAGGCGAAAGCCACAAAAAAAAAAAAAACGGAATAATCGCTGAGAAAAGATTGGATAGTTGTGGGTCCTGGACAGAGGTGACGGAACACTGGCTCACACGTCTTGAGCACCGTCTGCTTATTTTTGGCACGAACTCGTGCGTATCGTGTGACACAGGATCGCGCAGAGGTCTGGGCGACTCGGACCGTTGGGTCTGCTGAATCTGTGTCTCTGCAGCAGGAGAGAGTACCCGCTGTCTGTCTACAACCCACTGGATCTGTGTCTCTGCAGCGGGAGAGAGTACCCGCTGTCTGTCTACAACCCACTGGATCTGTGTCTCTGCAGCGGGAGAGAGTACCCGCTGTCTGTCTACAACCCACTGGATCTGTGTCTCTGCAGCGGGAGAGAGTACCCGCTGTCTGTCTACAACCCACTGGATCTGTGTCTCTGCAGCAGGAGAGAGTACCCGCTGTCTGTCTACAACCCACTGGATCTGTGTCTCTGCAGCGGGAGAGAGTACCCGCTGTCTGTCTACAACCCACTGGATCTGTGTCTCTGCAGCGGGAGAGAGTACCCGCTGTCTGTCTACAACCCACTGGATCTGTGTCTCTGCAGCGGGAGAGAGTACCCGCTCGGTCTGTCTACAACCCACTGGATCCAAGAGTGTCATTTGATACCAGTGATGGACACAACCCAGGAGGCAAGTACTGTAAATGTCTGCCTGTCTATCTGAATCACAAAGGTGTGCTATTTTTGCCCGTTTAAACACGAAGCTATCTGAAGCTGTACACGGTATAATTTTGAGTTAATTTAAAGCTGCAATCTTATTGTCCTGCCCAGGATTCAGTGAGTTCAGCGATACTTACTACTTACTACCCATATACTCGGGCACCTAGGCTGGTAATCCATACCGATTCGAGTCCCGATCCCGACGACCTTTACTGTGCGTCTCCCCCCCTGTCTCTCTCCCCGTTTCCTGTCTACCTACTGTACCTTATCTATCAATAAAGGCAAAAAAAAAAAACATATATTTTTATTTTTGTCCTACCTGACACTGTGGTCTAAATGTATCAATGCAAGAGTACGGAAACCACATTCCACCACTGCATGTACTAGCTATAGTTTAAAGGGATTGTGACATTAAAAAAAAGGTTTTGGAATTGTTCTTGTTTTTTTTAGGTTTTCTAATCTCAATTGCACCCAAAAAACATGAACTTTTAACATTCAGTAGATTTTCTGTGATCTGGGGTTTTCTGGCTCAAACAGGTGCTCTGATTTTCCGGCAGTAAGTGACATCACTTACTGCAAATCCCATATATGTCAATGGGATTTGCCAGCAGATGTCACTGTTTCACTGTGTTGCCTGTTTTCATTGTAGCTCAAAAGGCCCAAAAAACCCCAAAGAAAACTTCAGACCACAGAAAATCCACTGAATGTTCAAAGTTCAGGTTTTTTGGGTGTAATTGAGGTCATAAAACCTAAAAGAAAAAGAAAAAGAAAAATAAATGAAAATGAATGTCATAAAACCTTTAATATTAAATCTTAATGTTTCATTCATCTAAATAAATTCCAGACTTCAAGTACAGCTTTAACTCAAGAGTGTACAAACCAAACAAAGGCTATTGGTACGGCACGCTCTCAGTAAAACAAACACTCAGGGTCTTTTTAACGCAAGGACACATTTGCGGTGCGATGCATCATGGTCCGTGTGGTCTCTCACCCAAACGCCGTGTAGTGCAGCGCCGTGTCTCCATCCTCGTCCTTCACCTGGATGGAGCTGTTGGCCTGGAGCAAGGCCTTCACCACCTCACAGTGGCCCTGGTGGGCTGCCACCTGCAGCGCCGTCTTGCCCTGGTTCTTGATATCCACCTGTGGGTGGGGAGGACAGTTTGAAGGACAAATGCGACAGACAGTGGATAGCAAACCACCAAAGGAGTTTCCTAAAATGCATATCGTTGCTGTCGGGAAGAAGCCACCTAACTCTAAAAAGGTTCATTTTTCAGGAAATGAAAAATATACATTTTTAAGGACATGAAGAAAACCTTATATTTTTTAAACGATGCAATACTGCCTCATCAAAGTTGGTGTTGTAACTTTAGATATTGTCAGTTACTTGCATGAGGAGAGAGGTGGTGGAGTTAGCTGTTTTAGCAGACAGTTTTGAGGGTCCAATGGAGGTTAGGAGGCTTTGTCCAATGTGTTTTTTACTACTTTCCATTGGTTAAATATCTTCGAAACAACACACAAACCTAAAGGGTGTTCAATAACACTGAGTTATGGGGGGGGGGGGGGGGGGGGGGAATCAAAAACCTAAAAAATGGACCTATGAGGTTTCCTCCCGACAGCAACTATCTACTCGTATAAAAGGAATTCCACCTCAAAGATCACTTATGAGTAATAATGTAGTGCCCTTTTAGTGGTTTTGGGGATATCGGTCACTGTACAGGAGATAGATAGATAGATAGATAGATAGATAGATAGATAGATAGATAGATAGATAGATAGATAGATAGATAGATAGATAGATAGATAGATAGATAGATAGATAGATAGATAGATAGATAGATAGATAGATAGATAGATAGATAGATAGATAGAACCACCCTGCCATAAACAGTTCAGTGCGTTTGTAAACCATCATTTTAACAGCGGCCATGCCCAAATGCTCCATCATAGAACGCATATCATTCTGTAGGCGCGCTGAAAGGATGCTTGGACACTGCAGAGTGAGAACTCCCGCACACACATGATAATACACTAGAAATGCAAATAAAATATATCATTGCTGTCGGGTGAAATGTGGTAAAATAACCAGTTTTCCAATGGATACAATGTACTGTAGTTATTATTTTGTTTGTCACAAGCTCTTGTTAATACTTTAGTTTCCATTGCTTCGATATTTATAAAATCCAGAGACGGACATAACCACTTCCAATTTCACCTTCAAATGTCTTGAAAAATAGCTAAAATACATTTGCTACTCTTGTGTGAATACTGTAGTGCAGTCTGATGAGGTAAGGGAAGGCATTCATTTACAATGAATATTCTTTGGGTTGAAATATTGAGATACGAGATTACTGCTCGACAGCAACGATATGTATAATACACATTCCTGTCTAATCGTGCTAGACCTGAAATTAGAAGTCTAAATGTTAACCATCACGTCACGTGTGACCTTAATAATAGTACAGCATTCACACGTTTCGGAGCATAAACAGACAAAAAATAATCGCACAAAGTAGAATTCGGACCAATCCGCGGTCTGCAACCTACCCTCTAGTCAAACACCTTTTTGACTAGAGGGTTGAAAATAGCCACACCACTAAACTGCCTCCCCCTGGCCAGCTGGGGCGCCTGATGTAGGTGAAAGGAACTGGTTGGAATAACGTGTTGGTGGGTTGGTGGAGGGTGTGTAGAGCCCAGGATCACATTAGATAATTGACACAGGGGTGAAAAATGGGTTACAGAATCGTGGGATAAAAATTATACAAAAATTTAAAATAAATAGCCACTCACACGCACACCTGGCATGACAATGCCTTCACCTGGCTACAATCACTGCTACTGTAGATGTGCGAGCAACATTCTGGACGGGAACCCCTTTTGGTGTTTTAACTAAGCATTGTTTTACTTTAGCTACTTAAAGGTATTATGACATGATTTATAACATAATTTTCAAAACATTAAAAGTCTTGGCCATGGTCCTTCAAACGTGTCTAAAAAGTTTGAACACTCAACTCCACTCCAGTATTTCTTGACACGAGTTTTTGTGCATGTGTAAAGTTCATCCTGAGAAGCCATGGAAAAACACATTATTTTAGCCTGTAGATGTCGGTAATTCCCCCTTTCCTGTCAACCCAAGATGCGCTACTTTGAACACTTGGTAGGAACGTCGTCAAAAATAAAAGAGTCATCTAGGCCAGTTGGTATCCAGTGTAAGGACTTGTGTTGATTGACACAGCCAACAACAGAGCAGATTGATTTTTCTCTAGAAGCCATTATTAGTAAGTATTACAAAGAAACAAAGTCGCGGTCGACAATGAGGAAGCGGAGAAGAGAGGGTAGGCACTAGGCAGGGAGCAGAGGGGAGGGGGCGGAGTTTTAGCGGAGATCTACGTATATCTCTGCCGTCCAACCAGATGAGACATTTTTGCATAATTATTCACAAGAGTCCAGACAGCAGAGAATACACTGAATGTTCAAACTTCGTTTTTTTTTTTGTGAAATTGATGTCAAGAAAAGCCAAAAAAGCCAAAAAATCTACAAAAATGTGTTTTAAATGTCACAATCCCTTTAAAAATAGCAGATCTGCGACTGCAAGCTTGTAGGTCTGCTATTTTTGAAAAATCATGAAAATGCGGCACAAAGCTTTGAATATATATATATATTCTTTCAGAATACTTTTTATTTCGACGTCAGGCCTAAATGGTTTAATAAAGCTAAAGAATACCAGCCCTCATGGAAGTGGGGGTGGTTTGCCTGTGTGATATCTGAATACAAGTACAGGAAGCATGAGAGCTGGAATTCTTTTTTCTTATACAGTCACTGCTGCCATGATCACTATAAAAGTGAACTCTTAGGAAAGCAGTTACTAACAACGCTCCGAGGATGCCAATAATTTTTTTGTAATTTCAATAGAAAGGGACTGATTTGGCCCAAAAATGTGTTCATATTACCTCATTTAAATATGTGCAAATAACACCGGAGCACCAAGATGCGATTTGCTTGGCAGAGTGGTGGGTGCTTTGAGAATTACACAGATGTGCCATTTGTCCGGCAATCCACGTAATCTATTTGTGATATCAGCCCTCAGAGTTCAATTAATACTAAACTGACAATTAATTTATACTCGTGTCATGTACAGCGTTGTGTGCCACAAATAGTAGAGCTACAAGCTCATGCAACAACGTGCACTCACCTCGTCTGGCAAGTGAGCCAGAAGGATACAAAAGCAGTGACAACACGCGGACATGTGTGTGGGGAGGAATTGGCTAAGAGCACACAGAATAAGGGCCGATTCATACATTTTACCGCTGTAGTGTCGAAATGATTTCGGCTCTTCAGACATTTTCAGTAGCACCCAAGAGCCGACTTTAGGATGGTACCCGCCCCACTGAACATCAATTGACGTCATATTGTAGGCTCTACAGAGCCGAACCGACTTTTATTCGGCTCTAAAATAGTAGCATGAATCGCGCCTTACTCTTCCTACTTCCGGGGGAGGTGTGTGGAGGAATTGGCTAAGAGCACACAGAATAACTCTTCCTACTTCCCTACTTCGGTGTTACCAATGATACTAATTAAGGCTCTGTTCCATTTCCACCGGTTGGTTCCCAATGGGAACCGGTTCAGTTCTTTTTGGTTTTTAGTCATGGAGCCAGAGCTCCAAAATTGGTGGGCAAACTATACCCTATATTAAATTGTCTATAGGATCAATACAAGTAAATGAATACATGATAACCCTTCCACAGTAGTATTTTGCATATTTTCCTACATAATGCCTCATTTGCATATTATTATTTTTTAAATTTGTAATACAATAAATCATTGTCTTCATGTAAGTACTCAATTGGAGAAGTTTCATGGTGATAACAATCTAATGTAGGTATGGTTTTGCACACTCAATTCATAATTAACGTTTCAATTTTGGAACTCTGGCTCATGGACTAAAAACCAAAAAGAACTGAACCGGTTCCCATTGGGAACCAACCCGTGGAAAAGGGGCCTTAGAGTGCAAAAGTTCTCAAACTTTTAAATTTCAAGGGCACCCATGTACGCTCTCAGAGTTACACACCCATGTACGCTCTCAGAGTTACACACCCATACGGGGCCATTTGGAACCCACTCAAGGACACTTTGAGACCCACTGGTGTAGCAGAGTATTTCCAGTGAGCCAACATGCACAATAGCAGCACCCCGACTCTGGGTGCGTTCGGAAATGCGCCCTGAACGCACAGGTGTGCTCTCTTGTCGTTCGTTTATTCAGTGCACTCGGTGCGTTGTCGTTCGAAAATCCAGTGCGCTGCGCACCGGGTGTGCCGAGTGCCCGCACTGAGCGACCCTACCCTGAAGCTGGGGTTGTCCGGTGTCGGCGGTGTGAATGCGTCACAGCTGTGGTCGTTCGTAAATAAGGCACACTGTGACGTCACCGCTCACCACACCCTGACCACATTCCCGGTGTGCATTTCCGAACGCACACTCTGTTTGACCAGCCTTCATTAGTATCACAAACTGACCACATTCCCGGTGTGCATTTCCGAACGCACACTCGGTTTGACCAGCCTTCATTAGTATCATCGGTAACACCTTTCGGCAGGAGCATCAGCAGGCGGCGTCCCAGTGCTGCGCTGCACTCACCTTGTCTGGGTACTTCTGCACCAGCTCCCGTACTTTGCTGGCACTGCCGTGTGCCGCCTCGATGACCAGCCGGCTGGGGTTGTCCAGCTCTGTGGACTGAGACAGTAGCTTCTCCAGGACAGATATAACAGTACCTGGACAGACAGACAGAGACACGGAGAGGGAGGGTGGAGAGGGAGGCGAGGGAAAGAGAGGGAAAGCGAAAAGAAAAAAGGGGAGATTATGTTTATGCACTGTGGGATACTAAAACACACTTGAAATTGATGTCGCAAAGTCCTTGGGGCCCCTTTTTGGCTCCCGAGTGACCACAAAGCAGTAAGCACAGGGGAAAAAAACAGACATCCATTAAGTGGTTTTGTCAAAAGCATGCGTCATCACAGCTACTGGAATGAGTCAAAATGTCCACCACATGCTGTAAGGCCAGCCCTCCCCCTATCTATAGTAAACACACACACACACACACACACACACTCTGAGGCGAATGCGATGTGACAGAACGGTTCAGATCATGAGAAACGGAGAGGCTGATGAGAATTGTCTTTCGACGGGACGACCTTATAGCGCCCGCTGCGCCATGGAAGCCAGCCGGCGCGCAGCGAGTGTGACATTCAGCATTCAACTCAAAGAGGAACAGAGAGAGAGAGAGAGACCATTGACCACGTGTACGCGTTTTCCAGGACTGTTTATGCGTTGACCTACAGTATTACGTGTATATACAGTACATGCATGCAAAGACAGAAGCTGGAATGAGGGAAAGAGGAGGAATAGATGAAGAAAAATGAAAAATAAAAACAAGAGAGCGAGAGCATGAGAACAAGAGGTGAAACCAGGGGCCGGCTGTTGAAAGAGCACATGCGGTTTAGAAGTGTCCCCTGTCCCCCCGTCCCCCCCAGGGCGGTATACCGTCCCTTACTTCCGGATTCGTTGGGGTTCTCGGCTGTCATGAGGTTGGCGTCCACCTCCATGGGCTGCGCCGAGAGGCAGGCGGGGTTGAAGGTCCACGTCTGGCCGCCGAACGCCACGCGCAGGTCGCCGTCCGCGTACACCTTCAGCACCTTCCCCACCTGGCCGAGGGCCTGAGGGGGAGCGGCGAGCACAGAAGAGAGAAATGACACGTTAAAAAAACGAAACCCCAACTGTGTTGGTACTATATCACCTGGAAGTGTTTCCATTTCTAACCCATTTAGACCTGAGGACGATTCTACAAATGCCTTCTAAATCCTGACAGTTTTCTGAAAACCCTATGTTTCATTCTCAAACATTTTCACGTCAAGGACCCCCAGAAATATATGTAATTATTGTAGTTATATCATCTGAAATGATGTTGTTCCAGGGACCTCCCGGAAGCAGTTAAAAACAGAGTTAAAAACGTTTGCTTTGGAAGAATATATTCAAAGATAGAATATATTCAAACACCAAATAAATAAATAAAGTTAAACCCAAAGGTGTTAGTACTACATCACCTGGAAGTGTTTCCATTTTAACAACAAATTCTGAACCCAGCATTTGAGGAAAAAGCTCTAAACTTGACATAATGGCGATTTTCTGAGCGGTGCTAACACCTCACAAACAATAAAGGGCTTTGTGTGTATTTGTCTGTCTGTTTGGAGCATGATAGATTGTGTTTGCATTATGACCCTGCCCATTCACACTGAGCAGGACGGCTTGAGACACACACACACGCACCACACACTCGTTTTCAATTTTTCTACTGTGGAAGACATCCCTATTCAGTGTGATGTCTGCCAACAACCGACATTAAGGCAGTGGCTGCTAAACAAAGCTGAGGAGGAGATGCAGCAGGTCAGGGAGTTAAATCTAAAGAAGGCGGTGGCGAGTGGCGTTCGTTTAGATGCGGCTAGCAGAGAACGAAAGTGTGGGGTCGATACTGCAGACAATTAGCGAAAGTCTAGTGGTTAGCACCATGCTAGGTCTACTGGTTAGCACCGTGCTAAGTCTACTGGTTAGCACCATCATCATGCTAAGTCTAGTGGTTAGCACCATGCTAGGTCTACTGGTTAGCACCATGCTAAGTCTACTGGTTAGCACCATCATCATGCTAAGTCTAGTGGTTAGCACCATGCTAGGTCTACTGGTTAGCACCATGCTAAGTCTACTGGTTAGCACCATGCTAAGTCTAGTGGTTAGCACCATGCTTGCTAAGTCTAGTGGTTAGCACCATGCTTGCTAAGTCTAGTGGTTAGCACCATGCTACGTCTAGTGGTTAGCACCATGCTAAGTCTAGTGGTTAGCACCATGCTAAGTCTAGTGGTTAGCACCATGCTAAGTCTAGTGGTTAGCACCATGCTAAGTCTAGTGGTTAGCACCATGCTAAGTGAGCGTACAGGAGCCATGCTCTAGTCTAGTGGTTAGCACCATGTTAAGTCTAGTGGGGGAACTGCCCATAGATACGTCCCGTTAGTCCGAACATGCATTAAGCTCCCCTCAATCGTCTCTGATAGCAAGCTGTTAAGTCCTACGGGTTGCAGTGAGTTTTAATAAGACTAGACTAGTCGGTTCCTTTATTTCTAAATCCCTTATTTTTTCCCCCAATGCCCACTGTTTGGCATCCTTTTTTGGCATTCCCTTTTCTTAGCACCCTGGCCTGATCTACACTTTAGCATAGTCCCACAGAAGAAGTGATGTTTTTTGTTAGTTATTGAGCTCTGCAACGATAAAAGTGTCCATTGTTTAGAATTTACTAAAAAAAGGATATTGGCTATAGCGCCCTGGGTGACTCCAGACAAAGTATTCAGTATTTAAGTCTGACGTCATTTTGTAGTGCTATGTTTCGTCCGGGTTCAAGTGGCACCAGCTCCCGTCCACATCTCATTGTAAATAGAATATCTAAACGTGTGAATCTTTTTTTTCCATGACAAGGTTCCATGACAAAGAAAATATATGATATGGAGACAATAAAGACTATTATTATCATTATTATTGAAGGTGATATGTTGAATCTAGTTTGCATTTAATGAGGATTTAGTTGACACAATGAAATAAAATGGCGATAGTATTCCGTGTGGGGCAGACGGCCTGTCACAGCCAGATTTGGGAGAGCAGCAGCTTTGTTGTTGCGAGGAAAGTAGGACCCGGAAGTATCTCTGGAGGGGGGCACTCATGTCACGGCTAAAATACTGAATATAGAGGGTTATAGTTTAATATAGCTTGTCTCAAAAGTCTCATTTTCCCTTTTAATCCATTCTGGACGGGAACCCCTGTTGGTGGCATTATGTTATACTTTTGCTATTGAAAAATAGCAGATCTACAAGCTCATATAGCGTGGCGCCGAGTGTCGCGCTATGAGCTTGTAGATCTGCTATTTTTGAAGATTTGTGAAAATGTGGCCCAAATCTTTGAATATATAGTATTCTTTCAGAGCGAACGCTTTTAACTCAAATCTTTGCTTCTGGGGGTCCCTGAAATAGGGTGGCCACCTGCAAGACCTCAGAAAGGAGGACACTTTTGCGGGGCTCGCTCCCCCGACCCCCCCCCCCCCCCCTCCTCCCAGATCCCCCCCCCCATATATTAATATTATTACTACTACTATTGCACCTGATTTTCACCACCATCATCTCCAGCATTATGTCCACAGAGAACATATATTTGCTAATTAAATTAACCTTTTTAAATTATAGGGTACCACAAAGGCCATTCATTTTAGAATCAATTTATTTTATTTCATGTTTAGATATGTTTTATGTTTAATCTCTTTCTTGTGGGTTTTTTTATACAGTTTTATGGTCATCGGTGTGGGACATAGAATGATGCCAGTAGCCTATATGTTCACACAGCCTCCCTTTCTTTATGATGTCGAGTTCCTTGCTCCATTGCTCATTAAATGTAGTCTTTCATTTCGGCATAGGCTATTTGGTTTGTTTATCTCTGCATTAACTATACTAAAGTGATTGTGAGAGCACAACAAACAAACCGACCATCCCACTGGCAGTGTTGCCCAGTTTTGGAAGAGAACCAAGCAACCATGTCTATGAAAACAAGCCCAAAAGAAGCCTGACTAGGCTTAGTAGCCTATTATATAAAACAAGCCTAAAGTCGCTTATAATGAAGCGGACATGGCAACACTCTGAACGTCTCCACTAGCCTCTCTCTTTTTAAGACAGTTTGGCCGGCTCGCTGCGGAGGCGGAGCTGAGCAGCGCTGCGGAGATTTTAATACCCAGGCAGACGACGTAAATGACAGTAAATGACACAAGCACTGTATATCACAAAAAACCGGACAATTATGTGTCCGGCCAGAGGTTGAGGTGGGAGGAGGACAGGTGGGTCTAAAACCGGACTGTCCGGCGTGAAACCGGACGTCTGGCCACCCTACCCTGAAACAACATATTTTCAGATGGGGGTCGGCGGCCAATTACATATATTTTTGGGGGTCCTTGACATGGAAATGTTTGAGAACCACTGACATACGTTTTTCAGAAAACTGTCAGGATTTAGAAGACATTTTTAGAATAGTCGTCCGGTCTAAATGGGTTAAGGTTGGCAAACATGCACTATGACACGGCACCGCCTAGTGGTTAGCACCATGCTAAGTGAGGAGCCATGCTCTAGTCTAGTGGTTAGCACCATGCTAAGTGAGGAGCCATGCTCTAGTCTAGTGGTTAGCACCATGCTAAGTCTACTGGTTAACACCATGCTAAGTCTACTGGTTAGCACCATGCTAAGTGAGGAGCCATGCTCTAGTCTAGTGCTTAGCGCAATGCTAAGTGAGGAGCCATGCTCTAGTTTAGTGGTTAGCACCATGCTAAGTGAGGAGCCATGCTCTAGTTTAGTGGTTAGCACCATGCTAAGTGAGGAGCCATGCTCTAGTCTAGTGGTTAGCACCATGCTAAGTGAGCGTACAGGAGCCATGCTGTCCGTCCACTCTCCGTGGCCTGCCTGGAGCCTCTTGACGCTGTCAATGTCCTCCAGTACCCGAACCAGCTCTCCCACGCCAAACGTGTTCACCTACAGGAGAAATAATACCAATATATATATCAATATATTTTATTAATGTGCTGTGGAAAAAAGCATTGAGTTAATGCTAGAAATCACATGCTTTTACTGAAGCAAGTGCCGGGTGCCGATTTTCTAACTAAATTCCCGTCATTCTGAGATGAGGTAACCTTGCGTCACCAGGCGTAGTCATCAGGCAGGAACAATCATCCAGAACTTCCTTTTTCCACAAACCGGAAGAATAACAATCAAAGCTCTCGTAGCCTGCTGCTTTTATTGAGAAAAATCGGTTTGAGGGGGAAAGGAAGTTCTGGATGACTGATGACTAAAAAACAATACTTGGTGTTGGTGACACCAAGCTCCTGTGTGGGGAGGAATTAATTGGCATGACGACGAAAATAGGGGTGGAAAAAAGGGCAAAAAAAAGGCACATACAAAAAAGAAAATAGGCCATGTACGTCTCCCTGTAACGGTAAAGCCAGTACCTTGGTGAGGGCCCCAGGGTGGAAAGTCCAGCGAATGTTGTTGCTGTACTGGACTCTGACATCGCCCCGGTCCGTGATCCTATGAACCGTCCCGATACGACAGATGTACTGTAAACACAAAGACCCATGCAGCCTCAGTCAGGGTCACCCACAGGCACGTGCACACATAGACATCAAAGGGGGCTTGAGCCCCTGCCCTTTTAAATTTCTGTAAAAAATGCAGTATCTTGCGGGGTCACTCACGCCCTGAAAATAGCTGATCTACAAGCGTTGGGTGCTTATTGATATTTTTTGTTCAAAAGTGCCCTTTTAGGGAATTTCAGCCCCTGCCTCTCTAACATTCTCTGCATGTCCCTGGTCACCCAGCAAGCCAGCCATTGCACACCCGCCAGCGAGCTTAACGTTCCCTGTAGCATGAAGCACTGATTCTGAAAGCAGCACCGCACTCCGTTTGCTTAATTTGCTCCCGTTTTCTGCCGACGTCTATTTGAGGTTACGAGTTATATAAAGCTACTGTATGCCTGTTTCAACAGGCAATATTGAGTGTGTGAGGCAACGTATGCCGTATATACAGTGCTAGTACAAGCCACACACACACACACACACACACACACACACACACACACACACACACACACACCCTGCGCAAACAACAGTTTAACAGGCAGGAGAACGTGAGCCAAGCACTGCGTATTCCACAGCCTTTTAAAAGTCGTCGGGTACAAGCACATAAAGGTGTCAGCTTCTTGGAAGAATGTGGCTTGTATAACAGTGTAATTTGTCTCTCCAGACCATCGAAGAGGCTTGAATACAAGAGCCCGACCAGGATATCGGTCTGGCCGATACATCGGCCATTATTTGGATTTTTATAGATACATCTGTATCTGCAATTATGCCTCTGATGTGTCCAGATTTTTAACCACTTTCAACGTTACCGTACCTTTATTTACTGTCATTCTTGGTGATAATGTTGACATTTTTTCTAAATGTTTCAAATACAACAGATCTACAATTTAGGCATTTAGCAGACGCTCTTAATCCAGAGAAATTCACAGTAAGCAAGAACAACACATGGTAGGCCTAATACATCAAATGCATCAAAATTGTCCTCACGAATCACACGTAAGCTAAATACCAATCAATACCAATAATGCTGGCACACTGATCTAAGTGTTGAAATAAATTCTAGATAATGTCCTCAAGAATTTACAAAAGTTGCGAGACATGGCCAAAGCATTCCCGGGGGTCCCCAGCCAAAAATAAGTTGAGAACACGGGATGGGACTATATGGCGTCGGCCAGGATCTATTGAATGAATATACCTCTGCCATCTTGGGGGTTCCAGCCTCCATGGCCAGGCTCTATTGAATGAACATACCTCTGCCATCTTGGGGTTCCAGCCTCCATGGCCCTCCTGCATCTGTCGTAGGATGTCCACCTCCAGCAGACACTTGACCTTGTCCGCTTGCAGGAAGGAGTGACCGTCCGTGCTCTCCTGCCGCTGCAGCTCTGCGTGCTCTCCTGGGGGAGGTCAACCAGTGTGAGCGTACAGTACAACAGCACCAGCACAAAAGAAACATGCATGCATGCGTTAATGATATTAACGCTTGAACCCCCTATTAGTAAAACCAACCCGAGTTGGAGACGCATTTGGACCGCTTATTTCCGTCTACACGAAAATTCTTTGGCTGAATCATTTAGTCAAGTGACGTGATATAGATTTGTTTTTCCTTGACTACAAAAGCTAAGAATGTCATTTAGACGCCCTTAGACAGATGTTAAAGCACTGGATTGTTATCTTTGCACTGTATGACCATTTACCCAGCCGTTTGTTGACTATAGGGTTCATGTTATTACTTGCGCAAGCAGAGCGCGCAAGTAATAATCTCGCCCGGTCTTCGTTCACCGTGACAGCCAACCCGCCATTTGATGTGTATGCAAAAAAAACAGCAAATCTGTGCCTGGTTTGCTGGGACCAGATCACATAAATGACCATATGTCTTACGTCATCATTTAGAGCTAGTCATACGTATATAATCAGTAAAATAAAATAGCAAATTGTGCCTGATCTGCTGGGACCAGAGTACGTGGTGTGTATATGTATGACTAGCTCTCAATGATGACGTAAGAAATATGGTCATTTATGTAATCTGGTCCCAGCAAACCAGGCACAAATCCGCTGTTTTATTTGAATACGCATCAAGTGGTGGGTTGGCTGGCACGGTTTTTGGCGCAAAGTAACCACAGTATACCGCTAATCAACTTACAACTACATACTATATATCACTCATTCTTGAGATGAGGGACAAAAGTGGAAAAAACATGTCCCACACATAAGAGCCTTATTATTGTTAAAAATAAATTAATTTAATAAAAATAAAAGCACTTGCAAAGTTACATGTAATACAGTTGTGCATTATTATGCCATTCATTTCATTATAATTGTTTTCATATGCCATCTGAATTAGTTAAAAGCAGGCACTGTACCCAAAAACGCCTGTATTTAGCCTGTCCCCAGCAAGTGGTCATAATTTCAAACTGCTAAAAAAGTGTCTAATACTGTCACAATCACATAAATATACATACTAAATTAAAGTAGATTGTCAACAACATAGCAAACAATATACACAATAATTTTAATTTATTTTTTCCATTAGTTATCTCATATCAAATGTGTGTCCCACGTCTCCCGTCAACTCCGTCAGGTTTTTTAAAAGTCTTAAATTAATCAGAAAATATTGTCGACAGATTTAGCCTGAAGACTCCTTTTCCAAGTCCCGTTTGTATTTGTTGCAACAGTGGAGCACCTGGTCTGACAAGCATTCAATTGTTTGATATTTTAAACAAACAATGTTGATATCAGGGTGGTCACAGCTTTTACATGTCAACTCCGTCAGGACATTATTATGATCTTTGTTAAGAATTCCAAAATAATGTTTATTATTTTAGTTTAGGGTTAGGTTTAGCTAACAAATGAAGCAAAAACAAAATGGCTACATTGTACTACAGAGGGTTAAGATGAAAACAAATGACATTTTGTCAACTCCGTCAGACGTCAACTCCGTCAGGTTTTGTGTCTGACGGAGTTGACATGTATCTGACGGAGTTGACAAAAGTGTTCCTAAAACAATAAAGTTATAGTTTTTGAATAATGGGACGTATTCTAATTTGGCACACAGTTAGAGCATGCCTTAAGGAACATTTTTGGCTATAGGGCCATCACAGATTTGTCTCGTGGTGACCATGGCAGCCATTTTCCAAAATTGCCGCCACCTGATGTTATTTTACAATAACTCAAGTTCTACACCACCTAGGATCTTGATTCTGGTGACTAAGACTACATTTTCAAGGATGAGTGATACAGTGGTACAATTTAGATTTTCCCTGTGACCATGGCAGCCATTTTTCAAAATGGCCGCCACCTGCTGTTATTTTACAATAACTCAAGTTCTACACCATCTAGGATCTTGATTCTGGTGACTAATCATACATTTTCAAGGATGTGGGATACATTGGTACTATTTAGATTTGTCCTGTGACCATGGCAGCCATTGTTTTTCAAAATGGCCGCCACCTGCTGTTATTTTACAATAACTCAAGTTTTAGACCACCTAGGATGTTGATTCTGGCGACTAATAATACATTTTTAAAAGATGAGGAATACAGTGGTACTATTTAGATTTGTCCTGTGACCATGGAGGCCATTGTTTTTCAAAATGACCACCAACCTGCTGTTATTTTACCAATAACTCAAGTTTTAGACCACCAAGGATCTTGATTCTGGTGACTAATCATTACATTTTCAAGGATGAACTTTCTCTGGGAGGGGTCAGGGCTTATTTCAGCTGCAGGTTGAGTTGCTACTGACAGGACATTAAAAGGAGGTGGGCTTTCTGGCCTTTGACTTGTCCCTTTCAGGTACACAAGACGCACAGTTTGACTTCACTGGCCACTGCAGTGTGGCGTTGTATCTTGGTGGCCTCCTGCCAGTGTTTCTCCATCCTTCTCATGAGCTCTGTGTTCTGGGGCTCTGTTATAGTCAACTTACATTGTCTTGGCTGGAGATTGCTTTCCTGCAGGGTCCAGCCCAGTCTTGTGCAGATGGCTGCTGGCCCACCTGGAGGCCCCAACCTCACTTGTTCGGTTGGTGTGATTAGGTGGGGTGGTCTTCTCCAATCAGGATGAAGGGTTTGACCCTTTCAAACGGCAGTCTGGCCAAGTGTCTGTATTTAGTTGTGAGGCTAGATACAGGATACGATTGCTCACCCAGCCCCAGGTGACTTGAGGTGAAGGCTCCTTTGATTTGGTAACATTGCTTTGGTTGACATGCTGGGGACACAGAACGACACTGATGCCTTCAGTGTCTGCACATCCTGCCTGATAGTCCTGAAGGCAGATCTTCTGTCTTCAGTCTTTCGCTCACTGTTCACTGCTCACTGTTCACCTCAAGCAGGTCTTCAAGGTGTTTGCCTTTGCACAGGCTATATGGCTAGGACTCGTGCTTCAACCACTCAGAGAACTCCAACATGGTGTTGGTTGCTCCTGGGCCGCAGAGCATTGTGCGGCAGAATTCAGCTCTCATCTCTGGTGGCAGCTTTTTGAGGAGTCGTGCAACATTTGAGCCGCATCAAAGTTCTGTGTCTCCCTCTGGGCCTAGGGTAGACACTTGCTATTTTCCGTAACACTAATTGGTGGGGCTGTCCAAACTTGTTGTTTAGGTGTCAATCGGGTCTCTGTTGGTGAAGTCGGATCTAGGTGGTCTAGAAGATGAGTTAGTCAGGGGATTATTAATACAATCTGGTAATAAATTCCTTATCAAGAATTTTCTTCACCAATGTGTTTGGAAGGGTGTCTACTAACATATCCGCTGAAAGTTGGGGTACCATCAACAACCTATATAAGGCAAAATGTTCATTATGCTTTAAGTAGCATGTGACATGTCAAACTAGGGAGTTTGCATGATTCTGAATGCATTCCAAGCATTAGCTATGCACGAAGAACACTCCTTGGGCTGAAAACGGCCATAGCCGTCATCACAAAATGAGGTCAGCACATTTGGGCCAGTGGATATATGGCCGAATTTAGCCGAAGGGGTTTGACCCCTAGTTTGGCCATAGACTCCCTAGTTTGGCCATAGCCACTTGGTATGGTACCCAACTTTCAGCAGCTGTCAAAAATGCCCCTAGGGTGGTTCAATAGAAACCAATGTGGGATATGTTAGTAGACACCTTTACAAACACATTGGTGAAACAATTCTTGGTAAGAAATGTAATCACAGATTTGACATTATTCTGATAATATTCCCTGACTAAATTGGTAAAATAATAGCAGGTCCACCATTTTTGAAAATGGCTGCAATTGTCACAGGATAAATCTAAATAGTACAACTGTATTCCTCCTCCTTGAAAATGTAGCATTAGTCACCAGAATCAAGATCCTAGGTGGTGTAGAACTTGAGTTATTGGGAAATAACAAAAAGTTGGCGGCCATTTTTAAAAATGTCTACCATGGTCACAGGACAAATCTAAATAGTACCAATGTATCCCACATCCTTGAAAATGTATGATTAGTCACCAGCATCAAGATCCTAGGTGGTGTAGAACTTGAGTTATTGTAAAATAACAGCAGGTGGCGGCCATTTTGAAAATGGCTGCCATGGTCACAGGGCCAATATAAATAGTACCACTGTATTCCTCATCCTTGAAAATGTGGGATTAGTCACCAGAATCAAGATCCTAGGTGGTCTAGAACCTAAATCAGTTAAACTTGTCAACTCCGTCAGATGTTCGTCAACTCCGTCAGACGTTCGTCCCGTGATGTTTTTGTTAATTTCCAAAGAAATAGAAAATTCGATGTTAAATATTTTGTGCATATGTATTGAAACACCAACTGAAATGATACGTAATGATGATATTTTTTTTTTTTTACATGGTTTTCATGTTATAATATTGAAAATAGAGGTTGAAATGACGGATTTGAGAAATTGGATATTTCATAATAGTGTGATATTGGAAAAAAACAATATTAAAATAATTGTATTACTTAACTTGATTACTGAAAGCCAGTATAAGATAACTGAGGACTTTATATTATTGTTGAAATGATCAAATTCAATTAAAAAATATTTTAGTGTGTCTGACGGAGTTGACATGAATCAGGTATTAAGTGCATAAATGTCCCATTTTAGAAAGAAATGTTATGCGAAAAACCTGTTCCTTCTCAATATTGGTAGTTGAGACCTGTGTCTACAAATACATCCATTTGATTTGAATGTATCTTAAAAAAAAAAAAAATCCAGTTTGAAAAAAGTTTTGTCCCTTATCTCAAGAATGGGTGATATAATATGTATATGTATACGTATATTTTAATTCAGTTTATATACCTTTTTTTTCATCACATATCAATGATTTATTTTTCTTTAAAAAACTGAAAAGGGATCCAGAATTTATCTACATCGATAAAAGTGTATTTCTTATATTGATAGAAACTTGAACCATACTTAATAATACTAGGTGTTTATATGCATAAAGTAGGTAGGTAGCAAATAGTTACATCTAATAATTATACATTTCAAACGTTCCTTCACAGAGATACTGAGATTTGACAGTTTACAGCGGTCGAAAGTACTTGCGCGCTCTGCTTGCGCACTAGTTGGCCATTTATGGCCTACTAGTGTGCAACAAGCAAGTATGCACTCGACAGAGTGCAGTTCTAGTTTACTCTGTAAACACGTATATATGGCTCTGGATGAAAAGCATCTGCTAAAATTGCCAAAATTGTAAATTGTGATCACTGGAGTAAAAATGTGAATTTGAAAAGCACAGCCATTACTTCCTCTAGCCATGCACTACCCTCGGTGGCTGTGACATTGTGACATTGCCCTTGTTTGTTCTTTATGGCAAAAATAGCATGGAAAATATGAATGGGGTTGATGTAATGGAGGCCATAGACCAGAGTTAGAAAATGTGGACCAGGTGTGATGTATTTCTGTAGTTGGAAGCAGGAAGTTAGCACCTCCCTGCTGGTTCTCTGAACAAAAGTGATTTTTGCATTGTATTTTTGATTATTGCTTTGATTATCATGTGGCAAAAACATATATACTTGTTTCATGATCTTTGGTGCCTTGGTCACCAGAAGTAAAACACTAACGTTACGTTAATCTCTCCACTGCCAGCACCACTGCCTTAAACAGGTGGTGTTGTTGTTAGTAGGAATAAATACAGAAGCACCCGGGGAGAAGTAGACTAATAAAGGGGAGGAGACAAAGATTGTTCAATCTGGGTTCCTATAGATTGACACTACATTAATAACGAACTACACCATGGTCACACAAGTCCTGAACAATATCAGTTCAACACCACGAATGCATTTTGTGTTCGGCATGATGACATGACAATGTCCTCACCAGGGTCTGTCATTTAATTTGCCACTTGTTAGCGAATGCATTTTTAAGACAAACAAAAGGCTGTTAACCACAGACCTTATTTAGGCATTTAACCCAAAACACAAAAAATAAACCATAGACTTTAAGAGAGAGAATCAGGAAGTGAAAAAATGCTGAGTAACTTTCCGGTATTTTGGGAATACAAACCTTGCAACTCTATATGCTGGTGCTTGTGAAATGCCTGTGAAATGCATTATGGGAATTGTAGGAACATAGAATATTGTCCAACATAGACAGAACATGGGCTCTGTGATGAATGTGTTGCCATGGACTATACTATGGTACTCATCAGCAAATGAACTCCAACATGCACATCAACAGCGTGTTTCCCTACCTAGCTTCGGTAGGTGGTCTTTGTAGTAGAAGCCTCCCTGGACATCGGACATGTACTTGAGGTCCACCTTGCCCTTGTGGCCCATGCGGTAGACATTGGTGGTGCCGTTGGACCAGGTCACACTGGCCACACTGCGGCCAGACTCTGTGTCCCAGCCACGAATGTCCACTACCTTCCCAACCTTACCCTCCCCTCCTACACACACACACACACACACACACACACACACACACGGCCATGCGCGCACACACAATCAGACAAAGTGTAACAAATTGAGTGCGTAGGACAAGTGAGAGAGTAAAGGGAACAGAGAGAGAGAAAATCAAGCCCCTTAAAAGAAACGCAATTAAAGAGAACTTCTGTCTTAGTTTGGACACGCACAGTCAGGAATGACATTCAGTAAACACAAAGTGGAATTTGAGTAAAAATAAAAGAAGAAAAACACACAAGCACATGCATGATCATATATCACATGCTATCAGAAGGCCTATTATGCAGCAATGACATATTATATAAGAAATGACATTGAAGGCCGCGGTGACCACTGACAGACACAACACAGTGTGTAATATGAACAGAAATGATCTGAGAGACTAGAATTTCTAGAGATCATAATATAGTTGATTCCATGAAACCAAGGGGCTCACATCCACAGCCTTTCTATGAGCCACAACGGGATGCAACACGCAGATCCGACACACCAAAAGGTCCCGTTCAAGGCTGACGAGTGACTGTGCCAACACCCAAGGGCCTCGTTTCTCAAAGACACCAAGAGGACATTTTGACTCATTCACTCTAAGCACAAAAAAAAGGGAGCGATGCTATTCTCAGAGATAACCCCAACCCCACCCCCACCCCACCACAGCAACCGGGAAAGGCAAAAGCAATAATAACATTTCACTCTTCTTCCCCTTAAGGGGACATTCGAGGGATTTAATTCAGCCTACTGAATGTGCTCTGACGGTTCTCAACATGTATTGAGAGTGAGGGCATCGTTCAAACCGCAACGTCATTCGAATTGTGTCCGCTTTATACTTAGTCACACGCCGGTGGCGCTGGAATAGCAGATCTGCAAGCTCACAACGTGTCACGTCGGGTGACATCGCGAGACGTTGAGAGCTTGTGGATCGGCTATTTGCGGAGCGCGACACCCGTGGTGTGCAACCCAAGAATGTAACTCTGGATTTTACGTTCATAACGATCCACACAGTGAAGGCAAAACTCCCTTATTGGCTCCCTGTGATCCACACAGTGAAGGCCAAAGTCCCTTATTGGCTCCCTGTGTTTGTAACATTATGTGAAACCGCAGGCGGTTCTTTGAGGCCCTGCTGGGCCAAGAAAATTACAAAATCTCAAAACGGTAAATATCCCCAAATGACTTCTACTTCCTCATAAATGCAGCACAAGCTATATTTAGCATCATGGCACATCTCTGTACGTTCCACCATGCTAGTTTGGAAAGTTGGGAAACAAAACTTGTTGGGGGGAGGGGGGGTTTGTGAGCAAGGTCTCTTTCAACGCACACACACACGCACACACACACACACACACACACACACACACACACATCTGTGCAACAGACTCCGAGTGAGTCAGCGCCGGCGATATAAAGTGCATGCAGACGCACCAATTAACACAGGACATTTCATGGGTTAATGAGGGAGACGTGAGCTTAGGCTGTTGCGGGTGGCGGATAGTGGAAAAGCTTTGAAGACGCAGACTCCATGCCGAAGATGGTGGTGGGGTTGTTGGGGAGGGGGCGGAGGGGGCTGCTGAGTTGGCAGCGCCAGTTAAGCAGTGTTGATTTCGTCGACTAACACTATGAAGAAAAATGTTCGCCGACTACCGGTACCTTTTTTCACTGACAAAAACTAAATATAAACTAAGCTATGATGACTAAAACTAAGGTATATTGACAATTTCGTCAACAAATAAAAACTAGACTAAAATGCTAGGAAGGGACTAGTGGACAAGATATCCAGTATACGTCATTTTACACTTTGTTGCATGCTCAAAATAGACGATCTACAAGCTCACGACGTGTCGCGCTGCTTGTAGATGTGCTATTTTCAGCAAGTGTAAAATCTGTCATTACGACGGCATCAAGGCCCGAAAAAATACATTGTAGTTAGCCTGAGCTAACGTGTTAGGTTTCTGGTCTAGAGGGGCGGGTCGCGCCTCAGATTTGCGCACGCCCTGATTGGATCTCATCGATCTGTCCGTCATCCCCGGCCCCTCCTCTCCCCCCTAGTGCAGCACATCATTTGGAGCGACGCCCACCCGGAAGGGTTGACTCCCACTTTTAGACCAGAGCGGCCAATGCGTTCCTCCAGGCTTTCAATTTTTGCACCAACAAAAATGAAAGCCTGGTACCGAGGCTACATTGTAGTTGACTAAATCTACAGTTGATTTAATAACAAATTCCAGGTGACTAAAGCTAAATGAAAACCATTCAAGAGACTACAGGACTCGAACTAATATCGAAGTTTGCTGTAAAAAACAAACAAAGTGCAACTCACCGTCTTGGTTGCCCCAGTCCCAATCGGGTCCACGAACCACCTTAACGCCCTGGAAGATTCCTTTGAGGATGATCCGTGGGAGGTTCTGCCTCGGTGCCAAACTCACTCTGCAGGGAAAACAAAAAAACAGAACATATTCTCAGTGGTGGAAAGTAGCTAAGTATATTTTACTTGAGTACTGTACTTAAGTACAATTTTGAGATATTTGTATTGTACTTCCAATACTTACGCCACCACGTTTCTGATCTAAATATTGTACTTTTACTCCCCCCATTTATTTGAACACTTTAGCTACTAGTTACTTTGTAGATTTTGATTATTACTACAACACATACCATTGGAAAACAGTCGATCTACAAGGTCACAATGTGTCGCGATGAGACGCATTGTGACCTTGTAGATCGGCTATTTTCAAAAGATTGTTATACATCTTGAAAACATGAAATAGGACATTCTGCACAATGAGTACTTTCTACTTTTGGTACTTTAGTTCATTTTGATACCAACACTTTTGTACTTTTACTCCAGTACATTTTGAATTCCGGAGTACTTCTACACTGCAGTATATTGATACTTTTACTTGTGAGTACTTTTTCCACCCCTGCATATATTCTCCATGAAAATAACAGCGAGAGTTGCAGCACTGCGGCTTAGTATGGGACATCTTAAATTAAGACCGCAATTTAATTTACTACAGAACCACTTAAATGCAGGCCATGGTAGGATTTATTGTGAACTTCTTAATTTAAGACCTCATGAGACCTGCTGTAAAACATTTATGTAGAGAGAGCAGGGGCACAATATAACTTGTGAGGGCCATTACGACGTAGCGTCGAATAATTAGAAATAATGCATGATGACAATTATTTGCATAGGAAAATAACAGTGGACACTTAAGAGTGTTTTATACTATACTAGGCAACAAAAAGGGCTGTGTTTACATTTCTATTTTACTTTATAATTGAAAATCCATATATAAAAACAGCGGAGAAAACTATGTTGGACTGCAGCAGCTACACTTGGTTTATCGTTATTATGGTTGCATGCGATTTAATAAACTATGAGCATTGATTTAGAATGGTGGTTAAACTGTTGACCTCCAAGACCGTGTTTGAGGTGGCTTTGATATATGACTTTAACCGTGGAGCCAGTCAGAAAGGATTGTTTTTTTCCCCTCCCCATGGCCCTGGTAGAAGACTAACTGTATTACAGATTAGAAAGACCTTACAAAATTATCCCAGGAAAGAACTGCACCCAAAAGCAACATGTCTGATATACACTGGTACGTCTGTATGATGAGTGGAACCAGAAGAGAGTCTGGTATAGATTCTACCATGGAAAAGTAAAACCCTTTAATCACATGAACCCTTGCATCCCCTGTTATGTTCTGGGCATGTCATAACAGGCAAACATTCTGTAAAAAGCAGATCGATCTACAATATCACAACACGCAACGTCACACATTATGACCCGTTGTGAGCTTGTAGATTGGCTATCTTCTCTATCTGACGACAACAAAGTATACATAGGGTTTAAGTGGTTAAGACCTGAGGCTACACTGAGTACAGTAAGTAAGCCAAGCGCCTGGCCTACATTATGCGCCCACTAAGTGGCACACAGGAACACATGCCACACTTAACAACTGTGGCTTGGAGACATGCAAAGTCATCCACACGAGCCCCACGTACAGTCGGAGAAAAGCACACAGATACATGTAAGACACGGCCTCAGAGGACAGATAATTGTATAGAGCATGAAGGGGGAAAAAAGCAAGTTATCCTTTCTGTGGTGGCTCTTGTCAGAGAGGATGACTTACGTGTGCCTGCCGCCCTGCTGTACACATACATTACAAAGTCATGGCTGTCTCTAACAGGATGTAAGAAGAACCAGGCTAAAACTAAAGACACATGGGAGGAAATTTTGTTTGGCCTTGTGCTGATATCAATCTGCTGTCGGCATCGTAACCGCAAGCACACCTGCCCAAACTCCACACTCCATTATGACACATGTGTACAGTATAAAAAGATAAATAAACAGACATCTTCACATCTTACAAAAAAAAGGACCGTACCAAAGTCAATACATGTGATTTCTATTAACATTTGTGGCTCTACTGTACACATGAATGTTGTGTTTGTGCTCTTTTATGAAGTTTCTCTCACAATAGTGTTTTTCTTTCATTTGACGCTGTGGACTCCACAGCGTCAAATGAAAGAAAAACACAGTGTGGAGTGCTTTATGGCTCCATTTTAAGACTTGCTATGCAAACAAATCAAGTTAATTATTATTAATGTTTCCCTGTTAATGGCTTTTTCTGGTCAATGTTGGCTAAAACATCATTGTGTGGTTGTTGATGTTTGAATATAACATATAAATAAGCCTTTCCTCAAGGGACTATTACAATTTTCACTTCAATCCACACGTTAATTTAGCATGGATTAAAACATATGAATATTGAACAGAATCCAATGGCTTCCTTGAAAATTAAACAAACCACGGAATGCCTTGGAAAACAGTTGGCACTGCTGTAATGTCAAGTAAGTATACTATGAGTTGTAGTCAATAGGCTAAACGTGCCAGACCACCGGCATGTCCTTTAAGAAATTGAGAAGCAACGCTGGGCAACATACCGTATGGTAAAGATTTGATCAGATCTCTGTGCAAAGGAGCTCCCTATTCCCATGCTCTTCCGACGGGGTCACCATCCAGCTTCCATTTCCACCCTGCGCACCCCAGAGAATCCAGTGTGATTCAAACCTCCGCTCCCTCCTAGCCAAACCAGGGCTATTATCCTGCACTGTCCTCTCGCACCGGTGACTTGGCAGGTACTAGTAGTCCATGAAGGTTAAGAGCTGGCCCTGGCTGTTGTACCAAGGTTTTACTAGTAGTCCATGAAGGTTAAGAGCTGGCCCTGGCTGTTGTACCAAGGTTTTTTATCTTTCCTGCTCATACTGTAACAAGCGGTAGTACAGTAGATAGTTGGACATCACAAGGTGGCCTTGTGATGTCTTACGTGACTTAGGGCTGACGGTAAATCTTAACGTGACTGTCTGGCCTGGGCAAGGACTGTGTCAAGGTCAGAGGTGTGTGTGTGTGTGTGTGTGTGTGTGTGTGTGTGTGAGAGAAACACGGCTTTGGATCTAATCCCTAGACAGCAGGGCAATCGAAAAGCAGGCCATCAGAGAGCAAAGCTCAGTGTGTGTGTGTGTGTGTGTGTGTGTGTGTGTGTGTGTGTGCCTGTGTGTGTGTGTGTGTGTGTGTGTGGGTCTTCTTTAGATTGAACTCCCTGACCTGCTGCATCTCCTCCTCAGCTTTGTTTACAAGCCACTGCCTTAATGTCGGCAAACATCCCACTGAATAGGGATGTCTTCCACAGTAGAACAATCGCACCCCTGCAAAGTGTGTGTGTGTGTGTGTGTGTGTGTGTGTGTGCGTGCAAAAACTGTGCATACGTGCGTGCGTGCAAAAACTGTGCATGTGTGCGTGCATGCGCACACACAGGCCACTTGTCAGGAGTATCTGCACAGAGAAAAGACACTGCACCAATTTAACAAAGCCACAAAAGTAGGCTTTAAAGCCTGGCAGAAGCGTTACAGATACAGGTATCGGTGGTTATCCTCCATCCATCCTCCTCACACAACGCCCACGTTCTGAGAACAAAGACATCAAACCCAGCTGAACCAACGGTCACTTCTTTCAGCTAGACGACACCATCAGGAACAGTGACCTGTGTTGACGTGTTGAGCCGTCGAAGGGTGGACAGTCGCACTAGGATGAAATCATGTCCATCAATAAACATAACCTTACTAACTATCTCTAACCCTAACCTAAACATAACCGCAAGCACGGGAGCAGCGCATGTTCGCCAAACTTAATCCAGTCTCCAACCTTAACGCACGGTCGCCAACCTTAACGCACATTCGCCAACCTTAACGCACGTTCGCCAACCTTAACGCACGTTTGCCAACCTTAGCGCATGTTCCATGCAAGGCACCAACCTGCACATCGGGAGAAATTAGGGATTCAGGGTCTTGCTCAATGACACTAAATCTGGGGGAGCCCGGGGGGTGCAGTATGTAGTACAGACAAGTCATTGGTCCGACAAATGACAACCCACCTCATCTCCTAACCTAACCATAACCGCAAGCACATGTGGATGCATGTCGGACTAATGCCCTGTCTGAAGTGTCCACCTCCCGCCCGGGGTTGGAACCTCACGGTTCCCATCCAGCTGCTCTACCGGCTACTGAGCCACTGCCGCCCCACATAGGAAAACGCTTCCGGCCTGAATATTACGAAAGGACGAAATGTGCAGAGAATTTAAAATTGAATTAGCCTGGATCCTATCTGAACAAAACATTTTAATGTATCCATTTGTAGCTCCATGTGGGGACTAGTAGAGTTGCCGAGGTCAGGTGTAGAACGAGCGCCTGATGCATGAGTGAAGGAGTACAACCACCTAAACTATACATTAAGAGAGCTGCCCTGGTGTAGGCTCTGTGCATGTCATTCGAATGGGGGGGGGATTAACACACTGCAAAGTTGTTGTTTGCCGCCCCCCTCCCCCCCTCCTCCTCGTCAACATATGGTACGCACATATGTTGCCTCCAGCACTGTCAACATGCCATTACCTACACATGTCTCAATGTACTATTTAACACAAAATCAACCGTAACTAGGCCTGTATTATTATATTTTATAGATCACCTTTTTGACTAATCGACTAATTGAGAAGCCTTTGGGTTTTTTTAAGAGATTTTCAACAAATCAACGCAAGCATTTTGTACCCGATGCTTTTTAGACAAATTAATTCAATTAATAACCACGTATGCCCTATTTTATCCTGTTATATATAGTGTTTATTTATACTATACAGCCGTGTCACGCAAAAACAGAGAAAATAGCCGATCTACAATCTCAGAGCATGTCCCATCGAAATGCATCTTGAGCTTGTAGATCTGCTTTTATAACAATCTTCCAAACAATTATAAAACGTTTGAGCATTTTAGGTAGTCATAATATATAATAACATGCCCAAATTAAACATGGCCAAAATAATTTCCCATCAAATCTCTCTATATATATTTTTTTTATGATTGATCAGATCAATTCATTTGATTGTTGAACAGTAACCACATGTGGGTCAATAACAACACGAGGTGTTTTGACACAGTAAGTAAAAATAGACAGATCTTGCTGCTGTGGTTGACACAATTTTAATCTTGAATGTATATTTCATTTGGGGCTGAACTGGATGGGGACCATTAAGATTTGTGGATGTTTACGAGATATACTGTATTTTGACACTAACACAAGGACCCCCAAAATTATACTTGTTATCCAACGGACGCCCATTTGAAAGGATATGCCAGGGACCCAACCATTATAATTTCAAGGACCCCCAGTTTGACCCCCATTTCTATCTCTGGGACCCTCAATTTATAGTGTAACAGGTCCATTTGGTTCCATTTGTAGACTCTCAGACCCTTCCATTTGGTTCCAAATTATCATTTAGCTGGGGCCCTCCTAGAACTTGGTTATTTGGTTACCAACTCTCCATCATTTCTCTGGGGACCACCTGGAATCTCCTCAGTGACCACTGGTTGAAAACCAGCATCAGTCTCAGTGCCGGTCTCCATCTCATAAAATTAACCTCCTTCAGAAATGATCCGCCCACCTGGGGATCGAACCAGGCACCCTAAACACAGCGGAGTCACCCCAAACATCAATCCCCCTTTTTTGTCAAAAAAGACCAAACTCCCATCTCTCTACAGTACACAAACCCGTTCTGCAAAAAAAACAAAAACACTTGCCTGTTCTAGTCGAGAAAACAAGGCAAATGTGTCTTTCACAGAAAATATCACATTGGCCACAGTACAGCTCACTGTGGATCGAAACATAGAGGACTACTGTCCGCACTGCTTGTCACCACACATAATAATAACCATTCATAATGAGCATAAAGAGAGGATTTGAGAGAAGATAGAATTGTTGTCTATTTGTAGCCAGTGGTACAGTATGTACTGTATCTATCCAGCTAATGACGGCCGGGTCTAGTCGGCATAAAAGTGAGTGCGAACAGTGTTGTGTCTCTGGTGCCTTCCAGCATGTACAGTCTTTTATCCTGTCCTTTACAGCCACGGCCAGTGTTGTCTGAAATCTCCATTCACATCACTGCTGGCTGGCTGGCTTAGCCACAGTCTCTCAGTCATGTCACTTCAAAGTCTAACTTGTGCTCCGGTCACTTGCTTCAATGCTCAACAAAAATGCTGCATTTTCAACAGAAGAAAAGCATAATCTTTTTTTCCCCCCTTTTTAGACTGCAATATTGTATTCAAATAACAAAAGTTTACAAAACAAAAAATAACATATTACGCATGATGAAGTTAATTATGCAAGAAATGTGGTATACGTGTGCCACAGACCTATTCAGAGATTATCTAAACTGAAAACGTGCATCTCCCGTCCGTCCGTCCGTCCGTCCGTCCGTCAGTCCGTCCGTCCGTCCGTCCGTCCGTCCGTCCCATCACCCACGCATCCATGTCTCGTGACAACACGTCTCCATATATGGTCACGCCTCGTGAGTCGTGACATGATGAAGACCCTTAGATCTCCATATGTGGTGCCTCGTCACCCTCGTGACACGTCAGTGCTCGCCCAGCAGTCTGCCGTCTGTCACCCTTTAGGGCGAGGTCGCTTCTAGCCCTCAGGGCGTCTTAATGGTATACCTTAGAGTTGTAATAAAAGTCCCACCCTATTTAGTGTAGAACTGGAGATCTAGAACCTGGGGTCATGTGATAGGTGACACCACAAAGATGTGCCCTACAGACTGACACTCTCTCTCTCTCTCTCATTTTACAGGGAAACAAATATAACGGGGTTGACAGTTCATGGGCACCTAAGGATACACATGGCAACTTCTCCTCCACACAGACAAATTGCCTATAACAGCCGATATAGACCAGTATTTTGCAAATTGTTTGGCTTTACTCTTTGTCATGCCAGCTATTGTTAGGCCACTCGTGGTCAGTTTATTTACGTACATGGCCCAGGCTTTCAAATATCGGTATGGAGAATATACATCCGGTACCCAAGGTTTGTATTATTTAAGCTTCATACACTACACTACACAAATATTGAATAACTGACTTAATCTCCGGCCTTGAATTATACTGGCCATTTACAAATTTGAATTTTTGAACATTCCTCAATAAAATGAGGAATGATGTTGCAAATGCAGTGGCCTTGGTTGAAAGTAAAAAAGAGGAGAGAGCGAGTTATCCTAGGTACTGTTTGTTGGGTCAAATAGAGGTGTTCCACCAGGCTGTTTCAATGAAGGACATTGCTGAGCCAAACAACATTCTCCACCAATGACAAATCAATAGCGAAGAGAAGCTGGGCTGGGGGACAAGATGACACAGTGAGCCACAGCCTCCATCACAACACACTTAATCCATTTTGGGCATTTTGGTCAATAGCGAAGAGAAGCTGGGCTGGGGGACAAGATGACACAGTGAGCCACAGCCTCCATCACAACTCACTTAATCCATTTTGGGCATTTAGGTGTTTTAAGCTTATTATGCTAAGCTTTATTATGTTATACTTTAGCTATTGAAAAATAGCAGATCTACAAGCTCATAACGAAAGAATATATATTCTTTCAGAGTTTCAGTTTTTTAATCTTTTAAAATCTTTGCTACTCGGGGGTCTCTGGAACAACACATTTTCAGATGGGGGTGGCCGGCATATTACATATCATTTTTGGGATCCTTGACATGATGAAATATTGAGAACCACTGATATAGAAACATGAGGTTTTTCAGAAAAAAATACATTTTAAAAAGACATTTTAAATTTCGACGTCAGGCCTAAATGGGTTAAGCAATATTACACGAGAGGGGGTGGTTTAACATCATTAATGCACGCCTGCGATGTTGCAGGAACTCACCCTGCGGGTGAGTTCCTGAAAGCAACGCAGAAGTGCACTAATGGCGTTAAACCACCCCCTCGAGTGTAATATTGCAATTATACAACAGTTACCTTTAAAACTAAGAGAATCCCCTAGGGGTCGCGACCCATGGGTTGAGAACCCCTGGGCTAGAAAGCTGTTTCAACCAATCAGATTGCTTCCTCAAAACGACCTGTTGTATAATGAGTGATCACTAAGCTATGTGGCTTTAGGGTAGATTCACACCGAGTCCGTTTGATTCAAACGGCTCCCAAATTGCCTGGTCCCCGCTGGCCATGATTCACATTGGCCTTGATTCTTCCGCAAGCCGAGTACACTTCATTCAACCATATTCAATGCTTTTACATTGCAGCGATCCGTATTCGAGTACACTTCATTCAACTGTATTCAATGCTTTCACATTGCAGCGATCCGTATCCGAGTTCAGTACACTTCATTCAACTGTATTCAATGCTGTCACATTGCAGCGATCCGTATCCGAGTACACTTCAATCGGTCCTGAGACCACTTCCATGCGGTCCCGACCCGGCAATGGTTGGGTGATCCGCTCCGGGGAACGGTACGCAGCATTCTCACTACCACAACATCTGCCAAGTGGTTCCGGGTGCGCACCCGGGACCATAGTGGGGAATCTGTCCTTAGTGTCACTGTATACAGTATAATATATGACTTAATCAAAAAATATTTTACCAAACAGAAACACTATGTAGTACGAACCAGAGTAACTACAGAAATCGTTAGGCAATGTCATGCAGTTCACTGAAGAGAATCTTAAGTAAATTATCTCTGTATGCTGAGCTAACAGGAACCCCAGCAATATACCCTGCCGTATAGTACATCATTACATAACATTGTGCTATCCTTGCAGATATGGCACAAAGTAATTAAATTATCCTCACTCAAAGCCAACTACTCTCACCCTGGCCTCCCTATTTTGGGTATAGGTAAAAAAATACAACCTATTGGATGGCAGAAATGTTACACACTACAATAATTTGTTATGTTGTGTACTGTACTGTATGTTATGTTGTTATCTGTGGCCTTATTTTGTTTTGTGTTTATATATGATAATGCTGGCATAGTTGGTTAGTTACAAGCAAGTCACAACGTAGTATAGGGCTTAAGTGGTTACGTGGCAAGGACTATTAACTTGTGAAGCTCCAATTTTCGTTTTTTGATTAAAACAAAAAGATAAAAAATGTTGGATTTTGCAAAGTCATGACCTTGAAAAGCTCTTGGACGCTCATAAAAGCACGGACAGGTAGAGATGGAATGGAGGGCCTTGTCTGTGCTAGAATTTAGAAGAATCCCTTGTTCCATTTAGTGCGTCACACTTATCCCTCTTTAAAACATGGGCCGGGCCAGCTGACATTCAGACAGGGCCCGGAGGGGCGTGGAAGCTTTACTGTGAACTGATGCAGAAGAATGGATTTGCAGGGGGAGAAGTCTCTTTAGGACGTATAGCGCGTGGAAGGAACACGTTATTCCAACCAGTTCCTTTCCCCTCAATCAGGCGCCCCGGCTGGCCAGGGGGAGGCAGTTTAGAGACCAGGATTACTGCATGTTTTTTGTGAGGGTACCTACCCTAGGGGACACGGGGAGAACATGCAAACTCCACACAGCAAGGCCCTTTGGCCAACCCCGCCTTGGGTATGGGCACTGATGACGCGGAGGAGGAAACACGCCGCCAGCACCCACAGCGTCCCGAGCGGGAATCGAACCCAGGACCTTCTAGCTGTGAGGTGACAGCACTACCAACTGTGCCACCGTGCCCAGTTGTAACTTTCAACCACTCCGGTATGTCTCGTGTCTCGCCTGAATGAGTCCCGGAAGAGTATTATTGAGGATATAGAAGAGCTGTCTCCGAGCGGACTCGTCCAGGCTGTGTAAACACGGGAGAGTCAGCATCGATGTATGATGCACAGCCTGCGTAGCTAGTTCAGGCAGACAACTCCAGAGCGTACCTGAGCAGGTGACTAGTCACATGAACATTTTTTTGTTTGACAGGAAAGGGGGAGAGAGATGGGGGGGGGGGGGGGTGGAAGACACGCAGCAACGGTCGTCGGGATCAGGACTCGAACCCGCAGCACGCCGTCATGCTGGATTACCAGCATAGGTGCCTGGACCGCTCGGCCGGCCCAGGCTAGTCAGTCACATGAACTCTTAACCTGATCAGAACGGCTATTTAAACTTCTCTGCCTACCTGCTCATTCCTGGCTTCTCTCCTGCTGCTGCCTCCCTGCCTCGCTTGCTGCTAACCTGCTGCTCAAGATTTTTTCCAAATTTCCGAATCTTTACTTGAGTATTTCCAAATCCCACAGCCTCCCCAGCATCCACCTGTAGGCTCTGTTTCTAGATCCCCCTGGGGGTCTTAATTCATTCCCTGTAGTTCTATTTGGCTTATAACTTGTTAATGTTACAGGGAATGAATGGGGACAGAGCCCTGACGGCAATCTATGCTTCATATATCTATGCTCAATAAATACATATTCTAAATTAATTCTAAGCGTAGGTCCGACTGAAATGATTTTATGTACTTTCAGTTTCTATATACGTACTGTAAGTGTGAATTGAATTGAATGTAGAGGAAGTTGAGTAAATTAGCCAAAGGCTGGCTGTGTAAATGACTGACACTTCAACTCGACAGTCACTTGACAAACATTTCAAGTACATTTCAAAACATTTCAAGTACATTTCAAGTACGGCAGGGTCGGTGAGCTCGGGTGGCGGAGGCGGGGGGGTGGTGGGGATGGCAGTGCAGTGCAGTATACTCACGGGTGAGAGTGTGCGGTCTCGTATCGTTCCAAAGCGTGGCTCAGGTCGTGCTTGTTGTTCATGTAGCACTGGGTGCACAGGTCGTAGTCGAAGCACACCTTGCACTTCCAGCGCATTCCCATGATGCCGTGCTTCTTGCAGCTGTCACAGATGATGTTGGAGTGACGCACACCTGGGGGGGAAATGGGGCAAGGGGATTAGGTTCAGGGAGAAAATTGTTCTGGAGGCAGACTTATTTTGTTCCTTAACATCATTTTTGAGGTATTTGTACTTTACTGGAGTATTTCTAAGGGCCGATTCATACTCCTATTTTAGAGCCGAATAAAAGTCGGTTCGGCTCTGAAGAGCCTACAATTTGACGTAATTTGAGGTTTGGGGGGGGGGGGGCGGGTACCGTCCTAAAGTCGGCTCTTCGGTGCTACTGAAAATTTCTGACGAGCCAAAATCATTTCGGCACTACAGCGCCGAAACAGAGGTAAAATAGGAGTATGAAGCGGCCCTTACTTCCAATACTTTTACTTCTAATCCACTACATCTCGGATCCAAATGTTGTACTTTTACTTAGATTTGGATTATTATTAAAGAAAAACGTACATTAACCATAGCTTTCATTTTCGCATTACAACTTTTCAGGACTAGAAAGCCTGCAGTTTCTATTAGCTTGGATTCCCCATCGATGATGTCACTGGTGGACGGGTTTCTGAACTGCCCACAGCCGATAATCTTATACAATAAAGACAAAATAAATAAATAACTCAAATTCAGAATCTGCCGGCTAATGTGGACTAAGTAATGTTGCGTTCACACGGGCAGATGAAACGATGCAGTCTACCATTCATTGTCAATGGAAGTCAGCGGCGTGAAGCTACGGACTAGCGGCTATGACGTGTGAAGCTGCCGCAAATTATGCTGTGATGCGCTTTTGCATCGTTTCATCTGCCCGTGTGAACGCACCATGAGGATCAAAATCTACTAAACCAAAACGCTTACATCATTATGCTGTTACAATAACAGAGGTTCTCAACCTGGGGGTCGCCAAAAAAACGTTGAGAACCCCGGCACTATTGAACAAGAAAAACACTGAAGAAAAACGTCATGTCCTCTTAAACGATGTTAGTTACCACAATGTGGTAACTAACATCCAATGTGGAAGAACTGAAGCGTGAAAGGCAGATGACAAAAATATGCCCTCACCACATGTCCCTGTCGCTCTTCAAACCCCCCCCCCCCCCCCCTCTTTTTCCCTCTCTACTCTCTCGCTCCATTAATTGGCAGAGCACACGAGGCAGAAAAATGTTGCTTTTAAATTAATTGAGCCAAATGTGCAGATGAACGTTAGCTAGGATGGCTCGTAGCATGTTGAAATTTAGATGCAGAGCAATGGTCTCTCAACTGCACCTCACTCAGGAAAGATCCCTACTGGTCCGGCAGCCGAGGTGGACGGGTGGGAAATATGGTATATAGTCTTTTTTATTGGCCTAAAATATTGTCTATATACATACATTCATGAATCCACTTGCTGACCGGCTGAACATATTGGGAAATTTATTTTATAGGTTTCTCTTGTGACCCTACCATTAACATCCTATGGCAAGCAAAAATTTAAAAAATGTCAAACTTTCCTTTTGCTTTAAGTAGCATGTGACATGTCAAACTAGGGGGTTTTCATGATTCTGAATCCATTCCAAGCATTAGTTTTGCACAAAATACACTCCTTGGGCTAAAAACGGCCATAGACATCATGGCAAATGTGATGAGGTTTTTTGGGTACATTTGGGCACGTGGCTATGGCTGCTTTTAGCCCAAGGAGTGTATTTTGTGCAAAACTAATGCTTGGAATGGATTCAGAATCATGAAAAAACACTATTTTGACATGTCACATGCTACTTAAAGCAAAAGGAAAATTTGACATTTTTGCCTGCCATAGGATGTTAATGGTAGGGTCACAAGAAACCCCTATAAAAAAAGATTGCCCAATACTAACAGCCGGTCAACAAGTGGATTCATGAATGTATGTATATAGACAATATTTTAGGCCAATACAAAAGACTATATACCAAATTTCCCGCTTTAAACAAAAGAAGCCTGTCGGCTGCTGGACAATACTGTTGAAACGTAACGAACGAAAATGCAAAAACAAAAGAAATCTAACTAATTATAACCCTTTAAACAGACAGTCCTTTAAAATATTAATATGTAGAGAACTTAGTTTGCAGGAATTGGATTGGGGTAAGTCCCTGCGACATACTAGCGTCATGTCCAGGGGGTGTACTTGTACAAGCTGCCTCCCGCTAACATAAACAGGAGATATAGGCTGCTGCCCTATGGGCCTCATGGCTACAGAAACAGGAGATAGGCTCCTGCTGTACCTATGGGCCACATGGCTACAGAAACAGGAGATAGGCTCCTGCCCCTATGGGCCACATGGCTACAGAAACAGGAGATAGGCTCCTGCCCCTATGGGCCACATAGCTCGGGAAGCCTTACTTAGTTGTCAGACTCACCGATCTGAGCGTTGTCGTAGAGCAGCAGGTCGTAGGCTCCCTGGTAGCCCGTGCGGTAGTTGGTGCGCGTGCCGCTGTCCCACTGCACCACCACCGTCTTGTCAGGCGTGGTGGTGCTGCCCTGCCGGCCGATCTCCACCACCGTGCCCACGTGGCCCTCGCCGTCGTCCTGGTTGCCCCACTTCCAGTCCAGGCCGCGCACCACGCGCATGCCCACCTCCATGCCTCCGAGTCCCACGCCGCCTTTCCTGGAGGAGGAGGAGCCCGCTGGCGCCGCCGCGTGCGCCGCCGTCCGCGCCCTGCCGATGTCGGTGCTGCTGCGCCTCCGGGGCCGCTGCGCCGCCCGCCCGGAGGACAGGGAGGGCAGGGCCGGCACCAGGGCCGTGTCTGGGAGCAGGTCAGGGGTGACTGGATGAGAGACACAGAGACGGAGACAAAGTTGGTCGTTTTGTCAGGTTCCAATGTTTTTTTTGTCAAATATGTTTTTTATGGCCCAGGCCGTAGCGTAACGGTCTGGGCACCGGACTGGTAATCCAGTCGCAGTGTGCCGCGGGTTCGACTCCCGGACCCGACACGGCCTTTACTGCATGTCATCCCCCCTTCTCTCTCCCGTTTCCTGTCAGCCTACTGTCTGTCCCTTCAAAAATCAATAAAAGGCGTAAGCCGCAAAAAAGTATCTTAAAAAAAAAAAAAAATGTTTTTTATTAAATGAGCATTCAGTGATTTGGGTGATTTGGAAAAACCCCTGGTCCGCCCCGGTAACAAGATGTGCACATGCACGCACTACAGTGGGGCGACATGCAACGGGCCAACAGCACTCACAGCAAGGCCCGCCCCCGCTCGATCATGATTGGCGGAAGGCCCCTCTCTATCCTGATTGGATGAAGGCTGGGCCACCCAGCCAAAAACACCCCTGACAGAGAGACATATAGAGATGATTGACTGTATTTTAAATGAAAGAGGTTAACTGGGGACAGGGAGGAACTCCTTATATGATCAGCAGCACACTCTATAGTACGGAGGATTATCACAACAAAACAAAAAAGAAGTGATATTTGAATTAAGTGAAATCACTGAATATACCTTTTAGAACAGGTTATAATTAATACATTCTTATACAATTGGTACAGTATACATTCTAAAATGGGGAAAAAAGAAAGAAAAAACAGACAAAAAGAAACCCCTCGCCTCGATTCCTCCCACCCATACGGCTCAGTGACACTGCATAGAATAAAGTAGTAAGATGATGAAATGCTGTTATGGAAAACAACAACACTTGAAATGATGATGATAGACAGTCAACCACACCAGTGGCATCCTGTCCATTAGGTGCTTCTACTCACATAACGGACAAGGGGCAGCCAAACTGTTGTCTCTCTTTGTTTTTTAAGAAGTACCTTATTCTCTCAAGATGTCCGTTTATCTTGCCAATGGAAATGACACTGCCTGCGTGGATGCAGTAAAGTGACCGACTGTCTGCTAAAGGACATACAGTATGCATTTATTTATTCATCGGTCATTAAAAATGGAGAGTATATTGTGTTACTCTACTGGTGGAATATGTATTAGAGCCCTTAGGCTTAGTGTGTGTGTGTGTGTGTGTGTGTGTGTGTCATGGTGGAATATCTATTATAGCCTTTACTGTGTGTCAAGGTGGAATATCTAAATTATTGGAACAGTGGTTCCCAAACTTTTTAGCCCGTGACCCAAAACAGAAATTAAGATTTCACCCAGGATCGAAAATAGCCGAATAGTTCTCGTCGTTCCGCGTCGCGTTGTGAGCTTGTAGATCGGTTATTTTCAATACTTCTTCAATAAATGTTTGTTCTAGTTTATGGAATTTCTTAGATTCTTCTTTGATTTCTTCTTAAAACTAAATGGGTCCCGCTCTCACTGTGTGTCAAGGTGGAGTATCTATTAGAGCTCTCACTGTGTGTCAAGGTGGAGTATCTATTAGAGCCCTCGCTGTGTGTCATGCTGCGTTAAACCGAGCCCTGACCTGGCACAGCGGAGGCGATGTGACACACATACTGTAGGCAGGCTACACACACACACACACAGCTGGCGACACCCCAAAAGGAGAAGGAACACAGGAAGTTGCATGGATGGGTGTTGAGGCCCGAGCATGGACGTATCCTTCAGGGCCTGAGTCAGCGAACAAGACACTAGGATCCTTAGCTCTTCCGGGGAGTCATTCGTGACGAATCAGGGGCTATATTAGCCCGTCACTTTGCCCCCGTCGTCGTCAGTCACATGCCAGTAGTGCATGCTGTTGCTGTCAATATACAGCCTGCGGAAGAAATGTGCCAAATGTGGTGCGAGTGTCAACATACTTTTCTCCTTTTGTTTTCTTTTTCTCGTCAGGTATATATAGTATTATGTTACTAAATACCCAGGACCAAATGCCATTGTCTTACTTTTATTAGATTTTATTTATTGTACTATTTGTATTGTTGTATCTTCTTTTTTTTCTCAATTGTTTTGTATTGTACTGTATTGAAAAAGGAATAAACATTGAGTCATAATTCTTTTTAAATGCAGCCTGTATATCGTACGGCAACATTGAATAACAATGACATTACTAAAACTGTTTTTGGCTTTTCTGCCGTTATTGATAGTATCAAG